>NW_011495071.1:5670957-5689841 GCF_000754665.1 Bison bison bison
GGGGGGGAGCAAGAAGAGGGAATCAACAAAGCATCGGCACCACCCAGTCCTTTCCTGAAGTCGAAAAAGAAAGAAGGCAGGATAGAAAGAGAGGAGGATAAAGGTTTTAGGGAGAATCTGCCACTGCCTCCAGTTTCTCAGAGGTTGATTTTCGCAGTCGTTCCAACCAACTTCCCTCCTCTTGCTGGACTAAAGACTTGGGCTAAATAACCATGTGCACTGAGATGGGTGTGGCTTGAGTCCCTAGCAAAGATCACAGCTCATGTCTGCAAAACCTATTACACGTTACAAAGCTCCCTCATGTACAGAATCTCATTTTGACCTCACAGAAACCTCTGAAGAAGATTTTTTTAAATTAATTAGTTTGTTTACTTTCAGTTTTGGCTGCACTTGGTCTTCACTGCTGTGTGCAGGCTTTCTCTAGTTGTGGTGAGTGGGGGCTCCTCTAGCTGTGGTGCACAGGCTTCTCATTGCGCCGGCTTCTCTTGTTACAGGGCTCTAGGGTACACAGGCTTCAACAGTTGTGGTGCATGGGCTTAGCTGCCCCAAGGCATGTGGGATCTTCCACAGCCAGGGATCAAAACCATGTCTTTTGCATTGGCAGGTGGATGGATTCTTAACCACTGGACCACCAGGAAGCCCCTGAAGGATGTATTTTTAATAAATTCCTCACTTGAAGGGTGACTTTAGTACTGCTCATTTTATATGTATTTATTGGGCATCAACTTTGCATGCAGTATTGGTATTAGCTTGAATAAAATACTGCCTGCTTTCAGGGAGCTCTTAGTTTGGTAAGAGAGACATATATCATTTCAATAAAGTCTGGCAGCTATTCTTTTCAGCAGAATGATAACTAATAGATGCAGGAGGAATTACTTATTCAAAAATCATTATTTTGCAAATTTCAAAGGAATAATTAAAATTTTAGGCAAGAACCATTGGGATGCTAAAACCATGGAGTAAAAATTTGGTGAGGACTAGAATATTGACCGGAGAAGGCAATGGCATCCCACTCCAGTACTCTCGCCTGGAAAATCCCATGGATGACGGAGCCTGGTAGGCTGCAGTCCATGGGGTCGCTAGGAGTCAGACACGACTGAGTGACTTCACTTTCACTTTTCACTTTCATGCATTGGAGAAGGAAATGGCAACCCACTCCAGTGTTCTTGCCTGGAGAATCCCAGGGACGGGGGAACCTGGTGGGCTGCTGTCTATGGGGTCGCACAGACTCAGACATGACTGAAGCAACTTAGCAGCAGCAGTAGCAGCAGCAGGATATTGACAATCTTAAAGTATCTCCCCATAGATTGCTTATTAATTACAAATGAGGAAATGATATACTTCCAGTAGAGAAACTTGGAAGGCAGCACTTGACAAAGTAATCAAATTAAACAAGACCAAAAACAGGGCAAAGAGGCACCCTATGCCTCTTGATACAATGCACTGAAATGGATGCAACAGAATTTATCTAATACACCTGCCAGAAATGTTTAATCTGAAGTTAACCAGGAAGAAACCATCACACATATCCAAATAGAAATCCAAACAGAAGGACATTCTACACACCAGCTGTCCGGCACTCTTCAAGACTGTCAAGGTCATGAAAGATAAAGAAAGGCTAAAGAACTACTGTTCCAGATTCAAGAAACAGACGCAATCTCACAACTGAATGCAATGTGTGATAATGGCTTGTGTCCTGTGTCAGAAAAAGAATTCCTCTAAAGGACATTTTGAGTATAATTTGGTGACATTTGAATAGGGCTGTACAAGAGCAGAAGCCTGTTGAGAGTGGGTAGATAAGTGAGTGGCAGAATTCAACTGCCTACTTGACATCCACACAATGATGTCTAAAAGATTCCTCATCATTAGTTCTTGATTCTTCCCACCCTCAAACCTGTAACTATCATATTTTCCATGTGAGTTAATGTCCCAGCATCTACTCAGATGCTCAAGCCAAGCATCTAGAAGACATCTCTATTTCTTTCTGCTACCTTCACAACCAATCTATCAGCAATTCCTGTTGACTGTACATTCAAAGTATACCCCACACTGACTCACTGCTTCTCACCTCTACTGCTGCAACTCTGGTCCAACCCACTACCATCTTATTGGAGGACTACAACAATAATATCTTCATTTTCTCCTACAAGTCATCTTTAACACAGGGGCTAAAGAAATTTTCTTTGCTTATAAGTCACTACATGCCACCACCCTGCCTTAACCTCTCCAAAGTTCCTATTGAGCTTAGAACAAAATCCAGGAACATTCTATCTCCTCCCTGAAAGAAACCCTTATCTCCTATATTCTCTGTGCTGAGCTTTCTGAAAATCAAACCCAGAGTGGTATCCTGTGAGTGGCTGAATTACTGTACAAATTGTATTTCCAACCTTGCAGGGCATCCCATGGTAAAACTAGGACATGGATTGAGAAGAAATGAGATCCTGAAAATTGGACTGGGGACATATGAGAAGTTCCCAGTGAAATTAAGGGTCCCTACATTCTGTGAAGTCTTCCTTATAGAAGCAATTCTTACATTTCCTCCTTACATTAAGAAAGTTTGCTGGGTTTTTGTCTGAAGAACCCACAATGGTCTGTTCTAATGTAGTTGCCTTGAAAGGCATTGATGATTCTCCTTAGGACCCCTGCCAAACATCTTTTCTTTCAATCCTATAACCAGTCAATCCTAAAGGAAATCAACCCTGAATATTCATTGAAGGACTGATGCTGAAGTTAAAGCTCCAAATCTTTGGCCACCTGATGTGAAGAGCTGACTCACTGGAAAAGACCCTGATGCTAGGAGAAATTGAGGGAAGGAGAAGGGGGTGACAGAGGATGAGTAGTTGGATGGTACCACCAACTCAATGGACGTGAGTTTGAGCAAACTCCAGGAGTTAGTGAAGGACAGGGAAGCTTGGCATGCTGTAGTCCCTGAGGTCGCAAACAGTTGGACACGACATAGCAATTGAACCACAGAAATCTGGGGGATATGTGTGGAAATGAATATTATGTGTGGGAGCAAGGTAAAAGGAACATGAAGTTGGGTCAGGCCACATTTATTTATTTGGGCCCACTAAGCAGAGATTCTGGATTCTATATTAGCTTGAAGGGCTAGGAAGGGCTCTGTCAGCTTCTTTGGTTAGTTGACTGAAACATGGATGCAAACATGGTCTACATTAAATTAAGCTGAAATGCCTTGGTATACAGTGGAGGAAAGTATCTAAAGACTTAAGGAGATGGGAATATTAAAGTGAATTTATTACTGAATTGGCAAAAAAAATTCATTTGGGTTTTTTGGTAAGGTGTTACAGAAAAACCCTAATGAACTTTCTGGCCAACCCAAAATTATGTAGGACCTATTCACCCACCCCAGGAGGGTCTAAAGGACATGCCTTTCCCCACAACTATGAGAAATCCATTTATGAGAAAATCCCAGTGTCATTAAAGAGTTCATTAGTCACCCTTCTCTGTGGTTTGGAAATTACAATGAGAACTGGTACTGTTGAACAAGGATATAATGGAATACTAGGCAGCAGTGGCATTAACTGCCAGAGACCAGGCGGGCATGGTTACTGTGATGGACAGCAAAGTCAAAGCAGCAATCAGAATCTTTCTGACTCTCAGAGACCCATGGCACTAACTAGTTGATCATGATGCCCCTAGAAGAGAAACAGATATATAGTCCATTAAATTCTTATAAGCGGAGGAGTTCTAGGTCTATGAACAGAAGTCCAACATGAAAGACAGACACATGGTCACAGCTCCTCAGTCAATCCCAGACTTGAGTCAGTTTATAGACTTAGAATACTTTGAATAAAAGGGAGCCTGGGTCCACTTTGCTTCATTGCTAAATACCTATCCTGTTCGTCTTCCTCCCAGTCTTCTCCAAAGGGGCATATAGACATTTACCTGAGTGATTGTGCTTTGGAGGAAGAGAAATAATTGTATCTTTAAGAGATTGCTAGACATTGGCTCTAAATTGACACTAATTTCTAGAGATCCCAAATGTGTGGCCCACCAGTAGACTAAGAGCTTATCCATGGAAGTTTAGTTCAGGTCCCTTTCATAGTGGGACTAGTGGGTCTTTGAAGGCTCAGTGAATCCTTGAACCCAGTCTGTGGTTATTTCCCCATCTCTGGAATACACAACTGGAATCCAAGGTCAGTAACTGGCAAAACCCCCATATTGGTTCCCCATCCTATAGAGAGAGGGTTTTTCTAGCAGGAAGTGCCTGGGGGAAGCCACAAGTACTGCCTATACCTACACAAATAGTGAACCAAAAGTAAGACAGCATCCCTGAAGGAAATGCCGAGATGAATGTTACCATTAAGGACTTGAACGATGCAGGTGTAGTGATTCCCACCCCATCCCCATTTAACTTACCTAAGCAGAAAACAGATGGATCTTGGAGAATGACAGTGGATTATTATAAACTTAGTCAGGTGATGACTCCAATTGCAATTGCTCTTCCAGATGTGGTTTTGTTGCTTGAGCAAATTAATATATCCCCTGGTACCTGGCATGTAGCTATTGAGCTGGCAAAGGCTTTTTTCTCTATACCTGTTAGTAAGGACCACCAGAAGCAATTTTCTTTCAGCTGGTGTAGGCCAGTCATATACATTTACTGTCCCACCACAGGGGTATAACAACTCTCCAGGAATATGTCATAATTTAGTTCACAGTGAACTTTGATCACCTTTCCCTTCCATAGGACATTAAACTGGTCAATTGCATTGACAATATTAATAGACCTGGTGAACAGGAAGTAGCAACTCTCCTAGACATATTGGTAAGATATTTGCATGTCAGAAGATAGGAAATAGGGAATTCCCTGGTGGTGCAGTGGATAAGAATCCTCCTGCCAATGCAGGGGACACAGGTTCAATCCCTGGCCTGGGAAGATTCCACATGCTGTGGAGCACCTAAGCCCATGTGCCGCAACTACCAAAACTGTGCTCTAGGGCCTGCAAGCCACAACTGCTGAGCCTGTGTGCCACGACTAATGGAGCCTGTGCCCCTAGAGCCTGTGCTCCATAACAAGAGAAGCCACCACAATGAGAAGCACGTGCAACGTTAATGAAGAGTAGCTCCTGCTCACAGCAACTAGAGAAAGCCTGCATGTAGCAATGAACACCAAGCATAGCCAATAAATAAAATAAAAATTTCAAAAAAGAACATGAGAAATAAATCCCACAAAAATTCACAAGTTTTTCTACCAGTAAAATTTCTAGGGGTCCAGTACTGTGGGGTATGTCTACATATCCCTTCTGAAGCAAAGGAAAAATTGTTGCATCTGAACCCTTCTACCACACACACACTAAAAGAATTGGCATAACGTCTAGCAGGTCTCTGGATTTTGAAGCCAAAATATCCCTCATTTGGGAATGCTTTTCTAACCCTCTAACCAAGTGACCCCAAAATCTACTAGTTTTGAGTGGACCCAGAACAAAGGAAGACTCCACCGCAGAACCAAGCTCTTCTGCAGATTGAGCCACGTGATCCAGAAGAGCCAATGGAGGCTGAAATGTCAGCAGGGGACAGAGATGCTGTGTGAAACCTTTGATGGGTATCTGTAAGAGCCTTAAGATTGTGGAGCAAAGCCATGACATCTTTTAAGAATAACTATTGTCCTTTTGAGACATCCCTTTTGGCTTCTTGCTGAGCCTCAGTAAAGACTGAGCACTTAACTGTGGGCCACCAGAATAACCGTGGGTTATTATGCATGCCACCTGGGCTGCCATGATGAACTGGGTGTTACCTGACTCACCAAGCCATAAAGTTGTGTGTGCCCACTAGCACTCTATTACCAAATAGAAATGGTGTATATGAGATCAGGCTCACGCAGGTGAGAAAGTCGAAAGTAAGTTGCATGAGGTTGGCCCCTATTCCTTCTACATAAATTTCTTTCCCTGGGCCTACACCTTGGCTGCATGGGGAGTATTCCATGGCCAGCTGAGAAAGAGAAAACACAACCTAGTCTACAGATGATTTTGTATGATATACAGGCACTGCCTCAGAATAGACAGGTGTAGTATGAAATGCCCTTTTCTGGAACATTCCAGAAGGACAGTGGTGAGAAGTCCTCCCAGTGGGCAGAACTTTGCACCTGATTGTTCGTGTTGCCTGGAAATAGAAATGGTCAGAGGTACAAGTCTATACCAGTCTTGGGCTGTGGTCAGTGATTTGGTTGGGTGGTCAGCAACCTGGAAGTAACACAATTGGAAAATTAATGGCAAGGAGGTTTGGGGAATAGGTGTGTGAATAGACCTCTCTGAATGGGAGATAATGTGAAGTTATATGAGTGCTCACCAAAAGGCAACCTCGGCAGAGGACATTTTAATAATTTAGTAAATAGGATTATCACTCTGCAGATACCAGCAAGCTTCTTTCCTCATTGCTAAATAGCTCATGAACAAAGTGGTCATCATTCAGGGATGGAGGTGACGCATGCCCTCAGCAACATGGGCTTCATTCACTGAGGCTGACAAGACTACAGCCACTGTGGAGTGCCCCATCTGCCATCAGCAAAGACCAACACAAGTCTTTGATATGGCACCATTCACCAGGATAATCAGCCAGCTGCCTAGTGGCAGATTAATGACATTGGACCACTTTCACTATGCAAGGCACACCTTTTGTTCTTACTGGAACAGACCCTTACTCTGGACAAGGATTTACTTTCTCTGCCCCCAATGCTTCTAACAAAACTACCATTCATGGATTTATAAAATTCTTATTTACCATCATGGTACTGTACACAGCATTGCTTCTTATCAAGGAACTCACTTCACAGCAAATGAAGCGCAGTAATGGGCCTGCACTCATGGAACTCACGGGTCTTACCATGTTCTGCATTGTCCTGAAGCATCTGACTTGATGCTTTCCAGCTAAGTGGAAAGACCTTGTGGGGCTGGAGCAAAGGTCTGCAGAAGGCTGTACGTGCTGTAAATCAGCATCTAGTACATGGTGCTGGTTCTCCATAGTGAGGCTTCATGGATCTAGGAAGCAAAGAGTGGAAATAGGACTGGCTCTATTAGCTATTACCCCTAACGACAAGACACCACTAGGAGATGCAACAATGATTCCACTGAACTGGACCACTCAGGCACTTGGGGCTCCTCACATCTCTGAATCAACAAGCACAGAAGTGGGTCACCATACTAGTAGGATGATTGATCCTAATTATTAGGAAGAACTAGGTTGCCACTACAATAATGGAGAAAGTATGTCTGGGATACAGGAAATCCTTTAGGGCTGTCTTAGTACTCCCATGTGCTGTGACTAAATTCAATGGAAAACTGCCACAACTTAGTTCAAGCAGAACTACTAACGGCCCAGACACTTCAAGGATGAAGATTTGGGTCACCTCATGAGGCAAAGAAGTCAGACCAGCTAAAGTGCTTGTTAAGGACAAAAGGAATGTAAAATGAGTAGGAGAAGAAAGTTAACATACCACCTATGAGCATATGACCAGTTTTAGAAACAAACACTATTAATAGTCATAAGTGTTTCTTCCTTGTTATGAAATATATATAATATTTGCATAAAATATTTTAATATAGATATTTAATTTTACATTTAAGTGTATTATATTTATAATAAATTGTTGTTGTTCAGTCACTAGGTCATGCCCAACTCTGCAATCCCATGGACTAGAGCATGCCAGGCTTCCCTGTTCTTCACTATCTCTTGAAGTTTGCTTAAATTCATGCCCATTGAGTCAGTGATGCTATCTACGTTACATCAATATATACTACATTGCATCAATGCATATTATATTGATTCAATTCATACTACATTGAACCATTTCATCCCTCTGCCCTCTCTTCTCCTTTTGCCTTCAATCATTCCCAGCATCAGGGTCTTTTCCAATGAGTTAGTTCTTCGCATCAGGTGGCCAAGTGTTGGAGGTTCAGCTTCAACAGCAGTCCTTCCAATGAATATTTAGGGTTGATTTCCTTTAGGATTGATTGGTTTGGTCTCCTTGCTGTCCAACAGACTCTCAAGAGTCTTCTCCAGCACAATTCGAAAGCATTCATTCCTCAGCACTTAGCCTTCTTTATAGTCCAGCCCTCACATCCATACATGACTAGTGGAAAACCATAGTTGACTATATAGGCCAGCAAAGTGATGTCTCTGCTTTTTAATACGCTATCTACATTTGTCATAGCTTTCCTTCCAAGGAGTAAGTGTCTTTTAATTTCATGGCTGCAGTCACCATCTGCAGTGACTTTGGAGCCCAAGAAAAGAAAATCTGTCAATGTCTTCTACTTTTTCCTCTTCTATTTTCCATAAAGTGATACTTTTATAATGAATTTGGGAAAACTCCAGGAGATGGAGAGGGGCAGACAGGCCTGGCGTGATGCAGTCCATGGGGTCACAAAGAGTCAGACACAACTGGGTGACTGAACAACAACAATATATAATATGTAATTTATATGTAATGTATATATAATATATAAATTATACATATTTATAATGTATTATTGTTGTTATGATAAATATAAATAAATATGGATGAAACTACATAAATATTGCATATAATATTTTTCTTTTCTTATTCCCTTATCTCATCTAACAACAGATATATTAATAGTTGCTAACTTTATACCTCAGTATTTAAGATACAAGGCAAAGAATGGTGAACAGCATGCAAGGACTTTGAAATCTCTTCTGTGGAAAATATTGGTATGTTTTTGTTTGTTCTCAGGATAGTTCTTTCATGTTAGACAGAAGTAGGACATCATTATTGTCTTTATTTGGATACTAGGTTTGAGGAGCTATGTATGGGTACCAAGTAGGCAGGGGGTGGTCTGTGATGATCATTTCAACATGTCAGCTTGCTAGGCTGCAGTCCCCAGTTATCTAGAAGCTGGTGTAAAGATATTCTGTGGATCCTAGATAATCAGAGTAGTTTTAATTTAATCAGTTGAAAGGCTTTAAAAGCAGGACTGAGGCTTCCCTGAGAGAAGAAATTCCGCTTGTAGACGGCAGCTTTAGCTCGTGGCTGAGAGTTCCAGCCTACCTTTCCTGATAGAATCCCTATGGATTCCAGACTCGCCTAGCCAACCCCTATAATCATGTGTGTCGATTCCTTATAATAAATCTCCTGATATGTATTTCCTCTTATTCAGCTTCTCTGACTGAACCTTCACTAATGCAATTAGGGGGTCATGGGATTTTATATGACATAGGACAAGTATCAACACTTAAACATCAACAGCAAAATGGATGCAATTACCAAAAGAATTTGCAAGGTCTGAAGCCATTGGGGTAGGGGAAGCAGTGAGTGGGTTGAATAGAAGGGATCTGTGGTATTGGTTAACTGATCATGAAGAAAAAGAAAGTTCCCTATGGTACCATGCTGCTTTTATACCTTTTTTTTTTTTTAATCAAATGTTGGAAAGCAGAAGGCTGCCATCAGCTATCATAGTGGAAATTTCTAGGCCTTCACCCCATTTCACACCCAAACCCACAGATGAAATGGAGTCTAGATTATACTGTGGAAAGATCCTACAGTGTCATCACAAGTATATACAGTCTGTACGATGACAATCCTTCTCCAGAGTGACATGAGGCATTTGCCAGGATGATCACACCCCAGGGAAAAGGAAATACCTTAACTGTTCAAGGACCATTAGATGCAGGATTTGAGCTGACTCTGATACCAGGGAACTCAAAATGCGATCAAAATCTTGATTAGAGTAGAGGTTCTGGGGGTGAGGTGGGGGCCAGGATGGCAGAGTAGGAAGATCATGAGCTCACCTCCTCCCACGGGCTCACCGAAATTACAACTATTAACAGAGCACCTATTGATGAGAAAGACCTGAAGAGTAGCAGAAAAAAAGCTTCTACAACTAAAGATATAAAGAAGGAACCACAACAAGCTACACAGAAGGGGCGAAAATGAGGTACAGTCAAGACCCATAGCCTCAGGTTAAAAACCCACAATGGGAGGATAATTGTGATTGCAGAGGCTCTCCCCAGCCCAGGGGTCCTGTGCAGGAAGATGAGCCCTCAGAACCTTTGATTTGAAGGACAGCAGGGCTTACTTTGGGGACAGCCAGGGGACTGTAGGAAATAAAGACCCCACTCTTAAAGTGAAGGGAAGGAAAGTCACTCAGTTGTGTCTGACTCATTGCGACCCTGTGGACTATAGACTACAAGGTTCCTCTGTCCATGGAATTTTCCAGGCAAGAATACTGGAGTGGGTTGCCATTTCCTTCTCCAGGGGATCTTCCTGACCCAGGGATTGAACCCGGATCTTCCGCATTGCAGGCAGAGACTTTACCATCTGAGCCACCAGGGAAAATCTCTCATGTTCCGAGACCCAGGACAGAAGCAGTAACTTGAAAGAAGTCTAGGTCAGACCCACCTGCTGATCTTAGAAAGACTCTTAAAAAGGCAGGAAGTAACTGGCTCACCCTGGGGACATAAACACTGGCTTAAGCCTTTTGGAGGGAGTTTCTTCTACCGTAAGAACACTGGTGCTGGCAAGTACCATTTTGGAATTCTCCTTCTAGCTTAATATCACTAGGACTTGGCCCAACCCACCAGCCTACCAGCACCTATCAGTACTAGGACACCTCATACCAACCAGGTAACTGCGGGGTGGGGAACACAGCCCCACCCACCAGCAAGCAGGCTGCTTCAGAAAATCTGAATTCCCAACCACCAGTGGGCCAACAGCAAATCCAGTATCCCAGGGCCCCGAAACCACAGGTCCCAGAACACAACTTCACCTACCAGTGAGCTGGCCCTAGGCCCAGGATCCCTTTGAGCCCTCCTCTGCCCACCACTGGGTCAACACCAGCCCCGGTACCCCCAGGGCCTTGCAACCACCCAGCCCAGGACCCTGCTCCACATACTAGAGGCCAGCAATCATCCCAGAACACCTGGAGCTCTACAGTCAGTTGCCTCATGACCCAGCCCTGTCCATTAGTGGCCAGCAGCCTCAACACAAAACAAAGCCTGGCAACCAACCAGACCAGGAGCCAGCCATGCCCAAAGTAGTCAGCCCACCACAACAGAAGGGTCCACACAGCCCACATAGAGGGCAATCCTAGAGCATATAGTTCAAGTTGCCAGAGGGGAGTGCACTGCTAGGACCCATAGGACATCTCATACAGAAGCCATTTCTCCAAGATCAGGAAGTATAATCAGCTTTCCAAATACACAGAAATAAAAATAGCTAGTTAGGCAAAATGAGGTGACAGAGGAATATGTTCCAAATGAAGGAACATGATAAACCACAAAAGAACTAAGTGGAATAAGCAACCTACCTATTAAAGAGTTCAAGAAAATGATCATAAATATGCTTAAATAATTCAGGAGAAAAATGGATAATAGAGTGAAAAGTGTGAAATTTTTAAAAGGTTGAAAATATAAATAGGAACCAAGTAGAGCTGAAGAATGTAATAACTGAAATAAAAACTACAGTAGAAGGAATAAATAGTAGATTGGATGATTCAGAAGACTAGATCAATGAAATGAACTGGAAGACAAGTTGTCAAAACCACTGAAGCTGAATGGAGAAACGAACTTTAAAAATTAAGACACTATAAGATATAGTCAAGGACACCACCAGATGTACTATATTTATATTATATAAGTCTCAGAAGGAGAAAAGAGGGGGAAGGGGAGCACAAAACATATTTGAAGTGATAATAGCTGAAAACTTCCCTAACCTAGGAGGGGAAACAGATACCTAGGCCTAGGAAGCACGGAGAGTCCCAAACAGGATCAACTTGAAGAGAATCACATCAAGACACAGTTGTAATTAAAATGGCAAAAACTTAATGTAAATAGAGAATATTAAAAGCAGCAAGGGAAAAGCAACAACTTATATACCAAAGAACTCTCATAATTCTATCAGCTGACTTCTCAACAGAAGCTTTGCAGGCCATAAAGAAGTGACATGATGCATTTAAAGTGATGAAGGGGGAAACCTGCAACCAGGTACATTTCCTCTAGTAAGGCTTTCACTCAGATTTGGAGATCCAAAATTTTACACACAAGCATAAGCTAAAAGAATTCAGTACCACCAAACCAACTTTACAAGAAATGTTAAAGAAATTTATCTAAGTGGAAAAGAAAAGGCCACAACTAGAAATAAAATTATGAAAGGGAGAAAATCTCATTGAAAAAGGCAAATATACAATAAAAGTAATAAATTAACCACATATAAAGCTAGTTGGAAGGTTAAAAGACAAAAGTAATAAAAATCATCTATGTCCACAATAAGTAGTTAAGGGATACAAAAAACAAATAAAATGTAAAATATGATGTCAAAAACAATAAACGTGAGGTAGAGGAGAAGTAAATATGAAGGGCTGTTAAAATACATTCAAACTTAAGAGATTAGCAACTTAATCATATACATGTAAACGGCTATATATAAATCTCAGGGAAACCACAAACCAAAAATCTTTAATACATATAAAAGGGAGAGGAATTCGAACATAATGCTAAAGATAGTCACCAAATCACAAAGGAAGAGAGCAAAATAAGAAGGAACAAAAAAGATACAAAATCAATCTACCAAAATTAACAAACCGGCAATAAGCACATACTTAATAATTACTCTACATGTAAATAGACTAAGTGCTCCAAGCAAAAGATATAGAGGAGCTGAATGGATACAAAAACAAAACCCACATATATGCCGCCTACAAAAGACAGATCTAAAGACACACACTGTCCAAAGGTGAGGGGATGGAAAGATATTCCATACAATCATTTCATGAAGTATGTAAGTCACATCATTATGCTGCATACCTTACATTTGTAGAGTGATATGTATCAATTATACAATCAATAAAATTGGAAGAAAAAGAGTAGAGGTTTTGGAGGACAGATGATGAATGGAGTTTAGGCTCAAGTCCACCCACGGTGAGTTCACTGAGCTTATCAAGTCATTCTGTAGTTATTCTGACATCTGGCAGAGCCCTTCTATTGTTTCCCTGGCCTATGGATTAAAGGTTATTAAGATGAGGGAAAGGGATCAAGTGGAAACCCATGATTCTCACCTCTGATAAAGATAGTATATCAGAAATAGTGCCGTTAACTGGGATATTGCAGAAGTTCCCACCACCATAAAGGTATGAGGGTGATAGTCCACATCCTATTCCTTTTCAATTGCCTATCTCAGCCCTGTGAAAACACGGCTGATTATGACAGATAATGGTTGATGACTAAACTTAACCAGGTGGTAGCCCCAATTGCAGCTGATGTGGCAGCCAGTTTGGACTAGAGGTTTTGGAGGACAGATGATAAATAGAGTTTAGGCTCAAGTCTACCCACAGTGAATCCACTGAGCCTATCAAGTCATTCTGTGGTTATTTTGGCATCTGGCAGAACACTTATAGCTAATGATTTGGCAAATGTGTTCTTGATCCCCATCAATAGGAAAGATGAAAAAATAGTGTGCATGTACATGGTCAGGGCAGCAATACACAGACATTATATTTCAAAAGGGTTTTATTAACTCTTTGCTAAAGTGTAGTGCACAGTGTCAGAGAAGGCAATGGCACCCCACTCCAGTACTCTTGCCTGGAAAATCCCACAGACGGAGAAGCCTGGTGGGCTGCAATCCATGGGGTCGAGAAGAGTTGGACACGACTGAGCGACTTCACTTTCATTTTTCACTTTCATGCATTGGAGAAGGAAATGGCAACCCACTCCAGTATTCTTGCCTGAGAAACCCCATAGACAGAGGAGCCTAGCAGGCTCCTATAAACCATTTCTATAATTTTTTTAATTGTACAACTCACAGTAAAGGAACCAATTTTATAGAGGCTAGTGGCCAGAAATGAAAGAAGAGATTTTTAAATCATTTCAACTAAGCTCAGGGTATTTATTTTTAAATTTTATTCAAAATGAAACAAGTGATACTATACTTTCAAAATCACTCTTCAGTTCTTCATGATACAACCCCAATACTCTAATCCCATAAAATTATACTTAAACTGAGATTATCTTTTAATAAAAGAAATACATTTATGATTTATACACAGGAATTACAGTTGACTAACTTAAAATATTATAAACCATATACACAAGTTTATGTGAGTTCAAAAACACCCACACTGGTCTAACCTGGTAAAATAAAACACTCCACCAATCATGAACTTAGATATCACAGCAATGTCAAATTGTTACAGAATTTTCTAAAAGCAGACCTCTCAATTTCTGCATTCATCTAGTTGCATGGCAGTAATAAACAGTTCACAAACTAGCACAAGTCTACACATTTTCAGTAGCCCTACTGTAGATGGCCTAAGAAAAAAATCAGTGCAATAAATAAGAAATTCCATGAAGATTAAGGATTCTGCTTTAATCCTTATATTAAAGTTTTTAATATTAAAGTTTTTACAGTGCTGGTGGTCTGGGGCAGGTTGAGACATTTTCTCTGAGATAAATGATACATTCTCGTGTCTCATTGCACCTACCATTTGCATTGGTATAAGAACTGCCCTTGGGAAGACTGCTTTGATTCATTATCAGGTGACTTTGAAGGCTTTCAAAAAGAACAGCCTCTGTGGCATATATAGACTGTGGGTACAGGTTGTCATGTCCTTAGATCATATAAACCAGTGGCAGAGAGAGGTATCCATAGTGTATAGGGGTATTTAGTGGAATCTTCCACAAGCCCCACCTGGTGAGACATCTGACATGCTCTTAGCTTCCCTCATAGCTCAATTGGTAAAGAATCTGCCTGCAATGCAGGTAGACCTGGGTTCGATTCCTAGGTCAGAAGGATCCCCTGGAGAAGGCAATGGTAACCCACTCCAGTATTCTTGCCTGGAGAATCCCATGGACAGAGGAGCCTGGCAGGCTACAGCCTACGGGATCACAAGAGTCGGACATGACTGAGTGACGAAGCACAGTGGAGACTGAATCCAGATGAAATCAAGGAACTGTGTTACCACAGTTGCCCATTATGGCATGAGTTTTATCAGAGCCACCAAGTTATAAGGTTGAGTGGGCATAACCGCAATCTATCATGCAGTGCGAATGGCACGTTTCAGATTGAGGCGGAGCAGGTCCAGAAAACACAAGTCAATTATACTAAGTGAGCCAGACTGCCATGTCTCTGGACCAAACATGTGTTCACTGATTCCTATATTCTAATTCACATGTATTACCTCATAGGGTAGAAGAGTTCTTAAACCAACCAAGGGAAAAAAATAAAAAGACCTCAGGCTGGTTTGTAAAAACTGTAGTATGATAGTATTAGCCAAAACTTGCTGCTGCATTGAAGTCCTACTCAAGAGTGACTAAAGGAGATTTTCTCAGTGGTGAATACTCCCAGTGGGCAGACAAGGAATATTATGCTTCATCATCTTCTGTGGGCAAAGGAAAAGAAACCTGGCTGTATATATACATGACTCCTGGGTAGCAGATGGCTTGGTTGGAAGGAGAAACAACTGGAAGACTTGAGACAAGGAGGTCTAGTGAAAAGATACATAAACAGATCCATGGGCACATAGGTGGGCACAAAAGATGCAGATCTTTGTATCTCCTCATGCTCAAAAGGTCATCTACTATAGAAGCAACCCTTAACAGTCAAGTCCTGTGAAATCAGCCAACCCATCTCCTCCTCCAATCAGTGCTGATGCAATGATCTCATGAACAGAGTGTATGGTGAGAATGGAAATGATACAGCGTCCCCAAAGCATAGGCTTCCTCTCATCATGACTGATTTACCTGGTCTCCATGATGCCTGCCTGGCATGCCAGCAGCAGAGACCTGTCTGAACCCTTGATATGGCACAGTTTCTGAAGGAGATCAGCCAGTTACTTGGAGCCCCTCGATTACATGAGATTCTTTGCACTTTGGAGGTGACAGAAATTTGTCTTCACCAAAATTTGTACTCTTCCTATGTGTGCCTCCTGCCTATAAAATCTGCTCTGGCACTACTATCCAAGGGCTCACAGTAGGCCTAACCTAACATGGTCTCCCACATAGCACTGCCTTGGATCAAAGCTCCTATTTTATGTCAAACAAGGTACACCAATGGACACATGGCCATGATCATGGGATATGCTGGTTTAACCAGGTACTGCATCACCCAGCCAGTTCAATAAAGTAGTAGATTAGTCTTTAATGCTCCAGCTAAAATGCCAGTTAAGGGTCAGTATCTTATGGATTGAGATTAACATATATTATATATGTTAAAATAATGACCTATATGTGTGTGTGCTCAGTTACTAAGTCTATTCTGATTCTTTGCAACCCCATAGACTGTAGCTCACTAGGCTCCTCTGTCCATGGGATTTCCCAACCAAGAATACCAGAGTAGGTTGCCATTTCTTTCTCCAGAGGAGCTTCCAACCCAGGGATGGAACTTGCATCTCCTGCATGCATTGGCAGGTGGATTCTTTACCACTGAGCCACCAGGGAAGTCTAATGACCTGCGTAGAGTGTTGTAATAGCTAGACTTTATGGGTTGGGAATCAGATAGAAGTTGTCACCTTCACCATCACTTCCAATGATCCACATACTGAACTTTTCCTTCACAACATTACAGTAGCTAAATTAGAGGTTTGGATTCCCAGGGGCACAAAACTTTTGTCAGGGATCACAGTAAGGATTCCACTGAACTGAAAGTCATGAATTTGGCCATTTTGAGTTCCTCATGTCAATGAACTAACAAGCAAAGAAAAGTGTCAGTATGATGGCAAAGAGACTTACCTTGATTATCATGAGAAGTTACATAAGGGCAAGGAGGAGGATATTTGGTAACCAGGGTATTTGCAGGTATGTCATTTGGTGCTTTTATACCCAGATAATGCTTAATATGCAATTAAAGAAAACCACAACCCAACAAGGGCCACCAAGGGTCAAGACACCTCATGGATGAATGGCTGGGTGTCCTTACCAAGACCAGTAAGAATACTAGGAAAATCTAGAATAGTTAGTAGGAAAGGAAGATGATGAATATCAATTACAACTTTGGGACCTACTAAACAATAGCAGTCTCCTTTACTAACTGCTTGCTTTGAGTCTTTTCAGAGATTGTGACTAGCCTCTATTCTGAAGGGAACTCTGTAACTTATTGGACTTGTATCTCATCTCAGGTAAGAAAAAAGACATCTTTTTTCATTAAAATGGAGAAGGTTCAGAAAGAGCAAGGCATAGAACCAATTAACATCAAACAACTGCATGCTGTTCAAGAAGAATATGTGATGGGGAGTGTGCTAAGACTTATTTAAAGTCACATGGAGAAGAGCCGAAGAGGAAGCCTCAAACTTAGGGCTTCTCATCTTAAATAGCAAACTTTTCCCTGCACCTTTCTATTTACTCCACTGAGTAAGAGCCACAGAGTGCGTCTTTGGTGATGTCAAGATGTTCTCACTATGGTTGCTACCCTCAAGTACTAATTTAAACTTGTCTTTAAGCATATATTTTCGAGTAAAGAATAACACAAGGCAGCCAGAGCTAAGTGCCAAAGACATTAATTATACAGTCAGATAGTACTACAGAGACTCTGGTGGAAAAAATACCTCCCCAAGAAGAGCCAGGTAGGCAAACCTCATCTACGGAGCTTGAACTCAGCTTTACCAATTCCCACTTAGATGCAGAGGTTAGGGCAGGGCTTTTCTTGCCAATGCAGTGAACATTCATGTGGGGAGGCCCTTGTGCTGACTCTGAAGCTAGGATATTTGTATGCTATATCAATAATCACATTCACTCTTCCCTGCTCCACGCAATGTGTCAGGAAATCTGGAAAACTCAGCAGTGGCCACAGGACTGGAAAAGGTCAGTTTTCATTCCAATCCCAAAGAAAGGCAATGCCAAAGAAGGCTCAAACTACCGTACAATTGCACTCATCTCACAGCTAGTAAAGTAATGCTCAAAATTCTCCAGGCCAGGCTTCAGCAATACGTGAACCGTGAACTTCCAGATGTTCAAGATGGTTCTAGAAAAGGCAAAGGAACCAGAGATCAAATTGCCAACATCCACCGGATCATGGAAAAAGCAAGAGAGTTCCAGAAAAACATCTATTTCTGCTTTATTGACTATGCCAAAGCCTTTGACTGTGTGGATCACAATAAACTGTGGAAAATTCTGAAAGAGATGGGAATACCAGACCGCCTGACCTGCCTCTTGAGAAACCTATATGCAGATCAGGAAGCAACAGTTAGAACTGGACATGGAACAACAGACTGGTTCCAAATAGGAAAAGGAGTACGTCAAGGCTGTATATTGTCACCCTGCTTATTTAACTTATCTGGAGAGGACATCGTGAGAAATGCTGGGCTGGAAGAAGCACAAGCTGGAATCAAGATTGCCAGGAGAAATATCAATAACCTCAGATATGCAGATGACACCACCTTTATGGCAGAAAGTGAAGAGGAACTAAAACGCCTCTTGATGAAAGTGAAAGAGGAGAGTGAAAAAGTTGGCTTAAAGCTCAACATTCAGAAAACGAAGCTCATGGCATCTGGTCCCATCACTTCATGGGAAATAGATGGGGAAACAGTGGAAACAGTGTCAGACTTTATTTTTGGGGGCTCCAAAATCACTGCAGATGGTGACTGCAGCCATGAAATTAAAAGACGCTTGCTCCTTGGAAGGAAAGTTATGATCAACCTAGGTAGCATATTCAAAAGCATAGACATTACTTTGCCAACAAAGCTCCATCTAGTCAAGGCTATGGTTTTTCCAGTGGTCATGTATGGATGTGAGAGTTGGACTGTGAAGAAAGCTGAGCACCGGAGAATTGATGCTTTTCAACTGTGGTGTTGGAGAAGACTCTTGAGAGTCCCTTGGACTGCAAGGAAATTCAACCAGTCCATCCTAAAGGAGATCAGTCCTGGGTGTTCATTGGAAGGACTGATGCTAAAGCTGAAACTCCAGTACTTTGGCCACCTCATGTGAAG
>NW_011495071.1:5689941-5699939 GCF_000754665.1 Bison bison bison
GGCCACCTGATGTGAAGAGTTGACTCATTGGAAAAGACCCTGATGCTGGGAGGGATTGGGGGCAGGAGGAGATGGGGATGACAGAGGATGAGATGGCTGGATGGCATCACCAACTTGATGGACATGAGTTTGAGTAGACTCCAGGAGTTGGTGATGGACAGGGAGGCCTGGCGTGCTGCGATTCATGGGGTTGCAAAGAGTTGGACACGACTGAGCGAGTGAACTGAACTGAACTGAGGCCCACTAGGGCTTGCTCAGTGAGCCTAGGTACAAAGTGGCCCTGGTGGCATGGATAGAGGCTACTCGTGGGATTGGCCACATCCACTTTGTGTCACCAAGGCTGACTTGCTTGTCAGTTTTGCTGTGTCCAAACTACCAAAATCAAAGACCAACACTGAGCCTCCTGTGTGGCATCATTTCCCAGGGAGATCAGTGGCAGTTTGAATAATTGAACCCCTTCCATCATGGAGGCGACAGAGAGCTGTCCTCACTGGGATAGACACATATTCTGGGTCTGGATTTGTCATCCTTGCTTGTAACACTTCTGCTAGCACCACCATCCATGTGCTTCTAAAATGCCTTATTCCCCATCATGGTATTCCTCACAACATTGCTTCTAATCAAGGAATTCATTTCTCAGCAAAAGAAGTGCGGCAATGGACTCAAGCCCATGGAATTCATTCTTATTACATAGCTCATCAGCCAGAAACAACTGATCCTAAAGAATCCTGGAATGAGCTACTGGAGCCTCAGCTGTGGTTCCAGTTGGGAGATGACCCTCTGAAAAAAAATAGGGTCTGTCTTACGCAATGCAATATGTACTTTGATTCAGTGACCAATATATGGTGCTACATGGAAATCAGGGCTTCCCAGGTATCTCAGTGGTAAAGAATCCACCTGCAATACAGGAGACACAGGTTTGATCCCTGAGTCAGGAAGATCATCCCCTGGAGAAGGAAATGGCAACCCACTTCAGTATTCTTGCCTGGGAAATCCCATGGACAGAGGAACCTGGAAGGCTACAGTCCACGGAGTCCCTAAAGAGTCATACACGACTTAGGAATGAAAAAACAACAAAAACATAGAAATCTTCTGTAACTAGGATGCAGGGATGTTAGGCTTGAGGGCAAGAAGCAGGATTAGCTCCTCTCACTCTGACAACTCTCAGAAATTCTGCTTCCTGTCTCTGCAACTTTGAGCTCTGCTAGTTTGAAGTCTTGGTTTCCAAGAGAGCAACACCAATGGCTCCACTGAAAAAATCTGAGACTCCCCCTGGCCATTCCAAGGCCCTTACGCCATGGAAAGTGAAAGTGAAAGTCACTCAGTCCTGTCCAACACTTTGCGACTCCACAGACTATACAGTCCATGGAATTCTCCAGGCCAGGATACTGGGGTGGGTTGTCTTTTCCTTCTCCAGGGGATCTTCCCAACCCAGGAATCAAACTGGAGTCTCCTGCATTGCAGGTGAATTCTTTACCAACTGAGCTATCAGGGAAGCCCATGGAAGCAATGGGCAAAAAATTAGGGAGGAGGAATTACTCTACTAGTTGGGGTGATTAATATCAAAAGGGAATTTAATGGCAGAGAAAATTGTGTCTGGAGCTTAGGGGATTCTCAGGGATCCTTCACTTCTTTTGTGACCAAGAGCAAAAAGTAAAGGGAAGGTCACAGCAACCACAAAAAAGTAGAATCCCTAAGAATTTGGAATCTTTGGGAATGAAGGTTTGGGTCACTCTAACTCTCCACTGATGGAAAACACTGATCAGATAATACCCTAGATGAGGATGAACAGATAATATACAAAATAATATATATATCAATATAATTCATTTATATGTAATGTATTTTTATAATTTACCCAGCCAGACATCCTGGAGTCTGAAGTCAAGTGGGCCTTACGAAACATCACTACAAACAAAGCATCACTGGAGATGATGGAATTCCAGTTGAGCTATTTCAAGTCCTGAAAGATGATACTGTGAAAGTGCTGCACTCAATATGCCAGCAAATTTGGAAAACTCAGCAGTGGCCACAGGGCTGGAAAAGGTCAGTTTTCATTCCAATCCCAACCATTCCAATCCCAGTTTTCAATTCCAAAAGGTCAGTTTTCATTCCAATCCCAATCCATTCCAATCCCAGTTTTCAATTCCAACCCCAGTCCATGGGGTTGCAAGGAGTCAGACACAACTGAGCAGCTTAACTGATACATGCATACATACTTTATGATCAGTTATACAAATAGGGACTATGGAAGTTATGCATATTTTCTTCTTCCTGTGTATGAGTATGTATGTGTCTATTATTTTACTTTCCATTCTCTCTCCCTTATTATGTCAAACAAGTTATAAGACTTTGCTAACAAAGTCTTTTATAACAAGTTATAAAACTTTGCTAGTTTACTGTTAAAAGAAGAAAATACTCAGATGATGAAGCTCTCACTTGGAAAGAGTAGTCAACGCAACTGGTAATGGCAAGTGACTGTCCCCACAGATGGCTACAATGGCTATTGAAACTGCATCTCCTTATCTGGAGGATAGAATGAGAATGTGTTTGTACAAAAGATGGTTACATCTTGTTAAGTGAAAGAACAATTCTTTTTATGGTTGTGGGAAGTTCAAATTTGTGCAGAAAGGAATATGTAGATGCTGAGGACCAAAGGAATAACCTGAAATGGCCCAATTGTCTAATTTGAACCCTTCCTTCCAAACTCCACTTTGTGATACTGGAGCTTCTCCTGTGCACTGGCTCCCTGCCCAGTTCTGTCCTTTGGAGCCACTGGAGGAAGACCGAAGGTTTACAGGAGGAACAGAGAACTTGGTCCTTCCCGTTGGTGCCTGTCTGCTTCACGCCTTGGTCAGATTAGTCTACTTGGTGTTGGCTCAAGGTACCAGTTAAATACACTTTGAAGTTTTCCCAACACAGCCTCACTGTGACCCCTTAGAGAAACCAATTCTAGGCAGCTGAACAGCCCCAACTCCTTAGGATTGAGTCCCAACCCCACAGGCCCCGCCTTGGAACTCAGCCATACAGGTCCCAGCCAAGTAGTTTCCTTCCCTTGGCAGTTCGACTTTCAGCTCTGCGGGTCCCTTCTCTCAAGATTCTAGGTGTTAATAATTCCAACCTCTTCTCTTTGTTCCCCTAGTTCTATGGGTGGTGGCTGCTTCCTGCATTTGCTCCTTCCGTGACACCCTAGTATTCTCTTTTCAGTGAGTGAGCAATTCTTCTGAGCTAGTTACAGTCCTTTACACTAATTCTCTTTGTTTACAATTTTCAAAATGCCTGGTATGGCTTTTGTCTCTTGAATAGACCCTGACTAATACATCTCTTAAGGGGGATCTCTACAATGGCACGGCAGACTAAGGTGGAAGCCTTACCGGCTTTCCTGATAGCTCAGTTGGTAAAGAATCCACCTGCAAAGCAGGAGACCCTGGTTTGATTCCTGGGTCAGGAAGATCCTCTGGAGAAGGGATGGGCTACCCACTCCAGTATTCTTGGGCTTCCCTTGTGGCTCAGCTGGTAAAGAATCTGCCTGCAATATGGGAGACCTGGGTTCTATCCCTGGGTTGGGAAGATCCCCTGGAGAAGGGAAAGGCTACCCACTGCAGTATTCTGGCCTGGAGAATTCCATGGACTGTATAATCTTTGGGGTCACAAAGAGCCAGACACAACTGAGCAACTTTCACTTTCAACCACACTTCATGCTCTGGTAATATCGAAATTGCCTGCAGCTCCCCATTCATAACATGTTTTCTGCTTATGGGCTCTCTCCCTATCCTAGGAATCAGGACAAGACCATCTCTTTGGACCAAAGACTAAAATTAAGATGTATAAACAACACGAAGTGTTAAGTGCCTAAGAGATAAAGCAGTGTGAGACTATAAAAGACAGAAATTCCAACTAGCAGTAGGTGGGAGGGAGCCAGGAAAAGCTTCATGAAAAACAAGGCATTGGATCTGGGTTGGAAATGTATTGGGTTGGCCAAAAAAGTTTGTTCAGGTTTTTCCTTAAGACAAGTAATGTCTTAGCAAAAAAAACATGAATGAACGTTTTGGCCAAACCAATAGGTAGAATATGTACCTATTGGTAGGGGAGAAAGAAGGGAGGGCATGTAGGCAGGAAATGTGTCATAAGCACAGGCCCAGAAATGGAAAATCTTGGAGTATGGGTGGAGAAGAGTGAACAGAATTATTGGATGGAACGTCAGGTGACCAAGGGGATCTTCACCCCTCCATCTCCTCCCCCCACAATCTTTCCTCCAGCCTTACCCCTTTTTGGAGCTCAGCTACCCCTCCAGCTCTTTCATCTCTTGTTACTTCCATTTCCCCATTCCTGCCCCCAGGGAGCCCTCCGTCAGAATGGAGGGATTTATGAGCAGTAACACTCCCTCACTCAGATCAATGGCCGAAGATCAATAGCTATAATGCAGAAAATTAATCTATATTCATTAGAGTTGAATCGAGCAAGTGATATTATAAAAAACTCCCTTGGAAATCTATGGAAGAGAATTAAAGAGAAAGTTGCTCTAATGTCACTACAGTCTGCCAAGTGACAGGTTTAAGAAATCAGGCAAAGGAAGCTCCTGTTAACACTCAAAGGAAGATTTAAGATCACAAAGGGGCATAGCTATATCGGAGAGTATGGAGATGTTTTCCTTCACATGAAACTGGAGATCTAGGAAGTAAATGAATTCACAGGTCACCTCCAGTCCTAGAAACCTGTAACTCCTGGATTCCTCCCTGATGTGACAAGTAGTCACAGATGAGCTTCAGGATTGTCAAGTGCAATCATTAACTTAGACAATAGCCTTGAAGACTCCCCTGGTTGTACAGTGGATAAGAATCTGCCTGCCAATGCAGAGCACACAAGCTCAATCCCTAGCCTCAATTCCCTAGGAAGATTCCACACGGGCATATGCCCAGTCATTTAGTTGTGTCCTACTATTTGCAACCCCATGGACTGTAGCTCGCCAGTCTCCTCTGTCCATGGAATTTTCCAGGCAAGGATACTGGAGTGGGTTGCCATTTCCTACTCCAGGGGATATTCCTGACCCAGGAATTGAACCCATGTCTCTTGCATCTCCTGCACTGGCAGGCAGATTCTTTACCATTTTGCCACCTGGGAAGCCCAGGAAATGCAACTAAGCTGGTGCACAGCTACTGAGTCCACGTGCTGCGACTACTGAAGCCTGCATGCCTAGAACATGTGCTCCACAATAAGAGAAGCCACCACAGTGCGAAGCCCGTGCACCACAGCGAAGAGTAGCTCCTGCTCACAGCAACTAGAGAAAGCCCGAACATAGCAATGAAGACCCAGCAGAACCAAAAATAAACAGACAAATAATTTAAAAAGAAAATAACCTTGACTCCTGAAGACTAGGCTCCTTCCCAGTCCCCTCTCCTGTCCCAGGGGGTCTCTGGTCATTCCCACAGGCAGAACCCCCAGTCTCTACCCACCATACATCTCACAAAACAAGAACAGGTACAGATTCACAAGAAATCAGTCCAATGTAGCTGTGGAAAGTGGAGCAATCTCAAAGGGCAAGTATAAGCCTGGCCCGGTTTGCAGAGCTCAGGCAGAAGGACTGGTCTCCAGTTCTTACTAGCTAAGGACTGGACTTCACCTCTTACTAGCTATGGGAAAATGACACAATTCTTTGAGGTTCAGTTTCTTTGTCAGCAGAATAAGGACAATAATATAATAATTCCTTCCTCAGCAGGATTACTATGAAGATTAATTAACACAATGCATGGTTAAAGTGCTTTACGAACTGCAAAATGCTATTCAAAAACTTTATTATATTATCCTAAAAGACTAGAGATGTGCTTCTGAGGCAGGTATCTTGTTAATGGAATCTATCTATGATTCTGCAAGGTCCATAAATGCCCTGAAATTGTACGCCAAATTGTCTACGTATGTATGTATGTGCATACACCCCGCCTCCCAGGACTTCCCTTGTGATCCAGTGGTTAAGAATGAGCCTTCCAATGCTAGGCACTCGGGTTTGATCTCTGGTTGGGAAATTAAGATCCTGCATGCCATGGGGCAACTAAGCCAGCATGCCACAGTGAAGATCCCACAGGCCGCAACCAAGACCCAACACAGCCAAATAAATAAACAGAATTAACAACTCTCAATAGAAGGAGATTGAGCAGAAGTGCCACATCTCTGTGCAGATGGGACTAGATTCTTTTATGCATGACAGCAAGAAAGACCTTACCTTAGCAGGAGTCTCTGGAATATGAAGCATCAAAGCTTCATCTTGGTGGTCAGCCACACAAATGGCCTGGGTGCTGGCTTGCCCTGAAGCAGGTGGAATGGTATTAACAGATTCTTAACAGTTCTTCCACCGTCCATGGTGTCCAACACCAGGGAGCCTCTGTTCAGCTCTTTGTAACTGGAGCCCTTTGGAGGAGATCCCCAGAGTCTGGCAGAGAGGAGCCCTTGCCTCCAACTTACCTCCATCTACCCTCCTTCCAATCTCAATCATCACAGCCAGAGAAATCACAGATTCTATGACTGCCCTTTCTGAAACCCTGGCTGCTTCCTTCTCCCCTGGGCACGCTGGGAGATTCCTGGCTGGGGGTGGGGAGGAGGAAGGGAGCACCTAGATCGTATCTTACTTTACAGTGTCTCATGTTTGGAACCCAGACTCAGGTACAGGATGGTCCCATACTCCCTTCTAACTTGGGCTGTTTGAAATCTCCCTGGTCTCTGGAATCCTCCAGGGGAAAAATTAAACAGGGCCCCAGCTCACTGAAGGCATGATTGGCCAACTGTTGGGTTTTTGTTTTTATTGTTCACATCATTTTATTTCCCACTGACCCCACTTGAAAAATCCTGGAGGCCCCTGACTAATATCTTTTCCAGTGTTTATAGAATGAGGGCATAGAAAATGACCAACACTGGGAAGAAATAAAGAGGTTAGATCTTGTGCTTGCCCATAGCCTCCTTCCCTGAAAGCCTCAAAGGGCCAGGTGGACTATACAAGCTCCTCTCCTCAAAAGACCAGACGCTTCTCCTGGTGTCTCATCCTAGTCCTGTGGATGGTGCTGTGCGGAAAAAGGAAAGCGACCCCACATCTAGACTCAGTCTCTTCCTCTCCAACTGTCTGCAAGTCTCAGGGCCCCATGAACTACTTTGGGTCTTTTTTCTTCCTCAGTTTTTTTTTTTTTTTTCCTCCTAAGCAACTGCCAAGCACTTGGGGGATGTAGTGTGGACAGAAATGACCACAGAGCTAGAGGGAATGTTTAAGGAGTCCAACAACCATTCAACATGATTTATTGAGCATCTGTCATTTTCCAGGAATGATGCAATTCACACAAAGAGATGGGCTCTGGCCAGGTGAGCTCCTCTAGGATGTCAGCTTCCTTCCAAGGAAGGAAGTTCCACAATTCTGCCTATTTTTGTGGAATTTATTCCAGTCTGTCTAATGGGTATCATGGTGATTTGGATAAATGACCTACTCCCCTACTGGAACACAAATACCTAAAGGGCAGAGGAGTCCAGACAAGTGTTCTGCACTTGTTTGCTGAATTAAATTAAATTAAAACAGAGTTCATGCCCCATTTTTATCTTTTTAGGTGGTAGAGAGCAAAAGGAAATTAAAATAGAACACTGAATACACATAGTGCTCCTGGAGAATTCTCCTCTATTAAACACACACACACACATGTGCATATGCGTGCACATGTGCATATCACATTCAGAGGAGACTCTTGGCTCCCCGCCACTTGCTTGAAAAGCCAGGCTTCAAGAGACAATTAAATATTGATATCTTTACATCTTGGTATCTTCTTTTCAAATCCAAACAGCCCCAACAGGAGCCATCACTGACACTTATTTAACTCCTTAAAAATATCCACGAGGGGTTTTAGCCTTTTAAAATTAAGTCGTTAAGAGCAGAGAAGACGCAACAGGCTTTAAGGTGGGAGTGAGCTAACTCCCCAGAAATAAGGCTCATAGAACCCCATTCTTAGACTCAGTCTGGGATCCAGCATTCCTGGATCCGGGGCCCCGTTTCCCAGTCCACACACCCCCCGCATCGTGGTCTGCAAAGGACAAAGCGATACTCTCTTGCCAGCTTTCTCCAACAGGTACTTGAGTGCCCTGCAATCAGGGCTTGGCAGATTATACAAATTGTGCATAATGATGTCCTCACTGAATAGATTAACCCAGCAGGGGCCCTGCACAGGAGCTAGCAGGTGTTGGCTTCCAGGCCCTGAGCACTCAGCCCCAGCCCCAAGCACGGTGATGGTGCTTCTAGACCCAGCTGCCCATGGCCTTCTCACTACCCTACGTGCACCACCTGCCACCAGGCTCCCTCACACACACACTCTTGCCTCTTCTCCCTCAGTCTTTCCTTAATGACCTACCCTATGGGATCTCCCAGGTCAGGGCTGAGAGGCAAGGGAACAGAGCACTTTCCCAGGAGTTGTTTGAGCTAAGGGTAGGCAAAGGAGCTTTCCTATGGGCCAAATCTTACCACCTTGAGTCACTGATATAGGCATTCCTGTCTAAGTCCCCGTCTGTGGGCAGGAGTTACCTCCCTGTCCTCTCCGCAAAGCCCAGTCTAGGGCCTGCAACACAATAGGTATTCACTGAATGAATGTTTCTTGGCTAGAATAGAACTCCAAAATCACAGGGCTGGGAAAGCATCTTTGAAATGATTCAAGCAGTCAACAGATATATTCTGATTATGACTCATCTGCCAGACTCTGTGTAAAGACTGACATAGGGATTTTAGCCTTGCTGCTATCAGTTCCTTGAAATTATTTGCAAATAATTATCACAAATTAATTTAAATTATTAAATGGCAAATTAAATGATCACACATTTTTCTGTAGGGAGAGGGCCCATGGCTTTCACTACATTCTTCACTGGGCCCTGATCCATCCTTTAAAAAATGTTAACCACTGCCTGTCCTCCCTACCCCAGAGAAGGCAATGGCACCCCACTCCAGTACTCTTGCCTGGAAAATCCCATGGGCAGAGGAGCCTGGTGGGCTTCAGTCCATGGGGTCTCGAAGAGTTGGACACAACTGAGCGACTTCACTTTCACTTTTCACTTGCATGCATTGGAGAAGGAAATGGCAACCCACTCCAGTGTTCTTGCCTGGAGAATCCCAGGGACCGGGGAGCCTGGTGGGCTGCCATCTATGGGGTTGCACAGAGTCGGACACGACTGAAGCGACTTAGCAGCAGCAGCAGTCCTCCCTACCCAGGTAGCGCTAGTGGTAAAGAATCTGCCTGCCACTGCAGGAGACATAAGAGACTCGGGTTCCATTCCTAGGTCAGGAAGATCCACTGGAGGAGGAAATGGCACCCTACTCCAGTATTCTTGCCTGAAAAATCCCATGGACAGAGGAGCATGGAGGGCTACAGTCAAAGTGTCAGACACAACTGAGCATCTGAGCACACACTGCCTGTCCACAGGAAGGACAGCCATGAAAGCCAACATTCACAACAGGATGATAACACCAGGATGCAGATGAGCAAAGGATGGTGTGGGGCAGAGAAGAAGGTCCAGCCTGTAGAAGACATAGCCCTGAAATCAGCATCACTCCCTTCTAAGGTAGATATTACAAGTCCTATTTCGCCAGTAAGGAAAATGAGGCTCAGAGAGGTTAGGCTACCTGACTAAGGTCACACACCAAAAGAAGCAAAAGCGAACCGAAGTCTCTCTGACTCCAAACTCAGTTCTCTCTTGCTCCCTGCAGCTGCCTTGGCATTCGAGAGCCCGGCTTTGAGACCCCTCATGCTCTCCCAGGCATCCGGGGTTGGGTGGGTGGTGCAGAAAAATGGAACCCCTGCGATGTTTGCCTGAATTCTGATCAGCTGAGGTGCAGGCTTGGTGGCAAGGCCTCTGGGTCCCCCATGTGCACGCCTTTGCATGCCTCAGCGGACTTTGTGGAGTCTATTTACCACATCTAAGACCAATTTCCTTCCCTTCAGTTGCTTTGAAGATAATTGAAGGTACTTGCATTGTCTGCCTGGGAATGT
>NW_011495071.1:5700039-5703043 GCF_000754665.1 Bison bison bison
GGCTTCTGCAGATCTTCCCGGCCAGCGACTTTGTTAATCAGAAAGGGGCTGGGGGATGTGGGGGCCCTCAGGATAATGGCAGGCAGATTGAGTTGTTAAGTCCAAATGAAATATTTAGTAGCACCATTTGCAGGATTCAGCTGGTTGGAACAGTACTTCAGCCCTGCTTGGGGAAGGGGGTGGGGGAAGGTACCCTACAGGGGCTCCCCAAACTAGGGGCACTGATTAACTTGTTCTAGCCTGCAGTGAACTAGAGCCTGGGGGAGCAGCACTGGATCAGGCTGAGAAAATGCTGCAGAGACAAGGAAGAGAGGAGGAGAAGACCAGCCCCACATGACCTCCTGGCTGACTCTGGTCCCCAGGGCAGGCTGGGACCACTCAGAAGAGCAGGTGGCCACATTCTGCCAAACCTGGACCTGCAGCCCCCAGAGGGCATGAAATAGGGAGCACCCATCACCAAGGAGTTGGTTCTCAGAGTCTCCGTTTCTCCACACCTCTTCCAGATGCCAGCCGATCCCCTGCACTGAACCTTCGCTTATCATGGCAAGTTTAACTGGGACTTATAGGCCTGGTATCTTCCCAGGTGGCTCGGTGGTAAAGAATCTGCCTGCCAATGCAGGAAACGCAGGTTTGATCCCTGGGTTAGAAAGATCCCCTGGAGGAGGAAATGGCAACCTGCTCCACTATTCTTGCCTGGATAACCCCATGGACAGAGGAGCTTGGTGGGCTACAGTCCCTGGTGTGGCAAGGAGTCAGACATGACTGAGTGACTAAGCGCGCGCACACACACACACACACACACACACACACAGGGCTAAAGCCTGAGGTTGGAGAGGAGGAAATAGAAAATATGGTGTTTTCCATGTTCTCCCTTCCTGAACTCTGTAAGAACAGCGCATTCTCGTCCTATGTGCTTTGTACCACCCCATCCTGCTAAGGGCTTCGCAGGTGGCACTAGTGGTAAAGAGACCACCTGCCAATGCAGGAGACATAAGAGATGTGGGTTTGATCCCTGTGTCAGGAAGATCCCCTGGAGGAGGAAATGCAACCCACTCCAGTATTCTTGTCTGGAGAATCCCATGGACAGAGGAGACTGGCAGGCTACAGTCCATAGGGTCGCAAAGAGTCAGACATGGCTGAAGCGACAACACACAACACATCCTGCTAAAATCATGGAACCTCAGCCTTAGGAGAGACTTAGTAGATCTTTTGTTCATTCAACATTTATTGAACTCCTCACCTACTATGGTCAGGTATAGTATATACCATGCCATCTGCCCATCCCACATTCAATATTTTAATCCCCTCTATAGCATCCCATTCCAACTTGGCCATCCATTTGAATGACTTCAGGGATGGGGAATGAGTTAGTTCCTATTGATCATCCTAACCAATCTTTGTTAGAAATAACCCCATTTATTCAAACCAAAATCTGTACTTCTTCAGCTTTTATTTATACCTTGGCCTTTGCTCCCCTGACCCATTCTCTAGTCTCCCACTCTCCCACCCCCAACACTGCCACAATGGCATCCTTCAGGTATCTGAACCATCTCCAGGTTTCTTCCAACCCAGCAGGAGGACAAAAATCTAATTATAATCTGAGGAACCAGGTGGACTGTAGCAGTGCTAAGTCTTTTGGATGTCAATTTAATCTTTTCATAACTCTTCTCCCTCACATTTGATTCTTTTTTACTTAATCTCCAGGTCTAGTGCAAAGTAGCAGTCACAAAATTCCTTCATAAGAGCAGGTTACAAAATTTCTCTTCTTATGTATAGTAGATTGGCTTGTATCAGACAAATTTTTCTGCTAATAAAAACTTTAAAAATCAAAAACAAAAAACAACTCTTTAAAAATCAACAGGGAGCTGCCAAGGCAGCCAGGACTTATGAGCCAAAATTCAAAAAAGAAGGGAAATGAACTGAGAAGTTACCCTACACTCATGGTTGCCTTCCCCTGATTCATATGCAGTAGCTCAGAGGCTGAAAGGACAAGCTGAAACTAACAAGACGAGCCTAAGGTAGTAGCTAATACACAGTGAAGCCAAGCAGTACCTAGTCAGCCTCATGAGGCTGAGGAGACATAAATGGAGTTTAGAGCTACCAACCAAAGCATCCAGGATATAAAGGTTAAGATCCTGGAGACAAGAGAAGGTCAAAGAAATGAGCCCCATATTTAATGGCACTTCCCCTTAAGACCTTTGTCATCCATAAGCAATAGCCCAGGGAATGAAAATCCTAAGCAAAAGTGGCTGCGAGGCTAGAAAACTAAAACGAGCTGTTAGCTCTGGGTCCTTGTGGCTGAGATGCCAGAATGGGGCTGAGGTTGGCTGTGTTAAATGCCCTTCCTAACAGATCTTCATCCTGGTGTAAAACCAAGACATAAAAATAGTCGTGTCGAAAAAGGGTTATGGCCACATGTAGTCTAAATGCTGAACTAACTGCAACCAGTGTGTGCCCAAGGCTGTTGAGAAGTTCATCATTCAAAACACAGGATAAGCCACAGTCAGCAGAGACATCTCCAGAATGTCTTTAGCATACATGTGCTTCCCAAGCTCTGTGTGAAACTACATTACCATTCACAGTAAGGCAGTCAGGGACCATTCTCACAAAGCCCAGAGAATCCAAAAACTCTCACCTAATTTAGATCTATGGTGCTGCCCCGTGATCTCTGCCAAAGCCCATGTAAGGAGTTGGGTTCTAAAGACTGAAGGAAAACTATCCTCTGGAAAAAAAAATTAAATGGAAGTTATACTTTTAAAAAAAGAGACTTTAATAATCCCATAGTCTTAGGAATATAAAAATCAAAGGTCACAACTAAGAAGAAGACCTGGTGTACATTCCAGGAATTCATCTGGGATCCCTGAAGTGCTAAAGCAAAAGAGTAACTGCAAGGAGGGAATATACCAACATTCAGAGAGACCTGAACCCAGCTTCAAATACAGGTGACCTTCCCCTATTTTAATTGGTGAAGCAAATCTTAACTGGAAGAAGACATCACCTAGAG
>NW_011495071.1:5703143-5714840 GCF_000754665.1 Bison bison bison
CTAAATCGTGTCTGACTCTTTGTGATCTCATGAATCGCAGCACGCCAGGCCTCCCTGCCCATCACCAACTCCTGGAGTTCACTCAAACTCACATCCATCGAGTCGGTGATGCCATCCAGCCATCTCATCCTCTGTCGTCCCATTTTCCTCCTGCCCCCAATCCCCACCCAGCATCAGAGTTTTTTCCAATGAGTCAACTCTTCCCATGAGGTGGCCCAAGTATTGGAGTTTCAGCCTTAGCATCATTCCTTCCAAAGAAGCCCCAGGGCTGATCTCCTTTAGAATGGACTGGTTGGATCTCCTTGCAGTCAAGGGACTCTCAGGAGTCTTCTCCAGCACCACAGTTCAAAAGCATCAATTCTTCGGCGCTCAGCTTTCTTCACAGTCCAACACTCACATCCATACATGACCACTGGAAAAACCATAGCCTTGACTAAATGGACCTTTACTGGCAAAGTAATGTCTCTGCTTTTGAATATGCTATCTAGGTTGGTCATAACTTTTCTTCCAAGGAGTAGACATCCAATAAAAAGTGACTAGGCATTCTAAGACACAGAATGAAATAACTAAGAACCAAAATAAAGATCAGATCAGAGAAATAGCTTCATAGCTGAACCAAATATTAGTGTTTTCAGACATAGATTTTAATGTAACTATGATGAATATCTTCAAGAAAATAGATCAAAATGGGGAATTGTAGCAAAAAAGAAAAGGAAAAAAAACCACTCTGGAATATTTAAAGTAAGAACCAAAATTCAAGAACTAAAAATATGTAACACCTAAAATCAATTATTTGGGTTTAATAAGAAATTAGACACTGCTGAAAGAAAGAAGGGGTTGGAATGGTTGAAAGACAATAACCAGACTGACAGAAAGAGAAATATTATTTAAAAATGGAAATGTAGAAAAGAGTATAAGACATATGGGACACGGTAAAAAGATCTAACATATGTGAAACTGAAGTACCAGGAAAAAAGGAGAAGAATTTAGCATAAACAATATTTGAAAAATAGTGGCTGTGAATTTTCTAAAATTCACATTCTTTTAAACTAAAGAAAGACATTAAGCCACAGATTTTCAGAGAACCTCAAGTAGGATAACTGTGCAGGCATATCATGGCAAAGGTATTGAAAACCCAACCCAGAGAAACATTTAAAGCAAACAGAGGGGGAAAATAACCCACATTACTTTCAAATAAGTAAAAATAAAACAAAAATAACTTCTTAATAGAAATGATAAAAGTAGTAAAAGTAATTACTTCAATTTATTGTAATAAGCCAAAGATGCACATTATAATATCAGGAGTAGTCAATAAAAAATAGAAAGACTATATACAGCTCACACTGGAGATGCAGCTTCAATCCCTGGGTCGGGAAGATCCCCTGGAGAAGGAAATGATAACCCACTCCAGCATTCTTGCCTGAAAAATCCTATGGACAGGGGAACCTGGAGAGCTACAGTCCAGGGGGTCGCAAAGAGCTGGACACGACTTACAGACTCAGTACACTTGCTTACAACTAACACAATAATAGAAATAATAAGGCATATTTAATTAAAGCAAAGAAGAAAATAAAGGAAGACAAAAATCATTATAAATAAGAAAATACACACTATAATGTGTTTAAGCCCAAACAGACCAGTAATTGCACAAAAGGATAAATATACTAAATTCTTCTATTGAAAACAAAACTTGTCAGACAAGTTTTTAATTTGTCAGATGTTTTTAATACCTATTATTTATTTGTATTATTCTAATAACAAGCAAATATAAGGTGTCTGGATTGAGGCAGACTATTATTACTTAGAGTAATAACTTCATTGGTCCTCCATGCCCAATTCTCCCCCTTAAGGGTGGTATAACAAGAACCAGATGGTTAGAACTGTACAGGCAATGCGTGTTCTGGCACAGAGCAGAGGAATTCAAAAATCATGAACCTGGGAGTTTATATAGGAACAGTCATACAGTTCCTCCCCGCTCTTCATCCTGAGAGTGGGAGAGGAATCTTATCTTTCTAAAGCAAACTATTTTCTCACGGAAGAGAAATGACAAAGTCTCTACTCTGGAATGCAAGTATTTGGCTCTGGGGTTGATACATTTACTTACCCTTTGAATGGGAGCAGATGGCTCCATTATAACGCATAAAAGCAGCTCCAGGTTTACCACCCTTAGAATGTAAGGAGCAAGTGTGACTGGAGGAAAGAGACATCTTTCTTTGCTCAGAAAGACTTAGAAAACTTTAACCATGAAGAAACATAAAAATATTCATATCGCTTTCCAACAAGTATGATGAACAAAAACAACTATGTGCTGCTTATAAGCAATGCATCTTAAATACAAGACCAAAGAAAGGGTAAAAGAATAGAAAAAGATACACTATGCTAACACTAACCAAATCTGGAGCAAGAAGAAATAAAGAATTTCTTATGTTTTTCTCAGTAACTGATAGAATGAGCACATAAAAATATAAAGGATATAGAAGATTTGAAATATACACTTAATAAACCTAAACTAATTAAAATTGTGTTACACTAATAAAAAATACACGAAAACAATATACCCAACATCTCTTTAGAGTAACAGATATACCTTCACATCTGAAATAACCAAAAACTTAAACAAAATTTATAAAACAATGGTTCACAAGACTTGGGGCATCAGGTGACAAAGAAGAGTGACCCCTGAGAAATGGGAAATACAGGAGGCGAATGAGCCTTCTTGTCCCAGCGGAAGTCTGCAGGTGTGGTGCAGAGAGGAAGCCCAAATGGAACCCAGTGCTCTCCCTGAGTTAAGAAAGTCAGTCCAAAATTCTAGGGAGTCCTAGGTTACCAAAATCCACTCATACCACAGTTCAATAATTCCCTTATTATTTTTCAGTCTTTATTTCTATGTTTATTTTGAATATTTTCTACTTCATTGTCTTCAAGTGTACTAATTTTTTCTTGCACAAAATCTAAACTACCATGATCCCAACCAGTATCTTTTTCATCTAAAACACTGCATTTTTTCCATCTTTAGAAATTCAAATTGGGTCTTTTTCTTTCATGTTTCCATTAATACTTATGCATAGTATAGCTAAATCTTTCTGCCAGCTTTTTGACCCTATATAATACAGTTATAATAACTGTTTTCATGCCCTTATCTATTAATCCTACCATTTGGATCAGATTTGATGGAATAAAAATTCTCATTATAGGTATAATTTTCTGCTTTTTACATATCTGATGATTTTTTTATTGGATGATAGCACTGGTGGTAAAGAATCCGCCTACCAATGCAGAAGATGCAAGAGACGCAGTTTTGATCCCTGGGTTGGGAAGATCCCCTGTAGTAGGAAATAGCAACCCACTTCATTTTTCTTCCCTGGAAAGCTCCATGGACAGAGGAACCCCACAGGCTACAGTCCATGAGGCCACAAAGAGTCAGAAACAACTAAGCACAGCACAGCACAGCACAGGTGCTAAATATATTTGTATTCCTATAAATGTTCCTTAACTTTGTTCTGGGGTACAGTCAAGTTATTTGGAGGTAGACTGACCTTTTTGAAATTTGGCTTTAGCCTTTATTATGTGGGACCAGAGAAACATTTAACCTAGGGTTAGTTTTTACCACTCCTGAGGCACGACCCTTCTAATTTCTGTCCCTCAGGCTCCATGAATTATGGTTTCTTTTCTGGATAGTAGGAACAGACAATATTCTTAGTTCAATGAATGCAAGAGATGATTGTTCCATTGAATTCTTTCAGGTGTTTCTTTCCCTGGACTCAGGTAGTTTCCTCAAATGAATTTTCTCTCTCCCCCTCTCTCTCTTCCCTCCTTCCTCTCCTAAAGTTAGATTACAGTAAGTTTAAACTGTATACTTTAAGCCCTTCAGTTCAGTTCAGTTCAGTCGCTCAGTCGTGTCTGACTCTTTCGACCCCATGAACCACAGCACACCAGGCCTCCCTGTCCATCACCAACTCCCGGAGTCCACCCAAACCCATGTCCATCAAGTCCATGATGCCATCCAACCATCTCATCCTCTGTTGTCCCGTTTTGCTCCTGCCCTTAATCTTTCCCAGCATCAGGGTCTTTTCAAATGAGTCAGTTCTTCATATCAGGTGGCCAAAGTATTGGAGTTTCAGCTTCAACATCAGTCCTTCCAATGAACACCCAGGACTGATCTCCTTTAGGATGGACTGGTCGGATCTCCTTGCAGTTCAAGGGACTCTCAAGAGTCTTCTCCAACACCACAGTTCAAAAGCATCAATTCTTCGGTGCTCAGCTTTCTTCACAGTCCAACTCTCACATCCATACATGATGACTGGAAAAACCATAGCCTTGACTGGATGGACCTTTGTTGGCAAAGTTAGGTCTCTGCTTTTGAATATGCTATCTAGGTTGGTCATAACTTTCCTTCCAAGGAGTAAGCGTCTTTTAATTTCATGGCTGCAATCATAATACCACTAAAATGATAAAGAGTTACAGTTAAACCCAAGTGATAAAATGGAATCATAACAAGTACTCAGTATAAATAATAGCAGACATCTTAGGCAAATCTAATACTGTAATATACAAAAAGATAATATATCATGACCAGGAATGCAAAATTGACCTAACATTTTAAAACCAATGTTATTAATTGAATAAACAGACCAAAAAAGACAAAGCATATGTAGAAAAGCACTTGGCAAAATTCAATGTCATTCCTTATAAAAACTCTCAGAAAACTACAAATTAAAGAGAACTTTCTCAACTTGATAAAGATTATCTACCAAAACCTACAGAAAATATCACACTTAAAGAGAACTTCAAGTACAGATGGTTTTTCCAGTGAATTTTAACATACATATAAGAAATACGTCTACACAAATTTTTCCAGAGAATAGAATAACTTTACATTTCACAACTTATATTATGAGACCAGTATAATCTTGATACCAAAACCTGATAATAACATTACAACAAGAAAAATTTCAGATCAATCTATCTCATGAATGTAAATGCAAAATTCTAAACAAATTATCAACAATGGAATCAATGATATATAAAAAGAATAATGTATCACAATTAACTTGGGCTTATTCCAGGAAAGCAAAGTTTGTTGACTATTTGAAAAGTAGTCAACGCAACTGATTATAATTCCCCAGTTAATAGAATAAAGGAGGAAAAAAAATTACATGATCTCATCAATAAATGTAGTAAAGTCATTTAATAAAGTTCAACACTTATTCATTTTTAAAATTAGAAAAAGAAAGCTTAACAAATTAGCCACATCACTGACTCAATGGACATGAGTTTAAGCAAGTTCAGACAGGTGGTACAGGACAGGGAAGCCTGGCATGCTGCAGTCCACAGGGTTGCAAAGAGCCAGGCATGACTGAGCCACTGAACAACAAAGCTAATAAATATTGATGATCAACTGCCTGACATGAAACTCATGATGCAAATACTTCGTAAGAACTTATTTAAAATTGTGCTCTAGATTTCAGGTTTATCTTTTTCATGTTTTGGAAAATTGAAATAAAATCATAATTGTATCTAGCTACCTAGAAATCATCTCTAAGTTTGATACCACATTCATGGAATCATAAGATTGAACATTCTCAGTAATATCATGTACAGCATGTATCTAATAGTTCCAAGAGGCCAAGAGCAAGCAAGGTCTAGCAACCATTATTATCTACATATTTTAATTACAAGGTACTCAATCCCTTCCTTTTTAAATCATTATATATAAGAGATTTTGTTGTCCTCTCCTTGGGTTCATTAGATGCATTAAAAATCTGTCACCAGGAAAAAAAAAAACACAAATAAGCCACAGAAGAAAACTTTCTTAATTTTATAAAGGATAATTAGTTTTTAAAAATTGCAACAAACACCATTCTTATTAATATTGAAAGATTTACTCCTGATATGAGGAATGAGGCAACGATGCCCACTGTCACCCTCCTATACAACATTATATCTTAGGTCCTATCCAGAGCAATGAGGAAAAGGAAAAAAGTATATAATGTTCTAAAATCAATAGTCACTTTGCAAAGGATGTTAATATGTATTTGAAAACCCAAGAATTTTCAGATAAACTGATAGTTAAAAAATTAATTCAGCCAAGTCAAGCAAGATTACAGTTCAACATGTCAAAATAAATTTTATTTCTATATACAACCAAAATATTAAGAACTATTTTTTAAAGAAAGCATTTTCAAATAATATTTGGATATAGCATCCAATAAAATAGCATAAAATATCTAGAAATAAACCCCACAAAAAAATGCAAAGCCTCAAGGAAAAAAACCTACAAATTTTATTAAGATGAATTAAAGAAGACTCAAAAGAGTGAGGAGATATAACATATTTATGGATTGGAAGAATCAATATTGTATGCAAAATATTGTAAAAAAAAATCAATCCTCTTCAAAATGATATAAAATTCAATGACATCCTAATCAAAATCTCAGCATGTCTTTTATTTTGTAGAGATTGATAAGTTGAATCAAAAACTTATATGAAAATGTAGAGCATAAAAATAGAAAAGACTTGAAGAAGAGTAACAAATTTGGAGGATATAAACTACACATATTAAGTATATTATTAAGCACCAAATAAGACACTGTTGAGTTGGCACAAGGTGAGCAAATGTGCAATAGAACAAAATAGAGAATACAAAGAGTCTCATGCATGCTTCATTTCTAGCAAAGGTGGTATGACAGAATGGTGGGAAATGAACAGTCTTTTCAGTAAGTGGAGCTCAACTAATTGGATATTTATATGGGTGGGGGGGAATGTTGATCCCTACCTCACACTATACACAAAAATTACTTCCAGACTTATTGTAAACAAAAAAGTGAAACAATAAAGCTTCTAGAATATAAGAGAAATATATTAATGACCTAGAACTAGGTAAATATTTCTTAAATTGGGCACAAAATATACTAACCATAAAGGACAATATTGATAATGGGACCAAGTTTAAATGTAAAGCTATGTATCAAATGATATCTTAAAAGACTGAGAAGGCAACTCACATAGAGGAAGAAGATATTTTTTGATATATATTTGAAACAAAAAACTCATATCCAGAATATGTAAATAACCTGCATGCTTGGTCGCTCAGTTGTGTCTGACCCTGCCAAGCTCCTCTATTCATGGGATTTTCCAGGCAAGAATACTGGAGTGGGTTGTCATTTCCTAATCCAGGGGCTTCTTCCCAACCCAGGGATCAAATCCATGTCTCGTATCTCCTGCCTTGGCAGGCAGATTCTTTATCACTGTGCCAACTGGGAAGCCCATATGTAAATAACTCCTACAATCATTAAACACACACACATACACACACAGAAAATCCAGTAGACAAATAGGAAAAAGATGAACAGATATTTCACCCCTGCAAAAAGGGGATATCTGTGTGTCCAAGAGGGCACATCAAAAGGCATTCAATTTCATTAGTCATTGCTGCTGCTGCTGCTGCTGCTAAGTCACTTCAGTCATGTCCGACTCTGCACGACCCCATGGACTGCAGCCTACCAGGCTTCTCCGTTCCTGGGATTCTCCAGGCAAGAACACTGGAGTGGGTTGCCATTTCCTTCTCCAATGCACGAAAGTGAAAAGTGAAAGTGAAGTCGCTCAGTCGTGTCCGACTCTTTGTGACCCCATGGACTGCAGCCTACCAGGCTCCTCTGTCCATGGGATTTTCCAGGCAAGAATACTGGAGTGGGGTGCCACTGCCTTCTCCCCATTAGTCATTAGGGAAACACAAATTAAAACCACAATAAGTTACTACTATACACTTTAAAATGGATAATTTTAAAGCATTGATAATAATTGTCAGCAAAGATAAAGAGCAAATGAAACTCACAGACTGATGGTGCAGGTATAAGCTAGTTTACCCAAAAGTCTGCTCTTAAGTATATACCTAATAGAAATGTGTACATAAATGCATTAGAAGATGTTTCTAAAAACAACATACTGGGTTTGGGGATGTTGGGGGGAGTATCTATCAATAGCAAAATGTGTAAGTAAATTGTAATATATTCATATGGTGGAATACTATGCAACAAAGAAAATGGATGAACTAATACTACATACAACATGAATGTACCTTACAAATATGATGTGGAAGAAAATTAACACAAAAAAGCATATACTGTATGATTCTATTTGTAAAAAATTCAAAAGCAAGCCACTTCTCTCTAGTGATGAAAGTCAGAATAGTGTTTAATTGTGTTTGATATGGTTAATGACTGAGAGAGGCATGGAGAGGATTTGAGGCGCAGGTAATTTCTTGATCTGAACATTAGTTGTTTACATGCCAGTGAAAATTCATTGAACTATACTTATAATTTGTGCATTTCTCTGTACATATTTTCAGCTTCAAGTTTTTTAATACTTACCAAAAAAATAAGATTATAAACATCATCTGTAGCATGATTTTATATATGTAAACCTCTATTAAGAATACGCTAAATATACATAACTACATATGCCAAAATGCTAACAGTAATTATGTCTGGGTGTTGGTTTATGAGTAATTTTCATTTACTTCTTTATACCTTTTGATATTGTCTGAATATTTTTGACGAGAATATATTACTTTCATGAAAAACTAAAAATAATAAAGCTTTAAAGTTCTAATTTTAAAATGGAAAAAAAATGGCATTGTGGCAATATTTAAAGGAGAAAAGAGTCCTAATCTCTTACAAATATATAATTGAAGCATTTACATATGAAATAATACAATGTCTAGGAGATTGCAGGGAGAAGTGGGAAGAAAAGATTTTTTTAATGACCATATATTGGTAATTGTTGAGGCTGAATTATTGTCCACAAAGGTTCATTATACTCTTTTTTTCCACCTATGTGGAAATAATATGTTTGAATAATAAAAGGCTGAAAAACAAACATTTTTTCATAAACAGAGAATTTGTGTATGGCAGATATTACCCATAGCAAAAGCTATGCATAATCTGTATACAGGCAGAGAGGATGAATTATTAAAGATTTCCTCAAAAATCGGATGGAGTCTCAGCAGGAATCCAAAAAGAGTTTGACATGAAGACTGCTTTCATGCTACATGGAAGGTCCACCAGGTCCCACATGTTGGTCAAGAGTTCAACACAAAGAATTACTGCTTCAAAGGAAGGGATGCCAATCTCCCACCAGCCTAGAGAAATCCAAACCCAAAAGGGCACATAGTGACTTAGAAGATGAGCACCCAAAGCTGACCCTTACTCTAGGGTTTCCCTAAAAGGAGACAAGAAGGTGACTTCTTTCATAAGAATTCAGGACCTAACAGAAACATCAGAGAAGCTTCTTGCCCTTGCAGCTTAGGAGAAAGGTATTGGAGACAGCAACTGTGGGGGGAGGTGGGATAAAGGAGAGAGGAATCATAAATTGCCTTAGATGGAAAGGCAGTGGCTGCTGTGAATTCTGGCCAAAGCTGGAGGTGTCTGAGTGCTGTCTGCAATGGTGGCACAGTAGATCCCTTATGGGACATTGTCTGGTGGGCTCTCACCCTGACTTTTGTCTGCTCTTCATCTAAGCCTGATTAGCCTTGATGTGAGTATGACCTGCCTCAATCTGTCTTTTTCACCAATCTGGCCTTGACACTCTAAGATGCTAGTCTTTTCTATAATCTCTTTTTTGTTAATGGATAAAACCACCACTAGCTGAATTTTCAGCAAATTTCAAGTACAGGTCAAAGACCTTAATTTCTTTTGGAGAAGGGTGCTTGGTAGGAGTAGTCAACACAGCAGCTGAGAAATCTAAACGTTGGAGACACTTCCATACTTCTTTATAAAAACCAGAAGAATTACACTGTTACCTAAACATGTATGTTTCACTTTGCTTTTTAATCTGAGTGCAACCTAGAACTTGAAGAGTGATTAAAGACAATAAACTAAGGCATTCTCTAGAACAATGCTGTCCAATAGAAATACAATGCAAGCCACAAATGTGAACCACACATGTAATCTTAAATGTTCTTGTAGACAATTTTTAAAGGTAAGAAAATAAACATGTAGATAATATACTTTATTAAATTTAATGTATTCAAAATATTATTTTAACATGTAATAAACATTAAAAATATTAATGAGATATTTTACATTTTTGTGCTACATATTTGAAATCAAGTGTATATTTTACACTTAGGGCACCTTTCAGTTTGCATGTGTGCTCAGTCATGTCCAGCTCTTTGCAACACCACGGACTCTAGCCTATGAGATTCCTCTGTCCATGGGATTTTTCCAGGCAAGAATACTGGAGCCAGTTGCCATTTCCTACTCCAGGGGATCTTCCCGACCCAGGGCTTGAACCTGCCTCTCCTGCGTTGGTTGACAGGTTCTTTACCACTGAGCCACCTGGGAAGCCCTCCTTTCAGTTTAAACTGGTCACATTTCAAGAGCTCAATAGCGACACATGGCTACTTCCTCTCTTATTAAACAAGCACAGTCCTAGAAGCCAAGCCCATAATGACTGCTGAAGACTATTACAGCTGAGGGGCTGGGTTTTCAATCATAAGCTGCCCTAACACCCCTAAAGCCCCAGCCATGCCCAATTCCTGGAGAACCCATTGTTCTACTCAAGCCCTAGATGAGACTGGTTCTACAAGGAGCAATAACTGACAATAATTATGAAATTGGTAAAAAAAGAAATGTTATCCTACTTGGCTATATAATCAAAGTGTAAAGGTTTCCTAATATCTCTCAAAGGTCACTGGAAGCCCAGTGGTTCCAACCACATGACCCTCTGATGGTCACCACCAAAGCACTCAGAAAAAAGTACAATCACATTCTTTTTTACTGCAAAACATTCAGCACTAATCCTGGAAAATAAAAAGAGCTAAGTGAAATACTGAAAAGATACATTTGGGGAAAAAATATAACGATGCGAATTAATTGCAGTTTTAAAGAAAGAGGGAAGGGAAAGGATGAGGCGATGAAGAGGCATGAACTTGGAGCCACACTGTTTGCTCTGAGATGTCTCCAGTCTCAACCCACTCCTCTATAACATAGAACAATGATACCTACCTCTCAGCAGCTGTAACGACTAAATGAGAGAAAACCCAGTGCCTAGCATGTGCCTTGCCCAGAGTAGATGGAAAAAAATGTATTTTTTTATTTTTGTAATCAACAAATACTTGTTCAATAGCCAAATATACAGCAGACGCTAAAAAACCCAAGCCTACAAAGAGGTAGTATTATGAACACAGAACAGTGAGTACCACTCAGAGATCTCATCTTTTCTAACAAACAAAAAAAGGCTTGTATCCAGCTCTGCAGCCCAAGCCTTTGCATCTGTTACTTGTGTCTGGCTCATTTATGAAATCTCTAGGGCAACATACTGGCCTCAGGAGCATTGGCTTTTCCAATCTGTTCACCATTATTCTGACTTTTGACAGACATGACACTCAAGGAGAAGGTGGGAAAGTTTCTGGAGGGACTACCAAGCAGATGTGGGCATGTATACCAATCACCCAAAGGTGTAGAATCCAAGGAAACTCTATTACAGAAGTGAAATGATGGCTATAGAGAGTCAGTTACCAAAAATCTTCTTTGCGACTTTCCAGATCACCACTACTTCCCTCATCTCCCACTGCTACTGCTTCAGAGGGCCCGTCTCTTCCCAAGATGCACAAAGCTGAGCAAGGGACACACTGCCATGATGAGCCAGTTATCTCCAGAGAGCTCTGGTTAAGCAGCCTATTGCCCACTGCATCAA
>NW_011495071.1:5715277-5717474 GCF_000754665.1 Bison bison bison
TGGTGATGGAGGCTCTGGTGATGGAGGGGCTGGTGATGGAAGGGCCTGGTGATGGAGGTGCTGGTGCTGAAGGGGGCTGGAGATGGAGGCGTTGGTGGCGGAGGAGGCTGGTGATGGAGGCGCTGGTGGTGGAGGGGGCTGGTGGTGGAGGGGCTGGTGATAGAAGGGCCTGGTGATGGAGGCGCTGGTAGTGGAAGGGCTGGTGATGAAGGGCTGGTAATAAAGGTGTCTAGTAATGGTTGCCGGAGAAGGCAATGGCACCCCACTCCAGTACTCTTGCCTGGAAAATCCCATGGACGGAGGAACCTGGTAGGCTGCCGTCTATGGGGTCGCACAGGGTCGGACACGACTGAAGCGACTTAGCAGCAGCAGCAGCAGTAATGGTTTCTAATGTGCACAACCTTTTTTTTTGTCCTTGTTCCAGCCCACTTGGCACAGCACTGAGAGCCTCTATTCACTCTATCTTCCCCTGTGTCCTAGGATCTGGAATCTCCCTGCACTGATCACCTGTGGTTATCTTCCTTCACATATCTGCAGAGGGCAGGCCCTGTCCCGAGCTTCTCCAGGCCTGTCCATCTCCTCCAAGCCATGAGTCAGCACCAGCCCCCAGGGTCCTGCCTCTCACACAAAATGGGTACCTGTGACCAGACCACTGATACCAGAGACATCATGTAAATGAGACCTAGGAGGGGACAGTCAAGGGAGCTGATGAGAAAGTCCAGACTCAGGGGAGGTAGAACTATCTTTCATTGAGTCCTACCAGGTCTCACACACACTTTGCCTGACACACAAAGCCTAATTTAGACTTCAGCCCAGCTCTGTGAGAGAAAAATCATTATCCCCATTTCACAGAAGAGAAAATTAAGCAACTCCAGAATAGAAGTAATTTGTCTAAAGTTATCCCTCCAGGATGGCAGAGCTAATATTAGAAACTAGGTCTCTCTGACTTCACTAATTTTTTCACTGCAAATAGTTTCTAAACTTTCTGTGAACATCTGCTTGCGTCCTAGACCCCAGCAAGTGAGTGTGCACATGCTCAGATGCTTAGTCATGTCCATCCCTTTGCAACACCATGGACTTTAGCCGGCCAGTCTTCCCTGGCCATGGGATTTTTCAGGTAAGAATACTGGAGCAGGTTGCCATTTCCTCCTCCAGGGGTTCTTCCCATCCCAGGGATTGAACCCCTGTCTCCTGCACTGGCAGGCAGATTCTTTACCAATGAGCCACCTGGGAAGCCCCCAGCAATTGGGAGCACCTGAGTAATTCAATAGGCTGTGAATTGCAAGGGCAGTTCTGATGGAATTCTCCTCTTTGTCGTGGGAAAAGTCACTCAGCCAAAACCCTCAACCATGGTGATCCGGTGCCCAGTGCCCTCAACCATGGTGATCCGGTGCCCAGTGCTCTGCCTTACTCACAAGGAACACTCCTCTCCTTGAGACCTTGCCCCACTTCTGTCAGGGAGCCTTCGGGAATCCACTGGGCCCAAGAGTGCCCTGCACGAGCCCCAGCCCAGCCCAGAAGCTAAACCATCCGTGACCCAAATCTTCTCAAAACCGAGAATTTTCTCATTGGAAGGAGCCTCCAAAGTCATTTCATCCAACTCCTCAGTTGAAGCTAAGGTCTTCCTGACAGGGACCCCCTGTCTCTCATGCCCCTCCTTCCTCTTGTAGAGATTCTCCCTACTTCTCTGCCTGATGGGGACGTCCTCCAGTGACCGGAACTCGCCTCCTCCCTAGGGTACCAGCATCCCCCTTGGTCAGCGCCAGCCGGAGAAAGCTCTTGTGTTGGGCCCCAGGCCATCTTCCTGAGGCTTCTACACATGTTCTATTTCTACCCTTAAGGATGTGGAGAACAGGGTTTGTCCCCTCTCACTCACAATAGCCCTGGGGAGACAGTCGTCATGCTTCTTTGAGTCCTTGGGCCTACAGACAAGACCTCTTTGTTTCCTTCCACCATTTCTCGCGAGACACTCATATCTCGCGAAACACTCATTTCTCGCGAGAGACTCCTTTCTCGCGAAGCTTTTACCTTCACACCGTCTCCAACATCCTCCACTGAATACACTGCCACTGACAGGCCTCTGATAGTGAAGATACTGTTAAAAGCCGTCGTCATTTGCTGCAGTCCTCTCATCTCCTTTCTCTCTCTCCCTGTTTCTCTTTCTCCCAGGTTCATAATGAAAAAAAAAAAAAAGACC
>NW_011495071.1:5717574-5725917 GCF_000754665.1 Bison bison bison
CCTGCAGCCTCATCCTCAGCAGCCCCGTGGGGCTCCAGCAGCCAATTTCCTAGCATCTGCATCCTGAGCACACCTGGGGCTTCTCATTCCAGCCCCACCACTACTTCACAGAGACTTCTGCTACCAGCCAGCGGCAGAGGAGATGGGCCCATACAAGCAGAAACTTTCATTTGCCAGGACTTGGCAGGAACTCAGAAAACCTTCACAACTCCTTGACTGGCTGTGGGACAAACTGTCTCTTCGATCCAACTGAATAATCCAGTATCCAAATAGCAGGGGACAATCCAGGGCAAACAAGGGTTTCCATACCAATGCCCCTAGAGCAGGGAGGGGCACACAATTTTCAAAGACATTCCTGAAGCTCCCTGCCACAGAACACCTCCTCTTTCTTGGGACACCATGAATGAGGGAATTGTTAAGCGAAGCAGCAGAGACTTGGCCTGGATGTTGAGAAGACACCCTGAGTTACAACCTGGGAGGCTGAGACACATGACAAAGTTATCTGAGGACCCCCAGGGAGGCTGTTCTTTGCTCAGAGTTGAGGGGGCAGCGTGGCACTCCATTCCCCATGCAATTTGGGAAGGTCTCTCAGACACAGAGTGGGTATCATGAAATGCAGCCTAAACCCACACATATGTATCATTCCTGCTCCCCACAGTTACACAATTAGCCTGCATAACCACTTGAGTGGAGGGAGAGGTAGGAGCCAACCTCATCCCTCCTGTAACCTGGCTGTGATATCACCCCAGTTCTGGCCAACTTTGCCAAGAAGCATGCAGGGGACACCAGGGGACTCTCAATTGGCTGAAGAAGCCCTGGAACCACTGCCTGCCCTATTTGTTTTATATGCTACCTAAGACCTGCCCCTGTCCCCAAGAACTTACAGTCAGTTAGGGGACACCTCATACCTGGCAATAGAATGTTCAGTCACACTCCAGGCAGCTGAGAGCAAGGCATAGACGGTCCAGGGAGTTAATCACATAGTAAAGGCCGGAGGAGTGATCCTGCAGAGAAAGTGGGATCTTCAAGGAGGACACACATGGGAGGTCTAATCAATCACTGGGCCAATATATTTGCTCCAGTAATTCCAATTATGTTGGCCCAGATCAGGCTATAATGGCAAACACTGCCCTGGATGGGCCACTCAGGTCCCAAGCACCGCCTCCCTCACAGCCCACCAGCTCATCCCAGCTCCCAACTCTGGGCTCAGTGGCCCAAAGAACACTATGCAGTGAGGGCCAGCCCTCTTCCGCAGCTCTCTCTCTCTCTCTCAGTCCCAGGTTTCTCTTTTACTGTATAGTTCCAAGCATTATCTATTCATACCCCAGCTAAAAGCATCAGGAAAGGCTCTGATAAGTCATCCACACCAGTGGTTTGCCTTTTAAAGAACAAACATGTGAAACGTTGAAATGAAAAATTCTTGGGTATCAGAACATGGGTAGAGGATATAGTTCTGGTTCAGAAAGCAGGAGGAGGAGCTTCTAAGGTTCCACATTTCCCCTGTAGGCGACAGCTTCCTCTGATTCCCAGGAGGCTCTTGCTGCCTCCAAGAGCTGGGAATCTCACTGAATAACAGCAATAGGAGAGAGCAGTGTCCCTCCAACCCCCATTCCTAGGGTGGTCTGTGGGCAGTGCCCGCACTCAGCCATGGGTACCCCTCAGCAGACCCCATCGCTGCCACAGCACAGTTCACTGTGTAACCCTGGGAAGAGACCTTCTCAGACCTGAGAACAAGGTCTCCCTCTCCTTGTTTTCTCACCTGTCAGACACGGGCCTTGAACTGGATGGCTCCTAAGCCCACTTGCTCACAGACATTCTGGTCACTTGGGTCTCTGGGCTGTAGCTGTAGGAAAGATCATATTCATCTTCCCCCTCGCCCTCTCTCTCTGGTGACCCACCTTCATCAAGGAAAAAAGATGCAGAAGGTAGGTGCTTAAAGAACTCTCTTTTCTTCCTATCCCCTTCCTTGCAGGCATGCAGGAGATGGCTGGAGGGACAAGAAACTGAGTGGTAGGAAGAAAACCTGGTAAGTCACTTAGATATTCTTTTCCTGGGCTAAGATAAAGGGGAAGGGAAAAGAAGTACCAGAAATTGAACCCAATACCCTAACCCAGTTAGGTCCTAGTTTGAACAAGCGTGCAGTCCTGAGTCTACCCTGGGGCAAAACACATGGACAAGAGGAGGCCAGGATCACACTCTCCTTCTTCTCCAGACTAGGCTGCACCAAAACAGTTTCCATGGAAAATTTGAGATGTCTTGGCAGGAGGGTTGGCAAAGGGGTTAAAGCTGCAGACAGGCCGCTAGACTTGCAGACCCATAGGGCCCCTTCTGGTTCTGGCATTCTGTGAGAAGTTATACCTGGCCTGGGCCATTAGAGGTCCCTGAAATGTCTGTGATGTCCACCTTGCCTATCCCTGCTCAGAGCCCCCTGCCAGCAGAGGACCCAGTTTCCAAGGCTGGATGCCCATGCAGGTCACCATCAGCATCACTGCCCACCCCTCTGTGCATACCCCTCCAGATCCCTATTTATAAACATGGCAGAGGCAGGCAAGCTGAGGAAACAGCCGTTTCTATGCTAACTGCCCACATGTGACCTGAGGGTTAGATTGCTGCTTCTGCTGCTGCTGCTAAGCCGATTCAGTTGTGTCCGACTCTGTGCGACCCCATAGACAGCAGCCCACCAGGCTCCCTCATCCCTGGGATTCTCCAGGCAAAAACACTGGAGTGGGTTGCCATTTCCTTCTCCAGTGCATTAAAGTGAAAAGTGAAAGTGAAGTCACTCAGTTGTGTCCGATTCTTGCAACCCCATGGACTGTAGCCTACCAGGCTCCGTCATCCATGGGATTTTCCAGGCAAGAGTACTGGAGTGGGTTGCCATTGCCTTCTCCGGAGGGTTAGATTATGAAACCATAAAACTGCTCAGAAAGCAGGGGAGCTGGAGTCCCTGAGCCCTTAAGGCAGAGAAGAGCCCAGCCTCCTGGTCTAACCTAGATTTGAGCCTTGGCCTTGGACACTGAAGGCCCACATGGCTATAGAAAGGGCTGCTGGCCCTGGAAACCAGCCACCAGTGTGACTGCACTTAGAACACTGCTGTGCCCAAGCATGGGGCCAGCACGTGACCCCCTTAGCACAGTCAGTACTGCACTCAACCAGCCTGCCCTCGCCCCCTTCTTTCCAACCCAACCCTGTGGCAGGGATGCCCAGTCAAAGAAACATAATCAGGACTCAGGAGATTGAGCTCTGGCAGATGTGGACCTGATCGCCTAGCTCATCCCCCTCTCTGAGCCTCAGTTTTCCCCCAACAGCCTATACAACCCCAAAGGCTCTTCCAACACATTGCCCTTCTAAGAGGAGATCTGGTAGACTCATTCACAGGGAATAGTGTGAAAGTCGCTCAGTCATGTCTGACTCTTTGCAACCCCATGGACTATACAGTCCATGGAATTCTCTAGGCTAGAATACTGGAGTGGGTAGCCTTTCTCTTCTCCATGGGATCTTCCCAATCCAGGGATCAAACCCAGGTCTCCTGCATTGCAGGCGGATTCTTTACCAACTGAGCCACAAGGGAAGCCCAAGAATACTGCAGTGGGTAGCCTATCCCTTCTCCAGCGGATCTTCCTGACTGAGGCTTCTTTACCAGCTGAGCTATCAAGGAAGCCCCATTCACAGTGACGTGCGTGTAAGTGATAATGTATAACAATTTCCTCTTCTTACTTAGAAGAAGAATCTCTCTCAGAAGAATGAAGAGACAGAAATAGAATTTCAGATAGAAAAATAAGCCAGTCAGGGCACCCTCTAGAGACAGAAAATAGGTAAAGATGTCCTGTGACAGGAAGAAAAGATTTGGCCTCATTATTTGGCTGCATGCATGCTAAGTCGCTTCAGCCAAGTCTGATTCTTTGCAACCCTATGAACTGTAGCCCACCAAGCTCCTCTGTCCCTGGGATTCTCCAAGCAAGAATACTGGAGTGGCTTACCATGCCCTCCTCCAGGGGATCATCCAGACCTAGGGGTCAAACTTGCATCTCTTTTGTCTCCTGCATTGGCAGGTGGGTTCTTTACCACTAGAGCCTCTGGGAAGCCCTGAGTCCCTCACAAAAATAGGCAGGAAAAGGCGGTGGTCATTAACCCAAGCCCATACCCTTTTGTAGGCAACTCCAGGACTGGACAAAGCAAGTACCACCAGATGCCTTCCTGCCACTCACCCAAAAACTGTTCTCTGACTATTTGGGCAAAACAGCTGGCTGCTTCTGGCCAACGCCACAGCCTTTGGCAGAGGGGTGGAGAAGGAGTACCTGAATATCCATTTTGTATACAAAGGATACTAGATTATCAGAGCATCCAGTCCCATCACTTCATGGCAAATAGATGAGGAAACAGTGACAGATTTTATTTTCTTGGGCTCCAAAATCACTGCAGATGGTGAATGCAGCCATGAAATTAAAAGATACTTGCTCCTTGGAAGAAAACCTATGACAAACCTAAACAGCATCTGAAAAAACAGAGACATTACTTTGCCAACAAAAGTCCATATAGTCAAAGCTATGGTTTTTCCAGTAGTCATTTACAGATGTGAGAGTTGAACCATAAAGAAAGCTAAGTGCTGAAGAACTGATGTTTTTGAACTGTGGTGTTGGAGAAGACTCTTGAGAGTCCCTCGGACAGCAAGATCAAACCAGTCAATCCTAAAGGAAATCAACCCTGAATATTAATTTGGAAGGATTGATGCTGAAGCAAAAGCTCCAATACTTTGGCCACCTGATGCAAAGAGTCGACTCATTGGAAAAGACCCTGATGCTGGGAAAGATTGAACGTGGGAGGAGAAGCAGTGACAGAGAATGAGATGGTTGGATGGCATCACGAACTCAATGGACATGAGTTTGAGCAAACTCCAGGAGATAGTGAAGGAGAAGGAAGTCTGATGTGCTGCAATCCATGGGGTCGCAAAGAGGTGGACATGACTTGTGACTGAACAAGAAGAACATGGTGGCTCGGTGGTAAAGAATCTGCCTGCCGATGAAGGAGATGCAGGAGAACTGAGTTCAATCCTTGGGTCGGGAAGACCCCCTGGGGAAGGAAATGGCAACCCACTCCAGTATTCTTGCCTGGAAAATTCCATGAACACAGGAGCTTGGTGGGCTACAGTCCAGGGGTTTACAGAGTGGGACACAGTTGAGTGACTGAACTCACAAATACAAGGACAGTCTTACAAGATGGAAGTTTAAAAAACAGTAGATGCATACCCACCTGGCATAAGTGGGTAGAAACAAAACCTACCCATGTGCTTCAGTGATTGAGAATAAAGAATTGCAGCTCATACAACCCAGTAACAAGCAAACAAACAACTCAATCCAAAAATAGGCAGAAGACCTAAATAGACTTTACTCCAAACAGGACACACAGATGTCCAACAGGCACATGAAAAGATGTTCAACATTGTTAATTATTAGAGAAATGCAGATCAAAACTGTAGCGAGGTATCACCTCACACCAGTCAGAATGACTATCATTAAAAATCTACAAATAATTAATTCTGGAGTGTGTATGGGAAAAAGCGAACCCTCCTACACTGTTAGGGGGAATGTGTATTGGTGCAGCCACTATGGGGAACAGTATGGACGTTCCTTAAAAAGCTAAAAATAGAGTTATCATGCTGCTGCTGCTGCTGCTGCTAAGTCGCTTCAGTCATGTCCAACTCTGTGCGACCCCATAGATGGCAGCCCACCAGGCTCCCCCGTCCCTGGGATTCTCCAGGCAAGGACACTGGAGTGGGTTGCCATTTCCTTCTCCAATGCATGAAAGTGAAAAAATAAAGTGAAGTTGCTCAGTCGTGTCCTACTCCTAGCAACCCCATGGACTGCAGCCCACCAGGCCCTTTCGTCCATGGGATTTTCCAGGCAAGAGTACTGGAGTGGGGTGCCATTGCCTTCTTCGAAGTCAGAGAAAGACAAATACCATATGATACCACCATTTGCATGTGGAATCTAAAATACAATACAAACGAACTTATTTACAAAACAGAAACAGATCATAGACACAGAAAACAAATCTATGGTTACCAAAGGGGAAAAGATGTAGGGGAAGGATAAATTAGAGTTTGGGATTAGCAGATACAAGCTCCTGTTTATAAAATAGATAAACAACACAGTAGGTCCTGTGTAATTCAGGGAACTATATTCAATGTCCTGGAACAAATCATAATCAAAAAGAATATATACTACATATAAATATATACATATATATTTGTTACTATTGTTTACTCAGTCGTATCCGACTCTTGGCAATCCCATTGGCTGTAGCCTGCCAGGCTCCTCTGTCCATGTGATGTTCCAGGCAAGAATACAGGAGTGCATTGCCATTTCTTCTTCCAAAGGATCTTCCCAACCCAGGGACCGAACCCAAGTTTCCTGCAAGTCTCCAGCATTGGCAGGCAGATTCTTTACTTCTGAGCCACTAGGAAAGCCTATACATATATATAGGCTTTCCTATATATATATATAAAATATATATTTATACATATAAATATATAAATATATATATTCAGATATATATATATCTGAATCACTTTGCTCTACACCAGAAACTAACACCACATTGTTAATCAGCTATACTTCACTTAAAAAGAAAAAAAAAGAAAAGAAAAAAAAGAAGTACAGACTGATTACACGTGGCGCACAAAGTCCTGGCCTTTTTTGCTTCTGGCTGAACCAGCTCGTGGCCCTGCCCAGCTATTTTCCCCTCATCCTCTCCTCTTTGCTCAGGGTAATAATATTCAACCTAATGAATAGAGACCCCAAATTTCATCCATACCCATTATCTCATTTAAATTTTGTTGCATTTTACTAATGAGAATATTGAGATTCATAAAGGTTAAAAGACTTAGCCAAGATCAGACATTCAATAATTGCACTTGAACCCAGGTCCCCAGAGCCTACAACTGGAACTCTTTGCATCTTGTAACGGCTGCTGGGCAGGGCTGGGAGGAGCAAGGACAGCTTGTGAGTGGGCATCAGTCAACTCCCTGGCGGCAGGAGGGCAGCAGGGCCAGCGCTGATGGAAGCCCAGGAGCCCACGGCAGGACAGGAGAGTTTCCTCACAAAATGGAGCAGGCCGCCAGCATGCTCATTACCCAAGCTTATTCCATTTCATAATAAATGGAGCCCCTGGAGGGCCAGGCATGATGGGTGGGGTGAGATGGGGAGTGAAGACTATTACGGGATTTTAACCTTCGTCTTCTCTTTCCGGGCCTCTGAAACAGCTGTTCGACAAAATGGATCTGTGCAGACAATCATTTTTGCTGCATTACTTAATATACAGTTGCTCTCGGCAAGAGATATAATTGACTTGCTTAACTAATCAATCTTTCTATAAGCATAGCTGCTTTCCCTCTCCCAGTGGGGGAGGAAGCAGGGGGAAGGCGGGGGAGGAAAAGAGAAATTGCAAGAAGCAACCTTTGGCATGAATTACAGAGCTCCAACACCCAGCTGAGGTTTCAGAGCTAGGGGGTAAAAACTGCTGCCAAGTCTTTCCATCCAGTCTCCTTCTTGGTCCAGATGTGATCTGTGGTCACCTGGAGTAACGATTGCCCCACTGGAAATAGAGGCAGGAGTTCCAGAGGAAGTCAAAGGGGTATGGCCCCAGCAATTCAAAATTCATCTTCAGTGGTCTTTGGAGTGACTTGCTGTATATTTAGAAAAAAATAAAAATGTGCCTGATGACCTGGGACTTGAAACACTCAAATGCAAGGAAGCCATGGATATAGGCTCATTTGGGCTAAGTGTGAAAATATCCAGCCTCCCCCATATGCCACCCACCCCCAAGCTAATTTCTCCATCTCTCCTCTTCTGCAATGAGATCCATCACCCAGCAAATTCCCCTAAAGCACAGGCCCAGGCCACACTGCCCTCTCTCTAATCTCTTCTGCATCTGACTCCCCCTACCCTCCATTCAAAAGAGAAACTTCAACCCCCTCTGCTCTTCCTTATACACACACACACTCCCCAAGTACTACTGAATTGGGGGTTATCATTCTAAATTTACAGGAAATGAAGTTGAAGAATGAGTCACAAAGTAGAGAGGGTAACTGAGTTAAATATGATGATGACACCCAAGAGGCTACATGACAAAATCAAAAATACCCCCTCAGGGCTCATCCCCACCCTCTCCCAGCACTCCAGTCCTGGTAAGTCTGTCTCCTTCTCTAACTCAAGTATACCAAGCTAAGGGAAGTGCCCCTTGGCTGGCCTCCCACCCCTCTGCATCTAGGTGGACTAACCAGATGCTGTTATTATTTGTCTATGTGTTCATCACTCCAATGCCACAAAGTGCTTTGTGAAAGCAAGA
>NW_011495071.1:5726017-5732424 GCF_000754665.1 Bison bison bison
AAAATTTTTTTTTTTTTTTTTTGCTTGACCACTATTTCTTCCGTGCCTAGTACTTGACCTGAAAAATCGAGGCATTCAATGTAGGATTGATATGAAATCCTGAAGCCCAAAATGACAATGTATCCATTTCAAGGTCCCTCAGTAGAAGATACCTCTCTCTAGAGAAGAGATCCAAGATCCATCTTCTGTCTCATTCAGTGTTTTTTATCAATGGCATGGATGAAGTTTGAGAAGGGGTGATTAACTAATTTGTAGATGACAAAGTTTAGAGAAATTAATTGCATGGCAGACCTAGACTTAGATATCTGACTGTCTAAGCTAGAATACAAGCCAAAACCACACAGATGAAATCCAGGAGTGTTAAGGTTTGCATTTAGGTTCAAAGAATCAATTGCACAAGTCTAAGGTAAGGGAGCTCTGGCTTGGCAGAGAGTCTTGAGAAAAAGATCTGCGTTTAAGCTGACCACAAGCTCAATATGGCGCTGCAGCTGTTAGGAAGGGAAAGGAATCTTAAAAGTGCCCAATTAAAAGGGAGAAACAAAAGCCACTCGGTAGTTTGCCCTGATGGAACCCATCTGGCTCATTGGGCTATGTTCTTACTAGGTCATTTTAAAAGGGGCAGTGGAGAGTGACTGGATACCAAGGAGTTTAGAAGTAGTGCAAAGACTCTGGGAGTGTTTTACCCAAAACAAATGACAGGTAGTTTCAAACAAGAGACAGACTGTTCCTTGCAAGAGAAAGGAGTCAAGATTTGCCTGGCAGTGTAGAGGTTAAAAAAAATAACTGGTTCAGAAGCCAGAGTTTCCTGGGTTCAAATTTACCTGGGCTCTGCTGTTTACCAGGTGAATGAGCTAGGGCAAGTTTCCTGACTTCTCTGAGCCCAGTTATCAGTAAATAGTTATAATGGTTCTCAACTCATTTAACCTAGAAGCTCAAACACACATATCTTAGAGAAAGGCACAAGGTCAAGTCTCCATAAACAATGGCATGTTACTATGCTGTGACTCTACAACACAGACCGGGAGGGAAGTGCAGAAGCTGGTTACCAGAGGATTATTTCACTGCACTGAGAACTTTTAACAACCAGGACTGCTGCCCAAGTGGGATGGAAGTCCTGGTGAGATGGAGAATTTCTGGTTGTTTGACTACTAGACAGGCTAAGTGCTGTGGATGGGACCATCTGAACCTGGTAATGATTCCATTTAAGGTCCTTTTAAAGGAAAAAAAAAACTATGTATGTATTTATTTATGAATTTGGCTGTGCCACATCTTAGTTGTATGTGGTACCTAGTTCCCTGGCCAGGGATTGAACCTGGGCCCCTGGCATCAGCCACTAGACCACCAGGGAAGTCCCTAGGGTCCCTTTCAACTCTAAGACTCTTGGAGTCTCCAGGAAATCTTCCTCCTTCCTTACCCCTTGGGGGAGCTGATCAAGTTTTTCCCTTTTATGTAAGGAGTATAAGAAATGGAGCATTGATAGGATTTCCTACTCCATAGAGGAACCTTCCAACCCTCTCTGGTCCACCAGAGAGCCCTGGATTCCCACACCATTGAGACAGACAGTCAAGGCCTCACCCCCAGAGGCCCAGAGCACTGAGCTCCCCCAAGGAAGGAGGAGGTACCTTCCTGATGAGCTCCTGAGCCTCACAGAGCAGGCTTAGGTCTTGGCCCCCAAGCCATGAGAGAGCACCAGAAAAGGCCAGGTTCCCAGTGAGACTCAGAGAGGGACTAGAAATGAGATTTAATTACCAGAGCCACCAAGCTCCCCCAGGAACAGAAGCTTTGCAGCCAGGTTCGAGGGTGACATTTCGGGAGGTCCAGGGAAAATGGCTCACTGTCCCCTTGTGCCTTGCCTCACAGACAGCTGCCAGCATTATTTCATCAAGAAGGCGGCCATGGCCTGGCCCAGGCCCCAGCGAAAAGGCACTGGCGGGAGGTGTCTATTGAATATACTGACCCAGAAAACGGGGACAGGTGGGAGTGGTTAGCTCTCCTGGTGGCTGCAGCAGAGGTTTTGTGCTAAGGAAATGCTGTCTCGGATCCCCCTCTTCTTGAGATCCTGGCTTAGAATTAACAATAACAATGACTTTTCCATGTTCTGCCGGGGTGAACTTGAGCCAAGTACTTCCATCTCCTTGAGCCTCAGTTTCCAGATCTACAAGATGAGCATCTGTGCTGGATGACCTCAAACGCCCCTTTCTGATCAAACACAATTTGCCAAAAAAACCCTCACAGTCTTGGGTTATTTAACTCTCCCACTGAGGTCAGCAGGCCAAATTCTGTAGTTTATACAATAGGACCTTTAAGGAGGTAAGTGACTTACCCAAGGTCACAGAACCAGGAAGCAGGAAAAGTGAGACCTATGCCCAAGTCCAGTCTTCCCAGATGGTGCTAGTAGTAAAGAACCTTCCTGTCAATGCAGGAGACATTTGATCCCTGGGTCAGGAAGATCCCCTGGAGGAGGGCATGGCAACCCACTCCAGTATTCTTGCCTGGAGAATCCCATGGACAGAGGTGCCTGGCGGGCTGCAGTCCATGGGGTTGCAGAGTCAGACAGGACTGAAGCAACTTAGCATGACTCCAAAAGGTAATGCCTTTTTCTTTCTACATCCGGTTTACTTTCTGCACCACACCAGCCCCTGAAATGTGTTTCCATGTCCTTTAGGGTCTCCCCTTTGATGAAGGGACTACAGGGATGCTCAGTGAGCTGGGTAGGGGCAAGGAAGGGGACTGAGCTCATTCCAGACAGAAACTCGAAATCGATCCTCCCAAGGAGGCGCTTCCTGCCCCCCAGGAGGAGATTGATCAGGGTTTGATGCTGTAAACGCACATCATTGTTTTGGCACCTTAGTGCTGAGCCTTGCTCTGCAAATGGATGTGATTTTTATGGCAGTGTTTATGGAGCTGAATATTCAGATTGATTCTCTTTTCCCTTTCCCAGGGCTCTTCTGGGAAGAAACAGACAAACACCCCCACCCAAGAGCGGGAAACCGCGCCCCGCCACCCCCACCCCCCCCCAAGCAGACAATGGGCCTGTCTCCCCACTCCCTGTAGGCCCCTGCACAGGTCCCCAGCCACATCAGAGCCAATCCCCAGAGCCTCAGATGCCTCCCAATCCTTATCCGTTTACTCCCTTGAAATCTAGAAGCCTGTGATTAGGAAAACAAGATAAAACAAATACAGCAAAACAGAACAAACAGAACTAGCAGAAGAAAAGGCAGCTCCCTGAGCCATTTCCAGGCGGCTGGGTCATCCTGGCTTCTGCTTCTCCGATCCTCCACGGAGCACCTGGTCACCTGCTAATCTCCGAGCAGGTGTCTTCCCATTAAACCAACATGCCCAGTTGCCTTTCCTTTACTCACTAACAGATCAGGGACCAGTCCTTCCTTCCCTAGCACTGGAAGCCCTGCTCCAGGCCATGCTTTAAAAGGGGCACGATTAAAGAATCCGCCTGCAATGCAGGAGACCCAAGTTCGATCCCTGGGTCGGGAAGATCCCCTGGAGAAGGAAATGGCAACTCACTCCAGTATTCTTGCCTGGAGAATCCCATGGACAGAGGAGCCTGACGGGCTGCAGTCCATGGGGGTCACAGAGTCAGACATGACTCAGTTACCTGCACTTTCACTTTTCACTTCATTCTCACCCCACAGGCAGAGTCTCCCACCTGACCACCCACTGTTCCTCTGTAGGAAACTGCATCTCTTCACCCACAGCAAAACCCTTCCCATCCAAAACCACAGAATGGCCCCTGGGGCTCAGAGAGGGCCTGAAAGGTCACCCCACCCACTGCTGCCATCAACTAGCCAGACAGGTTCATCCTTTCCCAAACCTTGATCTATGAATGTGCTCATTCCCCTTTACACACAACCAGGAAGGTTCTGGAGCCAAACACAATTTGTTAGGGTTCCTGAAGCATATTAACACTGAAAAGCACCCGAAGACCTACATCTGAAGCAAGGTCTTTTATGCCTTTTATGTCTGATGGCAGAAAGTGAGGAGGAACTAAAGAGCCTCTTGATGAAAGTGAAAGAGGAGAGTGAAAAAGCTGGCTTAAAACTCAACGTTCAAAAAACTAAGATCATGGCATCCAGTTCCATCACTTCATGGCAAATAGATGGGGAAACAATGGAAACAGTGACAGACTTTATTTTCTTGGGCTCCAAATCACTGCAGATGGTGACTGCAGCCGTGAAATTAAAAGACACTTGCTCCTTGGAAGAAAAGTTATCCATATAAGCTTTTATAAGAAAAAGACAGAATATTAAAATTAATTATTTAATAATTAATTATTAAGAAAAAGACAGCTTATTAAAAAGTAGAGATATTACTTGCCAACAAGGTCTGTATAGTCAAAGCTATGGTTTTTTCAGCAGCCATGTATGGATGTGAGAGCTGGACCATAAAGAAAGCTGAGAGCTGAAGAATTGATGCCTTTGAACTGTGGTGTTGGAGAAGACTCTTGAGAGTCCCTTGGACTGCAAGGAGATCAAACCAGTCAATCCTAGAAAAAAATCAGTCCTGAATATTCATTGGAAAGACTGATGCTAAAGCTGAAATTCCAATACTTTGGCTACCTGATGTGAAGAACTGACTCATTAGAAAAGACCCTGATGCTAGGAAAGATTGAAGGCAGGAGAAGGGGACAACAGAGGATGAGATGGTTGGATGGCATCACTGACTCAATGGACATGAGTTTGAGCAAGCTCCGGGAGTTGGTGATGGATGGAGAAGCCTGGTGTGCTGCAGTCCATGGGGTCGCAAAGAGTCAGACATGATTGAGCAACTGAACTGAATGGAACTTTTATGCCTTTAAACCAAAGTTCTCTAAATTTTTAAATCATGGATTCGTTTCTCCTTAGGATGATTATTGACATCTTGGAACTAGAGTTCTATGAAACATAATTCCTGACACTATGGACTAGCTGGTTCTCTGGGGGCTCTGTAAGCCCTGATAGTTCATGATTTTATAACTTAAACCTCTACAGTATCATTTAATGTGGCCCAGAACCCATCCAGCCTTTGGGTCTCTGTAATTTGCCTCTATCATCCTGTCTGAAGTGATGGACGTTTCCTCTATTCTCAATACCTGCCAAAAAGAGATAGGTTTCAAGGGCTACACTCCCAAATCTCAACACTTTTCATTCATTGCCCCTGCGGCAGCACAGCCACCAAGGGCTCTAAGTAACCAGGTTTCACTCCATCTCTGCAGTTTACAACTGCAGGGCCTTGGAAAAATTACTCAAGTCTCTGAGCCTCAGTGTAGAATTCGGAATTCTAAGATAGCTCCCTAGGGTCCCATGCCTGGCACACACACCCCTGTACCCCTACCTCCTCTGGAGCATTGGATCTTCTCCATGAGATTAGATCCCTAATCAGTTGATTTTGAGCTCATCAAAAGGGAGGTTCTTTTAGGTGGATCTAAGGTTCGTCTAGTCAAGGCTATAGTTTTTCCTGTGGTCATGTATGGATGTGAGAGTTAGACTGTGAAGAAGGCTGAGCACCGAAGAATTGATGCTTTTGAACTGTGGTGTTGGAGAAGACTCTTGAGAGTCCCTTGGACTGCAAGGAGATCCAACCAGTCCATTCTGAAGGAGATCAGCCCTGGGATTTCTTTGAAAGGAATGATGCTAAAGCTGAAACTGCAGTACTTTGGGCACCTCATGTGAAGAGTTGACTCATTGGAAAAGACTCTGATGCTGGGAGGGATTGGGGGCAAGAGGAGAAAGGGACGACAGAGGATGAGATGGCTGGATGGCATCACTGACTCGATGGACGTGAGTCTCACTGAACTCCGGGAGTTGGTGATGGACAGGGTGGCCTCCTGGCATGCTGCGGTTCATGGGGTCGCAAAGAGTCAGACACGACTGAGTGACTGATCTGATCTGATCTGATCTAGAATAAGGAGGTCTGGAGCCTCACTTCTATTCTTCTTTTCTCCCTTTCAGGACTCTCCTTGAGTACCTTGGGATTAAGATGGGCTGAATGGGAACAAGCCATAATTTATCACCTGAAAAAAAATAAATAAATAAACTCTCAAAAGTAGATTAATGGATTTGACCACCTGAAAGTTGATCCTACCAACTTTGTCCTAGGTCTCCCAAACTCCACTCACCAGGTCAATTTTCCAACTTTTTGCAACCCCATGGACTGTAGCATGCCAGGCTTCCCTGTCCATCACCAACTCCTAGAGCTTGCTCAAACTCATGTCTATCGAGTCATTGGTGCCATCTTATCCCCTGTTGTCCCCTTCTCCTCCTGCCTTCAATCTTTCCCAGCATCAGGATTTTTCTAATGGATCAGTTCCTTGCATCAGATGGCAAAAGTATTGGAGTTTCAGCTTCAGCATCAGTCTTTCCAATGAATATTCAGGACTGATTTCCTTTAGGATGGACTGGCTTGATTTCCTT
>NW_011495071.1:5732524-5732663 GCF_000754665.1 Bison bison bison
ACATCAAAACTGTCCTTGTTACTTACTAGCATGTTCTCCTGGGTCCAGGCCCACTCCGCTCATTATTGCCTGACCAAACCCAAGCCTCTTCACCTCTCCAGTGTCTGCTTCCTAGAACTGCTAAAATGCAGAGGTGATC
>NW_011495071.1:5732763-5749978 GCF_000754665.1 Bison bison bison
ATCTTATCCCCTGTTGTCCCCTTCTCCTCCTGCCTTCAATCTTTCCCAGCATCAGGATTTTTCTAATGGATCAGTTCCTTGCATCAGATGGCAAAAGTATTGGAGTTTCAGCTTCAGCATCAGTCTTTCCAATGAATATTCAGGACTGATTTCCTTTAGGATGGACTGGCTTGATTTCCTTGTAGTCCAAGGGACTGTCAAGAGTCTTCTCCAACACCACAGTTCAAAAGCATCAATTCTTCAGTGCTCAGCTTTCTTTATAGTCCAACTCTCACATCCATACATGACCACTGGGAAAACCATAGCTTTGACAAGATGGACCTTCATCACAAACGATGTCTCTGCTTTTTAATATGCTATCTAGGTTGGTCATAGCTTTTCTTCCAAGGAGCAGATGTCTTTTAACTTCATGGCTGTAGTCACCATCTGCAGTGATTTTTGAGCCCAAGAAAATAAAGTCTGTCACTGTTTCCATTGTTTCCTCATCTGTTTGCCATGAAGTGATGGAACCCAATGCCATAATCTTAGTTTTTTGAATGTTGAGTTTTAAGCCAGCTTTTTCACTCTCCTCTTTCACTTTCACCAAAAGGTTCTTTAGTTCCTCTTCACTTTCTGCCATAAGGGTGGTGTCATCTGTGTATCTGAGGTTATTGATATTTTTCCTGGCAATCTTGATTACAGCTTGTGCTTCATCTAGCCTGGCATGTCACATGATGTACTCTGCATATAAGTTAAATAAGCAGGGTGACACTATACAGCCTTGACGTACTCCTTTCCCAGTTTGGAACCAGTCCATTGTTCTATGTCCAGTTCTAATTGTTGCTTCTTGACCTGCATACAGATTCTCAGGAGGCAGGTAAGGTGGGCTGGTATTCCCATCTCTTCCACAATTTGTTGTGATCCACACACGCAAAGGCTTTGGGTAATCAATAAAGCAGAAGAAGCTGGAATTCTCTTGCTTTTTCTATGATCCAACAGATGTTGGCAATTTGATCTCTGTTCCTCTGCCTTTTCTAAATCTAGCTTGAACATATGGAAGTTCAAGGTTCACATTACTATTGAAACCTGGCTTGGAGAATTTTGAGCATTATTTTGCTGGCATGTGAGATGAGTGAAATTGTGCAGTAGTTTGAGCATTCTTTGGCATTCCCCTTCTTTGGGATTGGAATGAAAACTGACCTTTCCCAGTCCTGTGGCCACTGCTGAGTTTTCCAAATTTGCTGTCATATTAAATGCAGCACTTTAACAGTATCATCTTTCAGGATTTGAAATAGCTTAACTGGAATTCCATCATCTCCACTAGCTTTGTTTGTAGTGATGCTTCCTGAGGTCCACTTGACTTCATGTTCCAGGATGTCTGGCTCTAGGTGAGTGATCACACCATCATGGTTATCTGGGTCATGAAGATCTTTTTTGTATAGTTCTTCTGTGTATTCTTGCCACCTCTTCTTAATATCTTCTACTTCAGTTAGGTCCATACCATTTCTGTCCTTTATTGTGCCCATCTTTGCAGAAATGTTCCCTTGGTATCTCTTATTTTCTTGAAGAGATCCCTAGTCTTTCCCATTCTGTTGTTTTCCTCTATTTCTTTGCATCGATCACCGAGGAAGGCTTTATTATCTCTCCATGCTATTCTTTGGAACTCTACATTCAAATGGGTATATCTTTCCTTTTCAAAGGTATATCTCTCCTTTGCCTTTAGCTGTCTAGGTTGGTCATAGCCTTTCTTCCAAAGAGCAAGTGTCCTTTAATTTTATGGCTACAGTCACCATCTGCAGTGATTTTGGAGCCAAAGAAAATAAAATCTGTTACTGTTTCCACTGTTTTCCCATCTATTTGCCATGAAGTTATGTCATTCTGTCAATTGGCATTGACAGTAGCCAACTGAACATTCATCCAATAACAAGCACTAACTCTGTACCAACCATGTGTAGGCCTGGAAATAAGACAGCGTCTTTACACTCAAGGGGTTCCCAGTGTGTTTGAGTTGCAAACAGGTAGTGACATTAAGATTTCCATCAGGGTTCCAGCCTTGGATTAGAGTTCCATAAACCAACTTGGCTGTGAGCGATAAAGGAAAGATAATGACTATTTATTCCATTGTTGGAGGGGGAACTCAGATGCTCACTCATAAGATTTTCAAGCAGTTCTGTTACCAAGTGTGTGTGTGCTAAGTGGCTTCAGTCATGTCCAACTCTTTGTGACCCTATGGACTGTAACCCTCCAGGCTCTTCTGTCCATGCAAGAATACTAGAGTGGGTTGCCATGCCCACCTCCAGGGGATCTTCCGGACCCAAGGATCAAACCCACTGTCCTAGGTCTCCTGCATTGGTAGGTGAGTTCTTTACAACTAGTGCCACCTGGGGAGCCCTCTGTTACCAAGGCTACCCCCTAATTTTGAGGCAGTGAGTGCCCAGTTAGGGGAAGAACATACACCGAATGGAGACCAAATACCCAAATCAGGTGTAGCAGCCGATCCCTAGAGGATGATGGTTGGTGGGGTAAAAAAAACATTGAGAGAAGCACTGTGTGTGAGCCTTCACTGTCTCCTACCACTCCTAGCCCTGACAAAAGATAATAAGAAATAAAAAGGAAAGATTTGTATAAAAGATTCAGAAAGTCATCCTGGCAAATTCATTCAACGAGCACCAAGAGACTACATGTGCCTGATCATTGTTCTAGATGCTAGGCATACATCAGAGGACAGATGATAATTCTCCTTTGATAGGGCTTACACATTTTAGCAGAGAGAGGTAAACAAGCAATAGATAAGACTTTTTAAATAAATCATATGTTCTTAATAGAAGGTAATGTGGACTGCAGGTGTAGGACAATTTTGCAATTTTTAAGCAAGTGGTGAGTGTGGTCTCATTGAGAAGGTGAGATTGGAACAAAGACTTGAAAGAAATGGAAGAGTTAGGCAAGAAGATACCTAGAAAAAGAGTTCTTCAGATGAGGAAAGAAGTGAAGCAAAGACCACAGGGCAGGACCTGGGGAGCAGCAGAGTGATCAGTGGTGCTAGATCAGCATAAGGTGCAGTGAGCGTAGTAGAAGGTAAGGAAAGGGGGTGGAGTGAGGTCCTTGTATGACTTCAGCTTTAATTCTGAGAGGGATAGGGAGCGGCTCAGGGCTTTGAGCAGAGGAGTGCCATGATCTTTTATAGTCTCTAAAAGGATCATTCTGGTTTCCATATGAGCAATTGCGGGAAGAGTAGAATCAGGGGAACCTGTTAAAAGGCTACTGGAGTGACTCAGGTATGAGATGAAGGTGGTTCCAGGCAGGGTGGGAGCAGTACTGGTATGAGAACTGATCAGATCCCATACTATTTTCTATAAGCAAAACCAAAAGTAGAGTATTTCCTGGCAGGTTTTTTGGTCTAAACAATTGGAAGATTGGAGTCATCACCAGCTGACATTGAGAAGGCTATAGATAGAGCGGGCTTCCCAGGTAGCTCAGCTGGTAAAGAATCTGCTTGCAATGTGGAAGACCTGGATTCCATCCCTGGGATGGGAAGATCCCCTGGAGAAAGGAATGGCTACCCACTCCAGTATTCTGGCCTGGAGAATTCCATGGTCTGTATAGTCTATGGGGTCACAAAGAGTTGGACACAACTGAGCGACTTTCACCTTCATAGATAGAGCAAATGTGGAGCAGGTGGGGAAAGGGCTGTCCAGAGTTCTGTTTGGGGCATGTTGAATCTGAGAAGTCTACCAGAATTTAATCAAATGCAGGGTGGTTTCATACTTGTAATAGTTCAGAGTAAGTCTGTTGAGGCTATTGGATACGTAAGTCTCAAACCCAGGAGAGAGGTCAACGTTGGTATCATCAGTAAACAGTCAGTATCTCAAGTCACAGCACAAGGTAAGATCATCAAAGAAATGAGTATATTGAGAAGGGGACCTAGGAGGGAGCTCAGAATAAACTCGACATTAACTCATTGCTGACCATGGCATTTTTGCAGAAAATAATGCCTGTAGCCAGTGATTTTTATTTTGGCCAGCCAAATATTGAGTCTCTTATTTCACTAACACTTTATGGGTTATTACATTCAACAGTTATACCTGGCACACCTGTAAAGTCTTCTCCAGCACTGTGAGTTTCATTTTCACTCTTCATATCAGAATCAATCACTAAGGTTTCTTTTTATTGGTCTAATATTCACAGTGTCTGAATCAGAACTATATTCTGAAGAACTATCATCTTCTAGATGCTAGTATATATGTCACTGAGACAATCAGAGAAAGCATCTGAATAAAATTCACTGAAAAATTCTTCACTCAAAATTTCACAATGCATCATTTTTGAAAATTTTATGGTAATAAACTTGCATTTATAATAGACACGAAGTTGGAACAAAACCCTAACGGAGTAAAATGTGAATGATAACAGCAATCATAAGTTGCATAATGAACCCTTGATCAATTTCAAGCTCTAACAATTTTGCACAGTGATGCTAATTGTATCACTCTCTAAAAACGTATTGATACATCTCTGGTCAATAACATTCAGGTAACAAAAGACATATTAATATGCCTCTGGTCAATAATGTGCAAAAAACTAGGAGAAGAGATGAGAAACCAAAGGGAGTGCAGAAGCACCAGCAGCGAGATAGGAGGAAAACCCAGAGACTGTCACGTGTGGGAATTCAAAGCAGAAAGTGTGACCACCTGAATCAAAGCATCCCTGACAATGTCCAGTCCACATCTCGCTTGACCTGTCCACTTAGCAATCGGAAGTCATTGTTGGCCTTGGTAAGAGCAGTTTCAGTGCAGTAGTGGGTGAAAGGCCTTCCTGGGTGGTACCAACTCTTCTTAGGAGTTTTGATGCAATAAGAAACAAGATGTGGGCAATAATAAAAGAGAAGTGGCATCAAGAGAGGATTTTATTATCCTTGGAGAAGAGCATGTTTACATGCAGATGGGAATGGTCTAGTCCAGAGATAAGAATGGATTAAGTGTAAAAGAGGCAAGAATTGCCGCTTGTGCACATAGGGGAGGGGAGGAGGAAAGGGCTCTCATGCACACGCAAGTGTAAGAGTTGGCTTTAGCTAGGAGTATGGACTGTTCACCCATGCAACATGTGGGAAAGGCAGACAAGGAGTGGACAGATGCTGGTAGGCGGGTATATGCTGCAGTAGAATTCTGTGGAAGACCTCTCTCGATCGTTTCAATTTTCTCAATGAAGTAGGAAGCAGTCATCAGCTGGGAACAAGGATGGGGGAGGTATCACGTGAGAAACCTGTCATGAAGATACGGTGTTATGACATACACTTATTGAGCTTTTGCTTCGCCCTGTGTACTAAGCTCTTGACGTGCATCATCTTCACAACAACCCTCAGAGGTTAGTCACTATATTAATATATCCTTTAAAGATAGAGAAATGATGCTCAGGCATTCATAGAAATGACTAGGCAAATTACTCACGGTCACCCAGCTGATAAGTGCCAGAAGATGCAAACTTCAGCCCGACTCGCTGCAAAGACTTTGCTCTTAACCTGAGTGGGAGTGGAAGGTGGAAGTAGGGAGGGCTCTGTAGAGGAGATTCCCTCCCTTCCTCAAGGCAGTGATGGGTCCAGAGGAAAGGGCTGGCTTGGCTGCTTCAAGGCCCATGAACGAATAAACTGAGTTTATCAGTGAGGTGCTCAGATGTTCCCCACACCTCCATGCCCCTTATTAGGCTCTCACTGCTTTGCACATACATTTATTAAGGACAGCAGGTTCATGGTCTGTTGTTGCGGTTATTTAGTCGCTCAGTTGTGTCCAACTCTTTGCAACCCCATGGACTGTAGCCTGCCAGGCTCCTCTGTCCATGGGCTTTCCCAGGCAAGATTACTGGAGTGGGTTGCCATTTCCTTCACCAGGGGATCTTCCTGACCCAGGGATCGAACCCACGTCTTCTGCATTGGCAGGTGGGTTCTTTATCTACTGAGTCACCAGGGAAGCCCTTCATGGTCTGTTAAAATCCATTATAATGTACCTCAGGCTTCCCTCCATCACATCAGCCATATCAGGACACCTGAGAAACACACACTTTTGTATTTGTTTCCTATTTCTGCTGTTAACACATTACTACAGACATGGTAGCTTGAGACAACACACATTTTTAATCTTATAGTTCTGGAGGTCAGAAGTCTGGAAGAGGTCTCACTAGCTAAGACCAAAGTGTTGGCCAGACAGTGTTGCCCTCTGGAGACCCTAGGGAATAATCCATTTCCTTGCCTTTCCCACTATTAGAGGCCACCCAGTAGCATTTCTTGGCTTGTGGCCCCTTCCTCCATCTTTAGGGTCAGGAATATAGGCTGAGTCCTTCTCACATGGAATCACTCTGACCTCCTCTTCTGCCTCTCTCGTTCACTTTTAAGTCTTCTATAATTACTTTGGGCCCCTCTGAAGAATTCAGGCTACTCCCCTTAAGGTAGACACAGCTGATTAACTCCATGTTTGCAGGTTCCAGGGATTAGAAGGGGCTGGGGTATTATCGTGTCTACTACAATGGTAAATTCTGGAACACTAGCCTACAGGTCCTTACCGTCCTCATTCATTCTTTCATTTATTGATTTAGGAATCTGGGCTTTAGGAACCAGCCATGGTCTGGAAGTCATTCTCCTGACCTCTCTACAATAGTTATTTTACTAACAGATATGTTCTTTGCCCAAGAAATCCCACAGAAAGTCTGAAATGAAGTTATTTTGTATCTAATCCAATACAATTTCTGTGCTCTATGGGGTTGGGAGGAATATGGGGGCATTGCTCAGGAGAATGGAGGGAGTTGTGGAGGGACAGGGAGATCCCCTCCGTTTCCCCAGTATGTAGTTTCCACGCCTTCCTTGTTCAGGATACAATACATGTACTGGGGGAGCCTTGATGGGTTATGGGGTTCTTCCTGACAAACTTTGTTAGCAGGGCTATTTAAATCATTCTAATTATTCCAGAAACACTCCATTAGGTTTCCCAGTGAGGGACGCTGCGGTAAAGGACTAGGAGAAATTGAGGAGGGACTGAGAAAGGAAAACAGCAAAACAGCGGCAGACTCATTATTTGGCTCCTGCAACCTCTTCTGCCATTTGTTTCAAATAAGGAAGCAGGAGAGGGAGCCAAGGGCAAGAGAGAAAATAAACAGATACTGTCAGGTCCTGCCATTAGAAATGCAAAATTCATTAGAAAAACATTGATTGCAAAGAATTGATTTGGTAGTGATTTGATTGTCAGGCATACAGTACATCCAAGGAAAATTTTTCATTATGATTCAGAATTCGTTAAAAAGAAGATAAGACCAGAAGGTGGTGAGCAAGGACACGCGGGCAGGGCGCCCTATTGTTAAAAACTCAGGCCTGGCCTGAGGGACTGCCCTCCAAGAGGACCGTGCCTATTATGTTATGGAGGAAATAGTGATTTACCTGTCACTTCTCCGGAATCTTCAGTCTGGGTACTCTACCGAGGGACTCAGACTTGTTGGACTTGACCCCACCTCCCAGTTAAGGAAGACCCTGTTCCCAGCATCCCTCTATGGTGCTCCCCTGTCCCTCCCGTCCCTGCAGTGAGGTTGCACAGCTGATCCTGGGGCAAGTACAGGGGGGTTCAGGGTATCAAGGATGCCCGGCAATGTGGCACCCTGGTCCAACTTCCCAGTCCTCGGAGAACTTTACTAAGCCTCTCTCAATGCACGCCCTGCCTGGTGTTCTGCGCAACCACACCGCCCCCCCACCTCCTTTTTTCTGACTCTTGCTCTGATGCCACCGTCTCACACCTTTATGTCCCTGGAAAAGCCAGGTCCTTTCTGTTCAAGTTCCTGGTATATTCCTTTTGGCTTCTGGTCTTAACTCCATTTTCCTCACCAATGGAACTTCTCTAGGAAAACCTTTACTTTCCTCTGCCCCACCTTCCTGGCCCTTGATAGAAGCTGGGGTTCCTCAGCTGGGTCTAAAGATGGCTTTCCATCCACTAAAACCACTCGGGCATCTTTTAATTTCGTTACCGAGCTCTTTGTTCTAGCCCGCCGTCTCCATCCTGACATACTCGCTGTCATCTTCTGGCCTCCTGCCTCTGTTTCTGTTCCTGCTCTCTTGTACCCAGTGTTCTTTGCTTCCTCTCTCTCTCTCTCTTTTACCAAATACCAACCACTAGCTGTTCCCAGCTCTGCTCCTTTAATCCCCTGGACAATCGGCCAAGTGTAGGATCTTCTCCATCACTCGGCTGAGACATCATCTCTCTTTACAAGGTTTCGTGACCTCCTAGCCTATACTCTCTTCTGTAAAATGAGCATGATGATAGTAATGAGCCTTCCTGCCTCAGAGGAGCAAATATAATCACATACTGTGTAAGTGCTTTGCAAACTGAAAGGGCTACTTAAATGTAAATTGTTTTACTTCTCCAATTCAGGGATTCACAACATAATTTGCGTTCTGAAGGCCATCTTCGATGATTAGCATTAAATATTTAAGAAATACTTTCAGCCAGTGACTCTCAACCCTGGACAAAAAATAGTGGTTTCATTGGTCCAGGTTAAAACTCACACAACGTCTGTCTGTTTGTTTTCTGCTGTGCGGGGTCTTTGTTGCTGCATGAGGGCTTTCTCTAACTGCCGCCAGCAGGGGCTACTCTTCCTTGCGGTGCACGGACATATTGTCATGTCTTCTCTCTTGCGGAGCGAGGGCTCTGGGCTCGCAGGCGTCAGTGCTTGTGGTGCACAGGCTTCGTTGTCCCACGGCACGTGGGATCTTCCTGGACCAATGATCAAATCTGTGTCCCCTGCATTGGCAGGCAGATTCTTAACCACTGGACCACCAGGGATGTCCCAAAGCAATGTATTCTTGAGAAGTTCCCCCAATAAGGGAAACTGGCAGCCGGGGCTGAGAGCCAGTGATGTGTACTTGACTTTCATATTTCAACACCTGTCGCCTATCGCCACCCACACCTATCCAGGAGCAGACTCTTCTCCCCTGCCCACTTTCCCCTCTCCTCTCCTTTATTCACAATAGGTCTGTGGAGAGAGATCTGTAAGAGGGACAAAGAGGCCTAGAATTTGGGAGGTAGACAAGAGACCTGGGAGGTGACTGTTGCCCCCATCCGCAGTGTCACTTCCTTCTCGGGGTGCTCACTGAGTGATAGGAAAGCTCTCCTCCTTCAAAAAAGAAACTCAGCAGGGGCTTTCCTGGTAGTCCAGGGGCACAGACTCTGCGTTCCCAACGCAGGGAGCCTGGTTTCAATCCCTGGTCAGGGAACTAGAACCCACATGATAACTAAAAACCCCACATGCTGCAATTCAAAGATCCTGGGGCAGCCAAGTAAATAAATAGATAAATATTTTTAATTAAAAAAAATAAAAGAAATACAGCAGCAGTAAGACACCAAACTATACCCCTGCTTCCTGTTTCCTCTGATACCTCACCCACCTCATCCTAGCCCTGGATCTGCTTCCTTCTCATGTCCAAGTCTGATGCCAGTGATGACTTTACTTAGCCACCCTTATCTCAGTCCTAACCTCTGTTCACAGGTAACTTAATCTATTTCAGCAAATCTAAGGTACATCCATTGTAACCTGCAATTTCTTTTCACTAAAAACAATGGCCTTTCATTTTTCATTTTTATAAAAATTTTAAAGATTATTTTTCCCATTTAACAGTTATTAGAAAATAACTGTATTGACTGTATCCTCCATGTTGTACAATACCTCCTTGAGCCTATCTTATACCCAATCATCTGTATTTTTCAGTTCTTCACCCCTATATTGCCCCCCTCCCCTAGCCCCACTGGTAAGCACTAGTTTGTTCTGTGAGTCTGCTTCTCTTATGTTATATTCACTGGTTTCTTATATTTTTCTGATTCCAGATATAAGTGATATCATATAGTATTGATCTTTCTCTGTCCGACTTATTTCACTTAGCATAAAATGCACTTTGCACTTACCTATCACTAAGAAGGAAAAGCATACCGTCAAATAAACCATGATCGGTTATCCATGGTCAGAACCTTCCTGATTTCAGAGATGCTAACACGAGAACAAATGCAGGAGTGATGAGATAAAGAGCTTCTTCGACTGACTGCATGGGTCACAGATGGAGTGTTCCTGTCACTGGCTGATGTTCCCCTTCTGGTCCTCTGGGGCTGCCCCTCTTCAGGCCTCTGGTCTCTCACTGTGAAATTCTCACGAGGGCCTGAGGCCACATGGGGACCTCAGACAAACCCTACTGGGCAGCCTGAGGCCCACCAAGATGAACAAACAGGGCTCTTGCTGTTCAAGCAGTATTTATCGGCACATCCATACTAAGCGCCAAGGACGGAGCTCAGTTCTGGGGCAGGAGGGTGATGGAGATGTGCTCCCTGACCACAAACGTTTCATCTCATTACATCTCGAGTGAGGTGTGACCTAAATGGGAGGGTAAGAGTCAAGGAAGGCTTCACGAAGGAGGTGACAAAGGGCCGGGTCCATAAGAAAAAGAGGGATATTAACAAGTCAATAAGAGGGAAAATTTTTTCCAGGCAGAAGAAAAAGCATGAACAAAGAATTCAGACGTGAAAAGTCAAAGAAAAGTCAAAGCATTCTGAGGAGCTGCTGTGCCCAGGGGTGCTGCTACGAGAGGATGCTTAGACCAGGGAAGGGGTAAAGTGGAGGCTGGTTGTGACAATCCTATGTGTGTAGCAGTTGCTCTGTTGTATCCAATTCTTTGTGACCCCATAGACTGTAGCCCACCGGGCTCCTCTGTCCATGGAATTTTCCAGGCAAGAACATTGGAGTGGGCTGTCATTTCCTTCTCCAGGGGATCTTTCCCACCCAGGGATCAAACCCAGGTCTCCCACATTGCAGGCAGATTCTTCACCGTCTGAGCCCCCAGTGAAAATCCTGAAAGGCAGGTTAATGAATTAAGCCTGACCTCTCTGATGGTCCAATGGTTAAGACCTCACCTTCCAATGCAGGGGGTGTGGGTTTGATCCCTGGTCAGAGAGCTAGGATCCCACATGCCTCGTGACCAAAAACCCAAAACATACAAACACAGAAGCAACAGTGTAACAAATTCAATAAAGATTTTTAAAATGGTCCACATCAAAAATAAATAATTGGATGAATTTATTTAAAAATAAAAGATTTAAGCCTGTAGCCTTAACAATAGGGAGTCACAGGTATTTGAGCAAGAGTATGGCATATACCTGCAGGGCAGGAGACCCGGGGTCAATCCCTGGGTCTGGAAGATCCCCTGGAGAAGGAAATGGCAACCCACTCTAGTATTCTTGCCTGGAGAGTGCTATGGTCAGAGGAGTCTTGTGGGCTATAGTCCATGGGGTCGCAAGAGTCGAACACGATTTAGCGACTAAATCACCACCACCACCGTGGCGTGTCTTCTGTGTATGCTTGCAGGATACTCATTGGCTAAGGACTTCTGCTAAAAGAGCAGGTCTCGGTGATTGTCTGACCTCCGACCTTCTCGCATTACTGTATAGCGTCATAGGCTCTGTCCCTGCCTCTGACTCTAGCAGAACTGAAATTGCAAGGATAGCATAGACGCCATCTCAGAGGTCTCAGCCTGGGGGAAATCGTAGAGGCATTTAATGAGATCATTGGCACTGACCCAGGTTGCAGCAACAGAAGCTATTCCCTTCAACTCATGAGGCTGGGGTAGGGGGAGAACTCTTATCAGGACCATTTGGGAAGAGGAAGGGGTCCTGAACTGAGAGGATTTGAAGAAGGAAAATCAAGGGTGGGCTCCTGGTCACTAATGTCGTTTTGATCCGTCCTCCAAATGGCAAGGCCATTCACCCCATGGGCTGAGGTTACAAGGAGATCTGAATCTGTCTACAATTTTAAAGGGTAATTCTCAGGTGTCACAAGTAAGAGCCAGGGATCCTCCTGAAGAGTGAAATTTGCTCAAAGGACAGCCAGAATTACTGTAATGAGTACATCCATTAATTTTATTATACACTGCAGGAATAGTCGCCATGGAGACTCAGGTTTTCCCTCTGGTGCTGTGCTGCTCTGGGTAATCAAAAGGAGCCCCATTTTGTGATTTAAAGACAGTGACAATGAGGAGGAACTTGGAAGGTTTTTCTTAAGGGTCAGTTCCTGAAAAAGAAGAGGTAGTGTATTAATCAAGATGATGCTAGCTGCTGTAACAAATAAACATAAAATCTCAATGGTTTAATGCAACAGAAATTGTATTTCTTCCTCTCATGGGGAAGCACTGCTTCAAGGAGACATTCAAGGACCCAGACCCATATAAACTGTTCCACCAGCAACATGTGGTTACTTCCTGGTCTCCCTGGGCAGTCACTTCCAGCCAGCAAATGGAGGAAGACCAAGAGAATATATGCCTGGGAGGTAACTGTGAACAAGACCCAGAGCTGGCATATGTCAATCACTTCCATTCATATCCCATGCTCAGAACTCAGTCACGTGACCCATGTCCATACAACGGGTGATAGAAATGTGGTCCCTGTATGCATGGGGACTTTTGCATGACAGCTCTCTACACTCTAGAAGGGATACACGAATCTTTGGTGGACCACTACCCATCTGGCCCAGGACATCTGGTATAACCAGGGGAAAGACACTGGACCAGGGGTCCAGCAATCAATGTGCGGGCCACAGTGAGTCATCTTTCCTCCCTTGGCCTCAGTGTTTTCATCCCTAAAATGGGAGGCTTGGACTCTGTGGTCTCCAGCAGACTTTGACCATAATACTGAAGTTGAGACGGTCCTGTGGGAAATAAGCTGTTCCCTGAGCTCATAGAAAGTTCCACCAGTAAACTGCCCTCCCCGGCATCAAGTCACAGTGCTTTGGGAAGACTGTACCAGGCCACAGTCTCACTCTCAACCTGGCATCACACAAACTGGACCCCAGAGAGGCTGGAAATTGAGCGATCCCCATAGGAGAGGAAACATTAAAGGTTACATGATTTGAGCCTGCACGGGGGTCCAAGTGACCTTTCCTTGAGTGGAAAGACACAGGCTGCCAGTCCAGTGACCAATGAGGCAGACAGCGCCAGGAGCTGGGCTGCCCCCAGGAACCATGCTTGAGCAGAAGGGCTCACGCTGCCTGAGTCACAAAGGTGAGCACGCTGAGTGCAGGCAGGAAATGCTGGAGCTCTATGGAAACAAACGCACAATCCATCTGTTACACAAACACATGCAGCATTTACATGGCTGGATACCGAGGTCAGGTACACAGCAGAAAAGCAAGAATGAGGATGTGCAAACACGGAGTTAAGTATAGATGGATATACGGCCAGCACATACTTGCCCAGGGTAGATAAGGATGTATTGCTCTTGATGAGTGGAGAGACACACTTAGACACACACAGAGGTGCATTTGTATATTATACCAGGACCCATGGTGGATACATAATGAGGTGTATGTAGATGCATACATAAGCTCATTTATACCCAGAATTCACTTCAGGACATTCATAGCATTCACCTAGAAGTCCACATAGTTTTCCACATACGGAAACACACCGTACACAGAAGCACACACACAGGAGCACACAAGCAGCTACCCAGGTATGCAGGTACACACACATTTATACATGGAGTCCACACAGAAGAGCATCTCACAGCTAACCGTCTAACCTCAGAGCTGCACACAGAGAAGAGGCTGGGCTTGTCTTAGACCCTGGTGAAGTCTGTTGACCCTCCAGGCAAATCCTTTCCTCTCTTTGGGCTTCAGTGGGCTTCCCTGGTGGCTCAGCAGGGAAGAATCCTCCTGCCAGTGCAGGAGACACAGATTCGATCCCTGGGTCGGGAAGATCCCCTGGAGGAGGAAATGGCAACCCACTCCAGTATTCTTGCCTGGGGAATCCCATGGACAGGGGAGCCTGGCAGGCTACAGTCCATGGGGTTGCAAGAGTCAGACATGACTTAGTGACTAAACGACAACAAATTCGTCAGTATGATATGGCGGCTGGACTCAGCGATCTCCAAACACCAGTTCTAAACTGGCTGACAGAGATTCATCATTAAAGGAGAAGGCGGGGTCCCTCTTCACAGGGTTCTTCCAGTCTAAGGAGAAATGGGCAAGCACAATCTGGAAATGCCTGGGAGACACAGAAAGCAACCAGCTTATGATTAATGATGGCATCTATACAGATAGTCAAGGTCTGAGGAAATACAATAAAGCTGGCACCACGACTTCCTTTAAAGAAGACTTGGTTCCCTCCACTGAACAACACCAAAGTGAACCAGATGGCCTCCAGGACTTCCAGGGGGGGCACGCGTGCCAGGGCAGCCTGCAGGGGGCAATCTCAAGGGGGACAGAGAGGGGCGAGGGATGCTTTCTCCCAGGCTTCCGGACCACAGCGGGCAGGCACATCCGTCTGGGAGGCCCCCAAAGGCTGAGAGTCCAGACTCAGGTGACCTGCTGTGAGCAGGAAGAAATGACCAGAGTCACAGGTTGGAGGCCAGTCACTCCACCCACACTCAGCACACACAGCCCTCTGGCTTAAGGAACTCCATAAAGTGGCCTCTGAGCAAATCTGCACATTCTGTCTTATGCTGTGAAATGGCTTACGGATTCCTGCAGGACAACGCTGGCCAAGATCCAGGAAAGAGGGCTACATCCTACGGGCACCTGCATCCAAACTCGCCCACACGTGAAAACCAGCATGCACGCATGTGGGCACGGGCGCTTGAGGCTCCCAGTTTGCACATGCGTGCCCGACAGTGGATACCACACAAACGTGATTGTTTACAGGTAATCTCTGCCCACCTGAACCTGCTGTGTAATGCACATTTGAATATGCAAATCATTGTATGTGAGGGTGTCTGTATCTGTTTTTTCCCACTGACCCCATTCTCGGTGGGCTTCCCAGGTGGCCCAGGGGTAAACAATTGACCTGCCAATGTTGGAGATGCGCATTCGATCCCTGGGTTGGGAAGATCCCCTGGAGTAGGAAATGGCAACCCACTCCAGGATTCTTGCCTGGAGAATCCCATGGACAGAGGAGCCTGGCAGGCTACCCATGGGGTCACAAAAGTCAGACACGACTTAGCCACTAAATAACAACAACCATCAACAACTATTCACAGTACCCAAAAGTATCCATCTCGAAGGGAAACCCATATCCTGTTTTCCTGTCCTGCTCACACAACCAAAAGTTCTGCCCTCCAGGAAACAGTAGGAAGAAGTCTGCCTTCCTCCCTCCTGCTGCCTTCCTTCCCTGACCCACTCCTTTCCTCACTGAATCGGCAAGAATGGGGAGAGACCAGAGCATGGCACCTGCATCGCAGAGTCAGCATGGACCACATACACCCACCCCTCCTCAGCAGGGTGAGTTCTGCCCCAAAGCAGGGTCTGCAGCTGTCTGGGTTCTTGTCTTGTGACTCTGGACCACTGCAACACGAGAGGGAGGGGTGGGAAGTCCATGTGGGCTTCATTTCTTTAAACCGCCTTTGCTAGCAATAGAGTTAGTATTCACAAATCTAGTATGTGGCCAATTGTAAACCCACACCCCAAATTCAGAAATGTGAAACCATGTGTCTTTAAAAAAAAAGAGATGAAAATACAGGAATAATTTCTTGGTCACTATTAGTCTATTTTTTACTTGGTCTAGAAATCGATAGAAAGAGGGATGCAATTAATCATCACTCTCAAATCTCTGGACATTTGCTCACCCTGGACACCAGGTACCTGTGTGTGGGCCACCATTCTAGCTGGCCTGTGGAGCCTGCCCATCTGTGGTTACTGTGTCCACTGATCACTGAGGATCTGCACTGACACGTGTGATTCACTGAGACGGTAACGGCTGCATGTAAAGGTATTTATATACGGGTGTGGATGATTTCATAGCTGCCTTACGTGTCAGTATTCGCGGTCTTCGTGTGTGAATGTGAATCATAACCCCAGGTCCAGATTCCCCGCCCATCATCCCGAAAGGATCACAGCTCTGAACCAGGAGAGATGAGAAGATGCTGGGCTGTCTTCCTCACTCCTTCGCTCGCCTTGCGCTGGCTTCTCCCTCTCCAGGAAGAGGTCACCCGGAGGCCCCTCCAGAGACAGGCCCCACCTTGCCTGTCTGAGAACAACAGGCACAAAGCAATCTAGCAATTAGTAATAATTGTGCCTCTCTGACAAGCCATTATTTCTCCAGGACAAAGAAGGCACTTGGGGAGGTGATGAGGGCAGGAACAAGAAGGATGGAGAAATGGCCCCTTCTTGTCTCTGGACTGGGCGGGAGTTTGTGACTCCTCAGGGGAAAGTGGGGACCACACTGACTCCCCTTGATTTCCTCCCTGATTTCCCCCATATCTCCCCTCCATCCTCTCCTGCCCTCTTTCTCTCTCTCTCTCTCCTCTTCCTCTCTTTCTTCTCCTTCTCTCCCTTGCCCCTGAGTACCCAGGCAGGCCTCACTTCCAGCCTCACAAAGGGAATTAAATGATTCAGGCTCAGAGGAACCCAGGCCCAGCCTGCAGCTCAGAGAGGAGTGCAGGATGGCTGATGGGGAGGTCAGGACTGACCAGTGTTTTGCAGGACTTGAGCAGGCACAGAATGGCCTTAGAAAACCAGCTTAGAGAGGATATGCCTCAGCATTCAGCCACCGCTGGTCTCATGGACGTTCCCTGAAGACAGGTGGTTCTTTTTTTTTTTTTTTTTAATTATTTATTTGGCTGCATGGGGTCTTAGTTGCAGCTTGTGGGATCTTTTGTTGCTGCCTGTGGGCTTCTTTCTATTGTGGCAAATGGCCTCTGCAGCACACAGCTTCAATACTTGCTTCATGTGGGCCTAGCTACCCTGGGCATGTGGCATCTCAGTTCCCAACCAGGGATCGAACCCACGTCCCCTGCATTGGAAAGCAAATTCTTAACCATTGGACCACCAGGGAAATCCCCAAGACAAGTAGTCCTGCAGTCACAGAGGCTTCTGGGATATAAGGAACTTTGACAAAGGAACACAAATGTCTAAACAACAGGATCCCTTCCCTTGAGGAGCCTAAACCCAACAGGAAGGAAAGGAAGTCTTCACAAATGGCTGTAATACAGAACTCAGTGTAAAGTACCATGACAAAGAGGTCAGCAAGTACTGTGAGAGATAGAGACTCTTGGTACCCGGGCAGATCGGGCAAACTTACTGGGAGAGAAAATACAAACCGAACCATCCAGAATAAAGAAATAAAGGATTCCCAAGGGAGCAGAGGGGCACAAGGGCATCTGGCAACCAAGAAGTTATGAAGATGAGGAGGTAGACTCTGATGATGTCAAATAACATCAAAACTGTCCTTGTTACTTACTAG
>NW_011495071.1:5750078-5754502 GCF_000754665.1 Bison bison bison
AAAATGCAGAGGTGATCCAGTCTGCCCTCTGTAACAGACAGAAGACATAGGTCTTTGGTCCAGGCTTAGTCACAGGACAGTCTGAGAATAGATGCTGCTGCTGCTGCTAAGTCGCTTCAGTCGTGTTCGACTCTGTGCAGCCCCATAGACAGCAGCCCACGAGGCTCCCCCGTCCCTGGGATTCTGCAGGCAAGAACACTGGAGTGGGTTGCCATTTCCTTCTCCAATGCATGAAAGTGAAAAGTGAATGTGAAGTCGCTCAGTCGTGTCCGATGAGAGGATAACAAAAGGAAAGAAAAAGAAATACTTTGCATCTGAATAATACAGCTTTCAAAGCACTTTGATACACACTATCTCACATTGGCAAAAAAAAACAAAAAAAAAACGGTGATATCGACCACACTGCAAAGATGACAACCAGACTCAGAGAGGTAGGGGGTTAGGAAAGATTGCATAGTTGGCCTGGCTCTATATGTGGCCATACAGCAGTGGGACCTGCGGACCCACTTGGAGGCCATTCAAGAGGAAGTAAGAATATGCTCTAGGATTAATCTCCCCAGCTGTCCAGAAAATGGGAGGAGCCAGATGTCCAGCAAAGCCCATGGCCAAAGAACCCTTGCACCACACCCAGACACTGTTTAACTGGAAACCCACCCCTCGGTCAGCAAACCCTCCAGGAAATGCTGAGAACGTAGCCCTGTGCACACGCTCGGGACAAAGCCACCCCAGAGATGCTCCTCAAAACCAGCAGAGGACTCTCCCCCAAAGCAAAGCTGAGCCTTCCGTGATCTGGCCTAACCCAACCTCTCACTGCTCATCCCTGGCCATGTTTTTCTTTTGTGACACTATTCAGCCCCCGTGCTCCCTGCTTCTGTGCCTTTGCTCTTTCAGTCCTTCCACTTAACACACCCCCCACATGCCTCTCTGCCGACCTTCACAAGGTCTTTCTCCTCCTCTCATTCACATCAGAATCCACCTCTCCCTCCACCAGCACTTTCTACCTCAATAATGCACTTAACCCAGCCCACCAGGCGGCAGGTTGATTGATGGTTGCCTCTGCCTCCCTCCAGTGGGCTGTGGGCCACAGTGAACCACAGAGCAGGCCTCCTTTATTTCTGCACCTCCCCAGTCCCTGCCACACACACACACACACACACACACAGTAGGCACTTGGGTTAAATGTATTAACATGTTGCTTCATCCAAAAGTCACAGTGACTCTTACCAGTGCCTCTACTAAACTTAACACAGCAGGACAGGGTCACACCAGGCTGGTCCAGGGGGAAAGCCAGGAAGTTATCCTGGGCTAGACACAGACCCGGCTGCACGAGTGTGGATGAAGAAACGCGCCCAGCCACACAGGGCTGACCCACCTGGGAAACCCCCGTCAGCAAGCCCCTCTCTCAATTTGGCTGATCCACACAAAGAAAGACCCTGAGGACCATTCAGATCCCCTGGAAATGTCAACACTCCCTGAAAGAGGTCTCCACTGGCCCAGAAGTCTCCAGGCTGCCTGCACTTGTGATAAGCACAATAAATAAAACAATGAGACCCATCTGAAGGCACTTGTGAGACAGTGGAGCTTTGAGAACTTGACTTTGATGAGTTTGAAAGGCAGAGGAAAGAAAGAAGAACAAGTTTCCTCTTGGGCCCAGGTTTGTTTATCCTGCTTCTCAGAAGCCAGAGCCTACAAGTGCAAGTCTGATGGTTTTAAATGGCCGGATGTGTTTCTCCTACAGGCCCCAAGGCACTTGTCTGCCCTGGGCCAGGTCCTATGTCAGCCCAGAGGAGGCACAGCCACTGGGGTGGGGGTTGGGGGGAGCAGGCCCAGAAGGGGGTAAGAGTCCAGACTTGAGCCCTCCCTTGGGAGAGCACAGAGGAAGCAGGGGAGCCCCAGGTAAGGGGGAATCACAAGGTACAGGTAGCCGAGAGATGCAGCCAGTGACGCCCCCCAGCCCCATGGGAGTGGAGGACAGAGTCGAGGACCAAGGGTCTGGAGCTCAGAGCTTGGGCCTGGATCCACGCGTCCCTTGCCTGGGGCCAAGTCTCTGAGTACCTTATCTTCTATGTCTCTGAATACCTGGCTTCCCTGGTGGCTCAGAGGTTAAAGCATCTGCCTCCAATGAGGGAGACCCAGGTTCGATCCCTGGGTCGGGAAGATTCCTTCCTTGGAGAAGGAAGTGGCAACCCACACCAGTATTCTTGCCTGGAGAATCTCATGGACAGAGGAGCCAGGTCGGCTACAGTCCACCAGTCGGACACCGACTTCACTTTCACCTTATCTTCAAAAACAGAGTCCTCTCCGAGGTGCCTTGCCTTGATTCCTTGACTCCCTAACCAACTCCCTAACCAGGTGGCTCCAAGGGGGTTTTCAGCTCCTTCCTGACCCCTCTGCTCCCCAGGTCACACCAGACTCATCTGGACCCCATTCTACAGGGGCCTTGCCCCTTCTCAGCTGTCATTACACCCCCGCCTGAGAAAACCAACGTTTAAAAAGACTCAGTAACTTGCCCTCCTGCTGCCTTTACAAAGGGCCTCGGCACGCGTCTCATTCTCACAACAGCATCTGCCAGGTCAGCAGCCAGGTATTACCATTGTAGCAAAAAGGAAAGAGAGGCTGGGAAAGGTGAAGCCACTTGCCAAGATCGCAGCTAAGAAGAAGCAGAGCAGAGTATATGGGATGCACCCATGAACCCAGCACTCTGTCGCACCCCTTCCTAGGACGACCAGACAGGCTCCCCTCCCCCACCTCCATCCACCATCTCTGTCACAGTAAGACCATCCCCCGCCCTGCCTCCTCCCTAGATCATTCCAGAGTACGACCAGCCACTAATTGGCTCCGAGAAGTGATTACTTCAAAGAAGTTCCCATCGGACCAAGAATTCTCTAAAATACAAAACAGCACGCGCTCTGGCTGCTAGCAGCTTACTGCTGCTGCAGAGCTGGAATTTCTACGGGCCTGTGAGCTGGGCTGGTGGGCGGGGCTGCTGAGACCGGCTAGGGGCGGGGCCGCTGAGACCGGCTAGGGGCGGGGCCAGCAGGCCCTGTCCTGGCCCCGCCCCGCTTCCCCCTCGCCCACCACCTGACCTGGAAGCATCTGTGCTGCGAGGCACTGAGCAATGTGGGGGCCAGCCAACCCCGTACAACTAAGGTTGGAGAGGTGACGTGTCCTCTCAGAGTCATTCAACCAATCATTAGCAGATCTGGGCTAGACCCCACCAGACTAAGGCCCAACCCCACATCACCCTGCGTGAGTGTGTGCTTCAGTCGAGTCGGACTCTTTGCAACCCCATGGATTGTAACCCTCCAGGCTCCTCTGTCCATGGGGATTCTCCATGCAAGCATAGTGAAGTGAGTTGGCATTCCTTTCTCCAGGGGATCTTCCAGACTCAGGGATCAAACCCACATCATCCTCAGTTCAGTTCAGTTCAGTTACTCAGTTGAGTCGGACTCTGCGACCCCATGGACTGCAGCACGTCAGGCCTCCCTGTCCGTCACCAGCTCCTGGAGTTTACTCAGACTCATGTCTATTGAGTGGGTGATGCCATCCAACCATCTCATCCTCTGTCGTCCCCTTCTCCTCCGACCTTCAGTCTTTCCCAGCAGAAACTCTTTCTCAGAGCACACCCAACCAGGCAGGATGCCACCTGGAGTGCTGCTTTGTGGGGAGCAGGGGGCCGAGGGGGCCGAGCAGAGAAGTCCAGAGATTCTGATTCCCACCCCTGAGTGCCCTGTTCCTTCAGCCCACGTGCTGACCTACTCTGTGTCAGAGCCGGCGCTAGACCCCTGGGTCTACAGTAGACAGGAACTGCCCTCCAGAAGGCAACAGTAGCAGTGGCAACAAGCAGACTCTCTTGTAAGTGTTCTCCTCTCCCCACCATCATGCCTTCTGAGAAGAAAGGATTTGTGGACAGACATCTGGACAGCCTCTGGCCTTGCCCTTCTGTACTGTTGAAACCAGCACCACAGCACGAAAGTTTGGTCAGAGCTCTTGATGGAATGTGGGCACCTGACCATGGGGATGTACCCACAATTATAACTCCGATTTCTCTCTAACTTTCAGACTCCTGGCTTCTCTTGATAAACTCAGGAGATCTGGTAATACCTGGCCCATATTCCTTCATTCATTCATCCATGGGCCTGGTCCCATCCCCCGTGCTGGGAATACGGAGGTGAACAGGGCCGTCCAAGTCCCTGCTCTTGAGAAGAGTCTCCTCAAGGGGCCATAGTCAGCTGATGTTGGTCCCTTTGTAGGGCAAGTCCACTCTAGTTCACTGCAGGCTCCGCCATTCCCAGGACCACTCTTCCCACTTGTGATCTTGCTTGGCTGAAGCAAACATACTGACCTCACTCTAATCTGCAGTGGGTGCGGGAGTGTTTGCGGTGTTCTGCATTTATATGAATATTTGAACTTTTTTTTTTTAA
>NW_011495071.1:5754602-5760432 GCF_000754665.1 Bison bison bison
CACATTAGAACTTTTTTTTTTTAATTGAAAAATAAGAATGAAAGTGAAGAGAGTTACTTGTGAGTGAAAATCTAGAAAAATGAAGGAAGGGGTGAAAGAGATAAAAGCCAGCCAGGGCTGTGCTTGGGGTGGCTTTAGGAAAGTGTAGGGAAAGGGGAGAGAGAATATGGGGATGTTGCCACACTGGCTGGGAGAGTGTGAGATGGAGAGAAATGGAGGAAGGGGTTTTTTAAAGTTTTGCTACATGTTAGGGATGAATGTCCCTTTGGCATCTTTCAAGCAACTTTGTGAACATTTAAAATTATTTTTCAATGCTTTTTTGACATCCATCTTCTGATTCTTTTGAATGTAATTCTGCTGGATGGGTGTTAAGAAAAGAATCAATAAAGCATAGTGAAGTGAATAGTGTGAAAGTCACTCTTTGTGACCCCATGGACCATACAGCCCATTGAATTTTCCAGGCCAGAATACTGGAATGGGTAACCTTTCCCTTCTCCAGGGGATCTTCCCAATTCAGGGTTTGAACCCAGGTCTCCCACATTGCAGGCGGATTCTTTACCAGCTGAGCTACCAGGGAAGCCCAAAGCATAGTGAGTGCATAATCAGGAAGTAGGGGCTCCTGGGAGGAGCATTGCTCCCGATCTGGGAGTCAAGAACAGCCCCCAGGGAGAAGTTCTTTAAACTGTGGATGAGTAGATGCTATGGCAACACAAGAAGAAGGTAATGAGACAAGGAAAGTCAGGGAATCTTCCAGGCTGTGGGGATAGCCCTGGGAAGGCTCAGATGGCAGACTCTAGGATCTGCCTGTGGGTCGAGATAGGAGGACAGTTGACTGGGGGTAGCGATGAAAGGAGAGATAGGGTGAAGGGGTGGGCAGGAACCCTGGCAGGCCTTCTGAGCTCCATGGCAGCTCATCGACCTTGGCTGGTGGGCAATCAGGAGCCACTGAGGGCTGTAATCAGTGGCTTTAAGATACTCCTCTGTCTGTTCTGTGGGAAATGGATTGGAATGAGGCAAAGCAGAGGTAGGCAGGAGGCTATTGTGATAAATCAGGCAAGAGACAAGAGTAGCCTAGGCTGGATTTCTGGCAAAGAAAACAGGAAGCAGGGTTTGATTCTAATGACACATAGGAGATGAAGGAGAATGATGGTCTAATTCAGCGCCATGTCCCTAACACCCAGCACACTGCCTCACACTCAGTACAAATGAAATGAATGTGTATTGAATGCATGAGCAAATGAACCAAAGACGTAATAAATTAACAAGCAAATCTGGTAGGTGAGTGTTAGCTTGCTTAAACCTCACCCCTCCATTGCACAACCTTCAAAAAAGAAATGGCTACCACTTCTGGAGGCCTACTACATTCCAGGCAGTGGTATTAGGTACTGCATATGCCTCATTTCTGCACAATCTCTAAGCTTCACAGAATTCTTGCACTTAGGTGTTATGATTCCCATTTTGCAGGCAGGAAATAAGAGTTAATGTAGGTTGCTCACGTCCACCCAAGGAATAGGAAGCAGAGCTAAATTCTCATCCAGGGATAGTCTTTCTACACCTCACAGATCCTCAGAATGGTCCCCTCCATGAGAATTTGATGTCCAGCTCCCCCTTGCTTTCCCCCCACTCCCTACAACTTTGTATTACAGATGAAAGGAAACAGTTATCAAGTGAAATGGAAGGTTGGAAAACATGAACCCCAAGTTCCTAAACATTTGGTTCTGCTCTCTTTCTGTTGCAGGAAGAGGACCCCTTCCAGGGCCCGAAACTCTAACACTTGGGCTGTTGTCTAACACTCGGAAATGCATTGTCCAAGGAGACACATGTGCTGACAAAGCAAGAGATTTTATTGGGAAAGGGCACCCGGGTGGAGAGCAGTAGGGTAAGGGAACCCAGGAGAACTGCTCTGCCATGTGGCTCACAGTCTCGGGTTTTATGGTGATGGGATTAGTTTCCAGGTGGTCTCTGGCCAATCATTCTAATTCGGGGTCTTTCCTGATGGCGCTCGCATTGCTCAGCCAAGATGGATAGAGCAAGAGGGATTCTGGGAAGTGGACGGACTCGCAGTGTCTCCTTTCAACCTTTCCCAAACTCTTCCGGTTGGTGGTGGCTTATTAGTTCCGTATTCCTTATCAGGATCTCCTGTCATAAAACAACTCATGCAAATGGTTACTATGGTGCCTGGCCAGGGTGGGCGGTTTCAATCAGTGTGCTTCTCCTAACACTTCTAGTTATCTTCATCATCACCAACAGTGAGTGCTTACTGTAGACCAGCTGCTGTACTAGACAATAGGGCTATGAAGGAAAATTGGATTTATTCCCTGGATGGAGGAAAATTGTCCAGTATCTGGTGGGGGAGGGTAGTGAGGAGGAATAAGTGGGGTTTTGTGAGAGCATGTGCAAACAAGGCTCAGAGAGGTAGACGTGTTGAGACTAGGCTGTAGGACCCTCAAATGAAAAGGTGGCAGATGAGAATGGAAAGGTGGTGGACACGCACCTGAATTAGGACAATAGCAGGGCCTAGGAGAAGAGACAGCAGTAAAAGAGGCTTCAGTGATGGGCCAGACAGGATGGTGAGGCTGGATTAGGAGATTGAGTGGCCGCTGCCCACCTGTAGGCACTGAGAATCTGGGTATTTCAGCCTGAGCAACTGCCAGCTCCTTCTCCAACCCCAGGGCAGTTGCTGAGACATTTTATTGTTCCCCAGGGTCAGTGCATCAGGAACAGAGAAGGGACTCAATCTCTGCCCCAACTCTCTCTGCAAGCACAGCTTCTGTTTCCAGACACAATGTTGTGCCTGGTGTACAGTGAGGCCGATCAAGCCAAAACATCAGAATTTGGAGCCAAGAAAGATGTATTGCAGGGCCAAGCAAGGAGGGGTTTCCTAGGTGGTAAGAATCCGCCTGCCAATGCAGGAGACACAAGAGATATGGGTTGGATCCCTGAGTTGGGAAGATCCCCTGAAAGAGAGCATGACAACCCACTCCAGTATTCTTGCCTGGAGATCCCCATGGACAGAGGACCCATAGGGTCACAAAGAGTCAGACGTGACTGAAGCGACTGAGCTTGCAAGCAAGGAGAATGCGTGGCTTGTTCCCCCGCCCCTCAGAAACCTCAGACTCCCCCAAGGGTTTCATCAAAGCATTTTTAAAGGCTACATGAGGAAGGGGGTCGCAGGGTCTGTGATCAGTTCTTGCACAATTCTCTGGTGGGTATTGAGATAACGGGGTTAACATTATCAATCCTTAGGCGCCAGCAGGTCTGAAGGCTACATGCTCTTGATCATCAAGTAGCTAATTTCTTCCACTTGGTGGTGGTTTTAGCATCTGTAAAACAACTCAGGAAGTATGCATCAGATAGTGTTATCTGGGTACTTCAGAGAGGAAACTACAGCAGACATGTGGGGAGGGGTCTGTCCAGGGAAGGCCCCAGCGGGTCCTGCTTGGTTATACTCCTGCTTCTCAGGCTGCTTTCCTTACCTGTCAAAATTCACAAATCTGATCAACCCACTTGCCCTCAAGCCAAATAACTCCGTCTTTGGCTAAATAGAGAAGAGGAGATCAAGGATTTGAAGAGACACTTATTTATCTCTTTACCAGACAGTCTAATGAATAATTTCATGTTTGCAAAAGCTCATTTTGAAATTTGAAGACAAGAGATATATTGCCAAGGCGGCTCTAATACTGCGACATTAATTTTGCACTGAAAGATTTACTCAAAAATTAGATTTTACAATTTTAATGCCTCCATTCTTTTCTTTAAATAAGCTGTGAAATACAGTTAATTAGACTTAAACCCTGGAAGCTTAGACTTTTGAGCTTTGGTGTAAGCTACAAAAGAATGCAAGCTTTTTCACTTGCAAATTAAATCTAAATTCATTGCATGCCTAAACCTATACTACTTGCAGAGATCCTGCTGTTCTGAGGAGGGGTCTTCTTGAAGCTCCAGATGTGGACCCCATTCCGGCTGCAGAGAGGGGTTGTGAAAATGAAAAGGAAGGGACGGGAGGTGGAAAAGACAGAGGCCATCTGACAAACTTGGGCAATGTTAGTGTATCCTTTGGAACACCAGCCTTGAGAACTGCTCCTTGGGACATGAAGTTTCCACACTTGAAAAAATCAGGGAGATGTTGCCTCTGATGCTCCCTTCTTAAACAGTCACAAGGTTTGAGGAAGTAGAACAAGCAAGCAAATAAACGAAAAGCTGTTTAATTTTGTTTCATCCAGAATTCCCAAATATATTTGACAGTGAAGCTTTTTTTTATCAAAACACCTAACATTAGAGTCTTTCCACTGCTCCACAGAACAGCCTGCTTTGGGCTCTGGCATTCCATCCCCACCAGGACTCCTTTCTCCTCCTTAGATCTGGCCTTGGAGACCCAGCCCAAACCGTCTGTTCTCTTCCACGCTGATCTCCTCACTGGGACCTGTGAAAGCATCAATTACCCAGCCAACTGAGAAATACAAAACTGAATTTGCAAAGGGCTGAGGAATTTAGGGGCCCAACCTAGATACAGTACCGGTATCCAGCTAGATGACCGTGTCTTCAATACGCTGCTTAACATTAGAATCAGAGAAATAATCAAAGGTGTAAGAACACAGGCTTCCCTTGTAGCTCAGTCAGTAAAGAATCTGCCTGCAATGCAGGAGACCTGGGTTCGATTCCTGGGTCGGGAAGATCCCCTGGAGAAGGAAATGGCAACCCACTTCAGTTTTCTTGCCTGGAGAATCCCATGGACAGAGGCACCTGGCAGGCTACAGTCCATGGGGTCACAGAGTCAGATACAACTTAGCGACTAAACCACCACCACCACCTCCCTATGAGACCCCACACTGCCCGGAGGTAAACTTGTCTAGGACCCCATCAAGTAGGCTCCAAATTCACTGGGCTGGGGTCTTTACTCTTGCCAGCCCCTAATACTTCCCCATCCATAACTTCCATTTCTGAATCAAAGGGACCTTCTTTCCAGATACCAGCTTGTGCCTGATTCCATGGGCAAGCCCCTTTCCTTAGGCCACTGCCTCCTCACCCTCTGGGGACCATGGATCAGAATCCAATGAAATCAATGGATCCTCTTCTCAGAATTGTCCAGTATTGAAAGCTTCACAAACGCCTTGAAGCCAGTCCATCAGCTCTGTCTGTGACTTCTTGTTAAGAGGCATCTTGATCTGATTTAAGGTGTTAGTGAAATCTAACCAATCCTGATAGACTGCATGGAATTTTCCAAACATCCACTGTGTGCCTTTGTTTTTTGCCCTTTGCTATTCGGGACATGACCCTTGCTATCCACTGCCTGTTACTCAACTCAGGGCATCATTCATCTTTGGAGGGTAAAAATGGTATCAACATAACAATGATAACAACAGAATGGGAAAGAGTAAAGATCTCTTCAAGAAAATTAGAGATACCAAAGGAACATTTCATGCAAAGATGGGCTCAATAAAGGACAGAAATTGTATGGACCTAACAGAAGCAGAAGATATTAAGAAGAGATGGCAAGAATACACAGAAGAACTGTACAAAAAAGATCTTCACGACCAAGATAACCACGATGCTATGATCACTCACCTAGAGCCAAACATCCTGGAATGTGAAGTCAAGTGGGCCTTAGAAAGCATCACTACGAACAAAGCTAGTGGAGGTGATGGAATTCCAGTGGAGCTATTTCAAATCCTGAAAGATGATGCTGTGAAAGTGCTGCACTCAATATGCCAGCAAATTTGGAAAACCAGCAGTGGCCACAGGACTGGAAAAGGTCAGTTTTCATTCCAATCCCAAAGAAAGGCAATGCCAAAGAATGCTCAAACTACCGCACAATTGCACTCATCTCACA
>NW_011495071.1:5760914-5761441 GCF_000754665.1 Bison bison bison
AGTGAAAGTGGAAAGTGAAAAAGTTGGCTTAAAGCTCAACATTCAGAAAATGAAGATCATGGCATCTGGTCCCATCACTTCCTGGGAAATAGATGGGGAAACAGTGGAAACAGTGTCAGACTTTATCTTTTTGGGCTCCAAAATCACTGCAGATGGTGACTGCAGCCATGAAATTAAAAGACGCTCACTCCTTGGAAGGAAAGTTATGACCAACCTAGATAGCATATTCAAAAGCAGAGACATTACTTTGCCAACAAAGGTTCGTCTAGTCAAGGCTATGGTTTTTCCTGTGGTCATGTATGGGTGTGCGAGCTGGACTGTGAAGAAGGCTGAGCGCCGAAGAATTGTTGCTTTTGAACTGTGGTGTTGGAGAAGACTCTTGAGAGTCCCTTGGACTGCAAGGAGATCCAACCAGTCCATTCTGAAGGAGATCAGCCCTGGGATTTCTTTGGAAGGAATGATGCTAAAGCTGAAACTCCAGTACTTTGGCCACCTCATGTGAAGAGTTGACTTATTGGAAAAGACTC
>NW_011495071.1:5761541-5775510 GCF_000754665.1 Bison bison bison
GTTGACTTATTGGAAAAGACTCTGATGCTGGGGGGGATTGGGGGCAGGAGGAGAAAGGGATGACAGAGGATGAGATGGCTGGATGGCATCACTGACTCGATGGACGTGAGTCTGGGTGAACTCCAGGAGTTGGTGATGGACAGGGAGGCCTGGCGTGCTGCGATTCATGGGGTCGCAAAGAGTCGGACACGACTGAGCGACTGAAATGAACTGAACTGAATGATAACAATAACCCATCTTGCTTTTGCAGTTTACAAAATGTGGCGTTACCTTAACTTGACCTTCACGGAAGTCTGAGTCATAGGAGTTATGTTTTGCTTTTAACAAAGGGCAAGAACAGGCTCAGAAAAGTTGAGTGATGCACCCAGTAACAGACTGACAGGACAGCGTCCCTAAGTCCTAGTTTTGTATCCTTGTAAGCTACCCTGCTGTCTCCAAATTATAAACCCTGAACCCCACATTTTCTTACAGTACCCATAGCCCTTGGTCACAGAGAAGAGGGGAGGTTATTTTTCCTTTACATAACAAGTACAAAGACCAACAGATCATTTTGTTTACAACAGGGTTCAGAACAATGCTTTGGATTTTAAAATATTGGGTTCAATACCAGTATTGAACTTATAGCTCTGTAACTTTGCACAAAGTACTTCAGACCTTTAGAATTAATAGCGAAGTTGAAGCCACAGAGCTACTGGGGGGACAAAATGAGATAGCAGACATAGAGCGCTTGGCACATGGTACACGCTCGACAGATGTCAGACTAAAAAGGAATGTGGGCTTGGGAAGCCAAAAAGTTCTTCCTGAGAGAGGTAGGATTTAAATTGGGCTCAGGAAGTGAGTTGTAGGAATCAGAAGATAGAATGAGACCTATGAAGAGGTGTCTAGGGAGGAAATTGCAAAGTGCGTTGGGTGGAGGAGGGGAGGGCATTATAAATAAGCTCCAGTCTTGGGCAGGCGAGGGTTCGATCCCTGGGTTGGGAAGATCCCCTGGAGAAGGAAATGGCAACCTACTCCAGTATTCTTGCCTGGGAAATCCCAGGGACAGAGGAGCCTGGTGGGCTACAGTCCATGGGGTCTCAAAAGAGTTGGACATGACTTAGCAACCGAACAACAACAACTTGGGTGGTAAAGTTTGCATGGGTGGAGGGAGCAGAGAGTGGAAAATAAGGTCAACTGGGGCTTTAGAGCTTGGACTTCTTTTTAAAGCCAAGGAGAGTCACTGAAGGTTAGGCACTAGACCATGATAAAGGGTGATGCTTAGCCAGTTGAGTGATGGCCACAAGCAGAGAAAGACTAGAGAGCAGGTAACTTGGGAGGTTATTGCAATGGCCCGGGTGACAGAGATGTAAACCCATTGCTTCTCTCTTGTGTGACTCTAGCAAGCTGCCCCGCCTTGTTCTCCATCACCAGGTCCCCCTCCCATCCTAACCTGGAGTGCCCAGGTTGAATGACCGGGCCACTGCTGTGGGCCCCGTTCCAGGGTTCTCATTCTAATGGCCTTACTCGTAACACCGTTCTAGCCTTAGTCTGGGATAGTTCTTTTTATTATTATTATTAAAGTATAGTTGATTTCCAATGTTGTGTTCATTGCAGGTGTACAGCACAATGATTCAGATAGATGATAGATAGATAAACGGATAGTCAGTAGAAAGACTGATGATTGATAGATAGATATAGAGATCCAGGTATAGTCTTTGTTGGATTCTTTTCCCTCATATGTTATTACAAAATACTGAGTGTAGTTCCCTGGGCTATATAGTATGTCTTTGTTGGTTATCTATTTTATAAAGACTATTAGTGCTTCCTAGGTGGTGGTAATGGTAAAGAACCTGCTCGCCAGTTCAGGAGACATAAGAGACCTGGGTTCAGTCCCTGGGTGGGGAAGATCAAGATGCCCTGGAGAAAGAAATGGCAATGCACTCCAATATTCTTGCCTGGGAAATCCCATGGTCAGAGCAGGCTGGTGGGCTACAATCCAGGGGTTGCAAAGAGTGGGACACAACTGAAGCTATTTAACACACACACATTAGTATGCACATGTTAATCCCAAACTCCAGACGTGAAAACAGCTTATAGGATAATTCTTAACTGTTGCCTTTCTGGGAACTGGGCCCCTATTCTCAGACCCCAACCACCTCTCCTATAACTCAGTGTGTTGAAAACAGCAGTATGACACTGGCTTTCCCTTGGTCTCAAACTCACTCACAGGGATGTTCATCCCCTTGCCTGCCTTAGACAAGGGCCTGTGCTGAGTGCTGTGGAGGGTGCAGAATTGGGTCTAACAAGTTCTCAGCCTGTAGGAAGCTTGCCATCCAGTATACAGAAGGCAAGCCGTATGTAAGAATGAATGTGATAGAAGGTCAAGTATGACACACAGAAACAGCTCTGGCTGTTCTAAAAAAAAATGACCCAGAAAAACATCATAGTTCTCCATTTATTTGCCCAATACAATCGGTCCCGTCAGAGCTGTATGCCACCCATGTGTGAGGAAGCAGCTGCCATGGGACGTAGTCAGCATCCCATCCTGACCTGCCCTGTGCCCCTCTCTTCCACCTCACTGCATGCTCCGAATTCCTGCGTTGGCTCTTCTTGACTGTGAGATTATAGCTGATACTCCTTCTAGCCATCGAAGCCTAGTCCCCGCTCAGGTCTTCAAATAACACCCATAGTGCGATTGGAGGGAGGGAAACCTTTCAAGGAAAACAAAGGGAAAATACCAAGGACTATAAAAAGACACATGTTTGCAGAGTTCTTTTTTTCTGATTGCCAATTGAACATGTAGCAAAATATTGACTTGGTGAACACAGCTCAGTGAGGACTCCCAGGCTTTGCCTGGGTCTCTTCTTTTCATTTCACTATTTTTTTTTTTTTCTAAAGGCTTAAGAGATGCTTGGATCTCTTCTCCAGACAGTTTAGGGGTGATCCTGCTCCGAGGTCCTGCGAGATTCTCAGTGACTTCCTGAACCTGCTTTGTCTCTGAACTGGGGTCCTTATTTGTCCCCACTGGGCCAGCGCTGCCGCTCAGACACCTCAGTTCTACTCAACGTGGCCCGATTTGATTGGGGTGCTACCCACTACCCCACCCCAGCCTGGGCCTCCCTACAATAAGCTAGCAGATCTTTCTTTGCTTCCTTCCACTCAAGAATCTCCTGGGACTTCCCTGGTGGTCCCATGGTTAAGAATTCACCTTGCAATGCATGGAATGCAAGTTAAATCCCTGGTCAAGGAACTAAGATCCCACATGCCACAGGGCTAAGCCCAAGCACCACAGTTAGAGAGATCCTATGTGCCGCAACTAACATCTGATGCAGCCAAATAAATAAATATTTTTTAAAAAGTAAAAGAATCTTCTGACTTGGTCTGGAATAGCCTTCTTGCCCACTCACCCTCTCGGCTATGTGTGCTTGGTTCGCGGGTCACCAGTTAAAACTTGTTTTGTTCCCAGGACAGCCTCTGCAGCCTTTGTTTATCCACACCTCCCTCTCAGCCTTTAGAGCTGACATCGTCTTTCCCTGGCTGAGTCATGCTGCCACCACCAAGGATCAGAAACAGGCACCATGTCCCTTTCTGCCTATAGAGGCCACTCCTCCTTCACCCCCACCATCCCGTCTTCCTGGGTGTGAAGCAGAGTCAGCCCGTCACGACTGCAGCATAGGCATCCTTCCTGCCTCGGCCTCGCCCTCCCAGGTCTGTGTTCCATGATGCAGCAGAGAACAGAGCTTTCTTCAGTGTCCATTTATGCTGCTCCCTGGCTTCAGACTCACAGTGACTTCCACTATCTTCATATAAAACCCACTTCCTTGGCACCACTGACAGTGCCCTGCATGGTAAGTTCATCACCTGTCTTCTGTGTACCGCGCCCCCCCCCATAGCACACCTGCCCTCTAGCCATTTGGGTTGGAGGTTACCTAACATGCCCTGCTCTTCACTCATCCCTCTGCTTCCTGCCTAACTCACCCAGTACACTAGAGAATGCCTATTCAACCTCCAGCTCAAGCTTTCCCTCCTCCAGGAGCTTTCGTTGACCGGCTTTGATGGAGGCAGCCCCGTTATTCTCTGTGGATCCCACAGTGCTGTATTTGGACCTATATTATTACAAGACGATGCCATTTCTGTAATTATGTACATTCTGTCTCTCCAAGACATAAATCATGGCCAAGAGCTCAGACTCAGAGTCTAACAGAGCAGAGATCAAATTCTACCTCCATTTCCTGGGGTTTCCCTGGTAGCTCAGAAGGTAAAGAATCTGCCTGCAATGCAGGAGACCAGGGTTCAATCCCTGGGTCGGGAAGATCCCCTGGAGAAGGGATGGCAACCCATTCCAGTATTCTTGCCTGGAGAATTCCATGGACAGAGGAGCCTGGCGGGCTACAGTCCATGAGTGAGGTACCCTCATGCAAGAAGAGACTTCATCTCAGTTTCCTCCTGTATAAAATGGTAGACCTGCCTTAGAAGGCTGTTGTGAGGATTAAATGAGGTAATGGTCTAAATATTGCCTGGTACACAGCGAGCAGCCATCAACGCTGGTTGATTCTGTTTTAGACTCTGAGACCCTAAGTTCTTACCACACAGAAACAGTAACTACATTTATTTAGCAATTGCTTGTTTTGCATGCATCAATCCATTTAACACTTGTACAGCTGTGTCAAGATGGTACTTTTGTTATCCCCATTTTGCAGATGGAGAAACAGAAGTAGAGAGGCTGCCTAACATGCCTAAGTGAACGCACACAGTCAGCAGCAGATATAAACCCAGGAAGTCTCGCTCCAGAGCCTTCCACCCTAAGGACTATACCAGTGGCTCTCTAGATAGTCACTCAACATTTATTTTTAAAGCTGAACCAATCAGTCTGTTCAGCTTTGTGTCCTTCATGTCCATCATGGACCCAACATGTCTGAGTTCTCATAAGTGGCTGCCCACTAATGAGGAGCAGAGATTACAAGGCAGGGAGTGAGGCCCTTCCCGAAGATTAGGTCTCCCCCTGTCGCCCGTGCATTGACGTGTCCTGACTCAGGAGCCCCAGTGTGTGTGTATTTACCCTCCACCATAGGCACCCCACTCCAGTACTCTTGCCTGGAAAATCTCATGGATGGAGGAGCCTGGTGGGCTGCAGCCCACGAGGTCGCTAAGAGTCAGACACGACTGAGTGACTTCACTTTCACTTTTCACTTTCATGCATTGGAGAAGTGAATGGCAACCCACTCCAGTGTTCTTGTCTGGAGAATCCCAGGGACAGGGGAGTCTGGTGGGCTGCCGTCTATGCGGTCACACAGAGTCGGACGTGACTGAAGCGACTTAGCAGCAGCAGCAGCATAAACAAGTACAGTAAAGACAGCAGACTTCCCACTGACCAGCTCAGGTGGCCACCGCCTCCGGGCCACCCCATACAAATCCCCAACACTGGCAGTTGTCTGCAGAGAGGCAGAAGGGAAAGAGCCAGCCTGGGACAGGGAGAGATAGAGCATTTGACTCATTAGCTGCATATTCCATTCTGACATTTGAACCTGGCGGAATCTGAGTAGGGCTGGAGTAATGAATTAATCCCAGGGAAGAAGACAGGTCTGCAGCTCCTCAGCTATTAGCATCCCGCTGTGACGGGGAACCCTGCTGAAACGACACGTGCCATGGAGTTTGTTCCCCACCACCTGGCTCCTTTCAGAACCTCTCTGGTCTAAGCCAGCCAACCTCAGAGACCAGCCCATGATAGGTGTTTGATATGTATCTGCCAACTAAGGGACTGATTGAAGAGTGAGTCATTCTCCTCAGGTTCACTAGGGCCAGGACCAACCATCCTATGATTCTGAGGTTCCAGATAGCAGTCCCTATACTCCTAGAGGTCAGTGTGTCTAGGCCCCCGCCTCTGGGGAGTCTGCTCCCCTTTTCCAGGGTCACAGATCAGGGTATCTCTTATCAACAGTCATAAAGGAAAAATTGTCATCAATTTCCCTAGATTTCTTTTCATTCGTTCATTCATTTGTTCATTTTATTTTTGAAGATTTTTAAAGTCTTTATTGAATTTGTTACAGTATTGCTTCTGTTTTTATGTTTTGTTTTTTGGGCCCCAAGGCACATGGGACCTGAGCATCCTGGACCAGGGATCAACCCCTCACCCTTCATTGGAAGGCGAAGTCTTAACCACTGGATCTCAGGAAACTCCCTCATTCACTGATTTTCTTTCTCTTTCCTTTTCTTTTCTCTGTGTCTCCCTCATACACACACACACCCTTCTCAAATTCACTACTCTCGCTTCCAGTCTCCCAGGCTCCCAGGCTACCATTTGTGCCAGGATGGTGCTGGCACAAATCTTCTTCAAAAGAGAAAGACAAGAGAGAAGGAACAACAGAGAGGGAGAGGGACATCGGTGCACCCCCCTGGCTCTCTTCTCCAGACTCGGCTGTCTCTAACCCCAGGCCACAGAATTCATCGCTCACCCTGATTCAGTGGGACAGTTATTTTATATTATTAAAATAAGAGATTATCATCACCACCGATCTCCATCTCCTTTCCAATCTCATCTGAAAAGCAGGCATTGCCTCCTGCTCCCGGACCCCTAATTCTCTCTGCCTCGGCTGTTAAATCATTTAACCTAGCAAAGTGTCGGGATATGCATTTTACATGAGAGACACGAGGCAGGATAAATCTGGGCTGGCTGCAGAGGCTGAAAAGAAATAACTGAGGTGCGGACAAGGGTCAAAGAAGCCTTGGATGGGATGCAGAGTCTGGCGGGAGGGGATCCCCTCCCTCTCCTCTCAGGCTTAGGGGATAAGAAAGCCAAAGCCTGGTCCCTCTTTGCAGAAAAGCAACAGACACCAGTAACAGGGGCCAGCACATACCATGCAACCAAGTCTCTCCTGGACTTTTAAGATGGGACATTACCACCCATGACCTTACCAGGCTCTGCGACTCAGAGCCAGGATCCAGCATTCAACTTGATCCATTCAAAGTCGGACTGCAGAGTTCAGCACTGCTGGAGCCATCTCAGAATGTCTGGGCTGTAAAGACCCCAAGCACAACTCCCTTCACTTACAGATGAGCATACCAGAGCCCAGAGTGGGTAAAGACTTAGCCAAGGGTACAGGATACTAGCCAACACCAGGACTTGCACCCATGGTTTGAGCCTAGCGATCCTGGCCGCTCATCCAATGCCTGGTCGAGTGAACTTGAGACTGGTTCTGACTCTGGCCGTGTCTGTACACTTAACCCTTTGTAATTTATAAATGACAAATTCTAGTTACTCAGGAGACTGGGTGAGAACACAGGGGAGGTTCATTTACTCACGAATCCATTTTATTAACTTATACTGAGGGTCTGCCATGTGTTAGCCCTGGGCTGGGTGCTGCGGATGCAAATGTGGACCAGGCACATCTGTGTTATCAGGGTGTTCCTGGTTAGATAACTCTGACAGGGTTAAAAGCTAAAAGCAATGCCAGGTGCATGCTCTTGGTTGAGAATATTAATTTTCCATACATTTTATCAGTCATATAGAGATTTTGCAAATGACTGTGTAAGAGGCCCATAAACACCTACGTACCCCTGAGTTCAAAGCTGCTTGTTTTCTTGCTTGACCTAGAAAGAAGAAGGAATGCTCCCTAGGAGATCTGACATGTAGATAGGAGGCCCAGGCCTCAAACCCAGGAGCCCCACTTCAGCTATAAGGTCAGGTTACTAAAACAGGGTGGGGGGAGGGTTGCCAGATTTAGCAATGAAAAATACACAAGGCCTGATTACATTTGAATTTCAGGTAAACAAAAATAAAATAATTTTGTAATATAGGAGTGTCCCAAATACTCCTTGAAACAGACATATCAATACTAAAAACAGTATCCACTATATCTAAAATTTAAATTTGACTGGGCATTCTGTGTTTTATCTGGTAGCTCTACAGGGATGGAAGAGAAAACCACTTGGAAATTAGATACACCATAATTCGGATGAGAGATGGTGAGAGATGCTGGGCCTGGGAGCCAGGAGAGGCTGCTGGAGCCCAAAGAGTGTCTCCTTCACTCCCAAGGGAGGCTACCCCCACTCCCCCAGCCCAATGGCAACTTGAGTGGCCTCTGCAGCTGTGCTAACGAGAAGGCTCTTCCCCAAACAACAGATTAATTGATTTAAAACTTTTAATGCCAGATGCTTGGTGGAAGCATTTTAATAATCCTCGAGTCAGAATTAATCATGTCTCCTGATCTTTGAGGAGGGCAGTTATTAAATCCTGCAGAGGCAGGGGATGGGCCCAGGAGCGGGGGTTGCTGCTTCTCCTGGGTCCTCTCTCCTGCTGTGCTCTAACCTTGAGCTCTGGGGCCCGCCTGGTGGGATGGGGTGGGACCGGGCAGGCTGTGGTCTGGATTAGCCCCAGAGGGGCAGGAAGTTGGCCTGCTAGGCTCAAATGGGTAAGGAGTCCGCCTGCCAACGCAGGAGACACAGGAGACGGGGTTCCAATCCCTGAGTTGGGAAGATTCCCCTGGAGGAGGAAATGGCAACCCACTCCAGTATTCTTGCCTGGAGAATCCCATGGACAGAGGAGTCTGGCGGGCTGCAGTCTGTAGGGTCACAAAGAGACACGACTGAACGAGTCAGCACACGCATACCAAGGCCAAGGTGGACACGTTTGGGGGAGGCCTGCTCCAGAGGTTCCCCCACGACCTGACCACAGTTAACTGCAGAGCCAGACACACTTGCTCAGGCCCGGGACAGGGCTGTCTTTCTGCCTGAATCCCTCTCCCTCCCTCCCTTCTTACTTCCAAGGAACTTTAAGAGAGTCTACTTCTTTGAGTCTAGGGATGAAGAGAAGGAAACCAGGGGCTCCTCTATCCCACTTACTGCAAACTCTCTTCCTGCTTCTCAGCAACCTCTCCCCGCACAAACTGCCCCTCCGTGGGCTCCGACGCCCTTTCTCCTTTGCCTGTCTGCTCTCTCTGCCTGCGGGCTTGAACCTGTCCCTCCTCCATCCAGAAGCCACTTGAATTCCTCCTCTCTGTCTCCAGACTTCCACCTTCCACCTCTCTCTCCTGTCCATCCAGTTGCTGTTCTCGGTCCCTAGCTCGTGCACGCTCAGTTATGTCTGACTCTTTGCAACCTCATGAACCGTAGCCCACCAGGCTCCTCTGTCCATGGAATTTTCCAGGCAAGAATATTGGAGTGGGTTGCCATTTCCTACTCCAGAAGATCTTCCCAACCCAGGGATAAAACCCGCGTCTCCTGCAGCGCCGCCATCGGCAGGTGGATTCTTTACCACAGAGCCACCTGGGAAGCCCCCTTCTCTGCCCCTAATTTCTCTCAGTTCAGCCTCCTAAACTGACACCCATCCCCAACACATGTTCCAGTCTTTATAATCCCCTATTCAGTAGATTATTACTACCCTTTGTTTGCAGAGGGATAAACTGAGGTTGGTTATGTTACAGGGCTTGTCCACAGCCACACAGCTGCATTAGCCTTGAACCGCACCCCACCCAGAAGGCTTCTTGGCCCCCATTTTGCTCTTGGTTTCAGAGTTCTTAACATCGTAAAGTCAGAGGGACCTGATTTTGCATATCATGGTATCAAATGCTTTGCCCATTCAAAGCTCCTAAAGATTTAAAGCCATGTTGCATGCTCCTGTGCATAGTGGCAGCATGTCAGCTCACCTGGAAAGACTTGTTCGATGACAAGAGGAAGCTTTAGCCTGGGGGAAGATGTGTGGGCATGGGCTTCCCTGGTGGCTCAGTAGTAAACAATCTGCTTGCAATGCAGGAGATTTGGGTTCAGTCCCTGGGTTGGGAAGATCCCCTGGAGGAGGAAATGGCAACCCACTCCACTATTCTTGCCTGGAGAATCCCATGGACAGAGGAAACCAGCAGGCTACAGTCCATGGGGTCCCAAAAGAGTCGGATAGAACTTAGCGCCTAAACAACAACAATAGCAGCATGTGTGGGCACCTGGGCCTTCCACTAACTGAACCAAACAACTCCACTTCTCTTGAGAGTTATACCATGGATGGTAGCCTCACTCCATCACTCCCCCTTACCTGAAACCCTCACATGGCCCTCTGCACTATCGTGTACACTCTATGCCCAGAGCAGGCAGGGTCTTGCCCATGGTCTCCACCATGTATGAAGTCCAGTCCCAAACAACACAGCCTAGAGGGTGACACAGTCTGCCTCTATTAATGCTGAGCACCCTTGGGCTCCCTGGTCCCCTGCTGGCCCCCTGTCAAAGCTAAATCAATACTCCCTTTTTTCTCTGCAAGAACATCTCAGTAATCCTAATTGGTCACTATGGCAACCCCATCTGCAGCTCTTCGTGGCCTCAATGAAGAGACAGAAGGATGAGAGGGGGTGAGATGGAGGTTAAGCCTACTTATTGTATAATGCTCTGCCTTTGATATCACCTAGATCCACATGCTAAGTACCTGGAAAGAAACAAAATCCCGTGTAAATTAGAATGATACCATCCAATCCCCTGCTTATACCCTCACTAGTAGCAGCCGATAAGGCCATTGTCTGCAGCCGCTGGGCCCGACCTCCTCTGCCTGGCAGCAGATGGGGTTTCGGTGGAGGGTCACATTAATCAGAGAGGGTGGGCGGGGTGGTGAATCCTGCAGGGCAAAATGGCCCTGCCTACCACCGCCTGCAGCATCCCCACCCCACCCCCACCAGGAGGGGGTCCGAGGGAAAAGGAGAGACAGGAAGACCGCTGCCCAGAGCTGGGTCCCAAGTCTCTTCCTTGGCAGAATCTTGACCCTGCTACTCCATTTCCTCAGTGGATGGATCCTCCCCTGCTTGACTGGGGTGCCTTCAAAACCCCAATCCTGCCTCAGGCTCTGGGGTGCAGTCTCCCCATCATGCACTCATGCACACACACGCACATGCATACACGCACACGCCTACACACACACAAACACTTCCCGCCTGCAAATGTATCTTCCCATCCAACCACTCTCAGAAAAAGCCTCTGCTCTCTTCACTCCTCAAGGCTCCCTCCTCCCTCTCCCTCCAGCGTCACTGCCCCACATGGGCTGGGCTTTCCCTCTGTGACCCCGTCATGTCACTTTTGCCAGGGTGGGGATTGGCTCTGCAGTTGCCCACATTCACCAGTGACCTCCATCGCCCCCCTCTCAGCCCTCCAAATGGTCTTTTCGGAGCCCAACACCTTTCCCATCCCAGGTGGGTTTCAGCTTTCCCTCCTGACACACATTAGGCTGATTCTCCTCCTGCCCCATGGAACTTCCATCCCATTTCCCACTTGCTTCAACAGAAGACTCCCGCGGTCATAATCCACCCTGGCTGGGGCCAGAGCCAGATCAATCCTGCTATAAAGGATGGAATGCATTGCAGTTCAGCTTCTTTTCTTGGCCCAGCTGCCCCAGGTCCATTTGAGCAGAGCTTTGTAATCCTATCCTGTGGACCCCAGATAGATCTCTTTGCTGGGAGTTCCCCCAAGTTTTTCTATAGTCTGTTTTGGTCCTCTCCCCCTAGGAAATCCATGGCTGGACACTGGATTTTTCTTAATGTTAAACAGAAGGACAGAAAGAAGTCCCGTCCATTCTGCCCTCCATCTGCCCCCTTCATAACTTCTCCTCACTCTGTACATGCATCTGTGATCAACCATCCGTATCTGAATTCTGATCAGCACCTATGGCTCTGCCTGCCTCCTGACAATTCTCTGTCAACTGTCCATTGTAGAACAATTTAGGGGGCATTTTGCCACATCCCAGGCACAGTTAGAGATACAGAGAACCCCAGAAGTTCCCATTTTCCAATCCAAAGAGGACTAGAGTGCCCACATCTGTCCGTATCTAGTCTGGAGAAGATAAGGGATTTCTCTCTGTATCTAGGAACAGAGAGAAAGAATGGCTGTGGTGTGTGGGGAGGAGACATGACTTTGGAATCAGATCTTGTTATGGAACCTTGAACAAATTACTCACAGTCTGTGAGCCTAGGACTCATGGAGATCATAATGCCTGGCTTGGAAGGTTACTGTGAGGAGTGAATGTGATACAGCCTAGAAGAAGCCTTTGTGGATGATGAAATATGGTACAAATGTAAGGAGATATCATTATCATGGCAGTGATATGGGACCATAGTTCTCCTGACCTTGGGTGGGTAATCCGTGTCTCCCCTCATGGAGCCTGTTCTGGGACAGGAGGACTCACAAGTCCATATCAGGCTGTGACCCTATGTCTTGCCCTTCTTCCCCCAGGTTGCTTCAGGATAGATGATTGTTCCTAGAGAATATAGGGGGCTTCCCAGGAGGCGCTAGTGGTAAAGAACCTGCCTGCTAATGCAGGAGATGTGAGAGACACAGGTTCGATCCCTGGGTTGGGAAGATCCTCTGGAGAAGGGCATGGCAACCCACTCCGGTATTCTTGCCTGCAGACATCCATGGACAGAGGAGCCTGGCGAGCTACAGTCCATAGGGTCACAAAGAGTTGGACACGACTGATGCAACTTAGCACACAATCATGTGGGTGTAGGCACATTTCAGATATGTCCCTTGAGCCCCAACACCTCCTGTGACACAGATAAGAAAGCACTGTGCTTGTCCTCCTTATACCAATGAGGAAACTGAGGCAAGAGAGGTGAAGTGACTTTTCCAAGGCCACGGAGCTAGCAGGCTGCCTATCTGAGACGTATGATTCCCAAACACAAAACCTGCACTCTTCCACTGCGCAGCTGGCTGCCTCCTGGAAGCTGCTCCCCATGGCCTGCTCATCTGCTATTCTGGCAGGGTAAACACTTGAAGGAGGCCCTTTGCTCAGAGGGCATGTTGAGTGGCATAGCAGGTCAGGGTTCATCTGCATTTTTGGCGACAGAAGGCTGCTGAGATAATAGGAGCCCCTTTGTGCTCTGTGGGCTGGATGGGAGCAAGCGGATGTCTGAAGGAGATTACAAGCAGTTATGGATATTGCTTGTCATGCTACCATCAGCAGACGCCTTTTTCAATTGACTAGTTGCTTGTATTTCCAGAATAGGGAATGCCAGATGTATTTACTGCTCCAAAAGAGAGTGCTGAAGGCCCTTGGAAAGATACCCAGCTGTTGGGTGTCAGTGGAGGCCAGGGTAGTTTAACCCCTCGTGGCCAGGTGATCGGAACTCCTGGAACACCAGGGACAAACAGACAAGACAGCCCACATCTAACAAATGAATGGAGACTTGAAAGTCCTTTCTAAGTTGCTTGCTTGGAATTCAAAATTTACTTTCCCATGTAAACAGTGTTATTAGAACTAATGTTTATTGAGTCCTGTATGCACTACATATGGGGTTCCCTGGTGGCTCAGTGGTAAAGAATCCACTTGCCAGTGTAGGAGACATGAGTTCAATCCCTGGGTTGGGAACATCCCCTAGAGAAGGAAATAGCAACCCACTCCAGTGTTCTTGCCTGGAGAATACCATGAACAGAGGAGCTTGGGGGGGCTACAGTCCGTGGGGTTGCAAAGGAGTCAAAGATGACTTAGGGACTACTCAACAACAGCACTATATAGGATCAAGACATTCTTTCTGCTTTCTTCTTTTTTCTCATTGCATCTTTACCTCCTCACAACCTTACAAGGTAGGAGTGGCAGACACTGGCTTGTTCACCATCAGTTCAGTTCAATCGCTCAGTCGTGTCTGACTCTTTGCGACCCCGTGAATCGCAGCACGCCAGGCCTCCCTGTCCATCACCAACTCCCGGAGTTCACTCAGACTCATGTCCATTGAGTTGGTGATGCCATCCAGCCATCTCGTCCTCTGTCATCCCCTTCTCCTCCTGCCCCCAATCCCTCCCAGCATCAGAGTCTTTTCCAATGAGTCAACTCTTTGCATGAGGTGGCCAAAGTATTGGAGTTTCAGCTTTAGCATCAGTCCTTCCAAAGAACACCCAAGACTGATCTCCTTTAGAATGGACTGGTTGAATCAGTAACCTTTTCTTCTTAGAGACACGGTGAGTCCTTCTTCAGTCTTCCTTGCAGTAGGGACAGCCTTGTGACAATGGAGTGCAGATGGAAATCATGTGT
>NW_011495071.1:5775610-5790024 GCF_000754665.1 Bison bison bison
TCATGTGTAAAAATACCTAAAAATACCTCCTGCCCAACCCTTTCTGTGATCTCTCCTCCTTCATCTATCTGCCAAATGCACAGATCCAGTGAAAGGCTCCCAAGCTCTGGAGAATTATGCAGTCCACTAAATGAATGATTTGTGGTCCCTGAATGATTGCATGGAGCCAAACCCTACTATTGGCCTGTGTTGGACTGTGACATGAGTGTGAAATAAAACTTTACTGTGTTAAGCAACTGAGATTTGGTGGGTTCTGTTACTGAAGTTCACCTACCCAAATGAAATCAGTATCAGACTCTATCAATAGCCTTCATTTTACAAATTAGAAAACAGAGGCTCAGAGAAGGAACGTGATATGCCCAAGGCCACATAGCAAGTGATCTGTAGAGTGAAGATTAAAACCCAGATATCTCAGACTCGAAAGAATCCATCTGCCAACACAGGAGATGCAAGAGTCTCAGGTTTGATCCCTGGGTCGGGAAGATCCCTGGAGGAGGAAATGACAAACCACTCCAGCATTCTTGCCTGGGAAATCCCATGGACAGAGGAACCTGGCAGGCTACAGCACATGGGGTTGCAAAGAGTTGGACATAACTGAAGCAACTGAGCATGCGTGCATGTATATGTCAGACTCCAAAGCCAGTAATTCATTCTCCGTGCTGCCTGCCACAATAGCTGTCACAAAATCTATTTAACCAATGAAATACCCAATGTACTTTCCAACTACTTTTAGCCATTTCTCATAGCAGTTTTTGTGGGATGATTCAGGTGCCAAGCCTGACTCTGAGAACACATCTCATCACCATAACCTCACCCCTATTAATTGTGGACCACACTTAGAGCTCTGCATAAAATAAGATGCTTCTGTAGATGTGGAGGCTTCTCAGCTTTAGGCTTCTCCCTAAAGACTCTGAATTAGAGTAAAAGAGCATGTGTCTCCATGGGAATGAGGGGCCCCCACTCAGCCTTCGCCCGTGTATTCCATGTAACCCTTTCTGGGGCATTTGTTGGTAGATGAGGAGTTTGCTTGTGACCTAGGACAAGTAGGTCAGTACAGTATACCAGTACTTAATGGGTATATTCTGAACTGATATATATATATATATAGGTATATTCTTATATTGGTCCTAGAACATGGATCCTAGAATCATCTTTTTTGAGCCTGAGATCCAAATGCATGGTCTAACAAGCTGAGGTACAATTATGGTGACAAGGGGAAGGAAGATTTTAAATTGTAAATGACCTTGAAACCCTGAGAACTCTGACTGCTACAGGCACAAGAAAGCTCATGTTTCTTTGCTGAATGGTGCTCAGCCAGAAACAAACCGTCTCTGCAGTGTAGCCTGGGTGTGAGGTGTGGCCCACCAAGGTACCAGTCCAAGGAGGGGCAGGAGGGAGGAGAAGAGGAGGCGTCACGCCTGCCCCGTGAAGGATGATAAACTGACCGGGGAGACGAGCTGAAACACAGGAGACAAACTCTAGGATCTCTCCCCCACCACAGCCAGAGAGAAAACTCTCCAGCCAGCTAATGTTAATCTGCATGTGTTCACATGTGGAACACAGACCTCTGTCCCTTTCAGCCTTATCTTCAAACCTCAGATAAATCCAGCTGCGCATAGGTCAGTAGTACGGGATTACTGAGTATTTGGGAGGGAAGATGGAGACTTCCTTCACATGCCCCACCGAAACTTTTAAAACTGTTTTCCTAGTTCTTCTGTCTCTTTACCCCAAATCTCCTCTCTGCCTTGCCCACCCTTGGAACCTCTCCTTTCTTACTACCCATATACTTTCTCAGTCCTGAATCCAGTTTACACTGGGAAAGACTGAAGGCAGAAGGAGAAGAGGGTGACAGAAGATAAGACAGTTAGATAGCATCACCGACTCAACGGACATGAACTTGAGCAAACTCCAGGAGATAGTGAAAGGCAGGGAAGCCTGGCGAGCTGCAGTCCGTGGGATCGCAAAGAGTCAAACAGGACTTAGCGACTGAACAACCACAAATCTAACTTAATTTCTAAATCTCTCACTCCTGCTATACTATGCAGAGCAATGGGACCCTTTCGCAGATCATGTCGTCAAACCTTTACCTTCAAAGACACCTCCCTTGCCCCAGCATTTGCATACTGTTCCGTCTTTAGCTAGTAGTTAACTAGAATTTTCTAGTTATCAGAATATATTCTAGGGGGACAGGTGGGCATGTTGCAAATAACCCACTCAAAACATTTCTGTACTAGTGAGTTCCATTCCAAGAGTGGGTTTATCAATCCAATTTGTTCATAAGTCCAACAAAGTTAGCCTAGGTACTCAAGCAATACAATTGGCTATACAGTCCTGCACTGTAATAGGGTTTTGTAGTACTTTTCACACAAATAACATATAAAAAACAAACACAAAAAATAAAGAAAACACTCTTAATCTTACAGGACAACACCTTGAAAAGTACGGTAGTACAGTATACCAGCTGGTGCACAGGGACATCTTTGAAAGCTCACAACCTGAAGGCTTGTATGTAAGGGACTTACTGTATTCTGCTTGTGGAATTTCACCCTCCAGAATCTCATCCAGGGTTTGCCTGAAAGTGAGTTTTCTCTCCACGGTGCTAACCTAGGAGGCTAAAAACAAACAAACAAACAAACAAAAATTCAAAAATAGTAATTCTTTTTTAGCTCATCATTCAGCCAGAGAATTGGTCTTGCTGTCTGCTCTGAGCCTCACTCCACTCATCTCTAAAATGGGATTACTCACAGCACTTACCGCATGCAAAGCATTTAGCATCCTCCCTGACACAAAGAGATCCCCAAATGGTAGTATTTATTATTGTTCTTATTATTATGTTATTATCCTACTGGCTCCTATATATATTCTTTCCTCAAAAACCCAGCAAAATAGAATTTGGATAAGTGATTCCAAACTTTTCTCCCCACACCTTGCTTCAGAACGAACACAATTTTTCCAAGATTTTTTGCTTTCACAGTGAAAGAGAAGCCCAAGTTAATAAAACAACTAACTGGCTTCACTGGTTGAAATATGAGTGGAGCTAACTCCAGAATTTTTTCAGCTTTGATTTTGTCCCTTCATTGATTCATCTCCTGACTCCTCGCATGGGAATAAAACCGACTCGAATGCTCCCTTTTTTATTGCTGTTCTTGAAAGCATGTGTTCCCAAGATTCTCTGTGCTTGCCTCTCTCATAGTTCATCTCATGCTCTGCTGAGATTGCCTCTTTACAAAGATTATGTTATTCACCTTTGTATCCTCAACAACTTGCAGAATGCCAGGTACATTGTTTGGATCTGAATGAAAAAACACATTAATAACCAAATAAACAAAAGAACAAAGGGAAGGTGGTGGTTTGCAGTTGTTTGCCCCAATCTTTCGCTCCTCCCTGTATCCACACACCCTTTTTCTTGCGTCTATGCAATTCTTCCCACTGAAGGAGTGGAGTAAATAATAGTGGGCCAGTTCTAAGCCCAAGCTTTAAGAGGCCTTGCACCTCTAACATCATTATTAAAAAGCAGGCCCTGCAGAGCCCGTGGTACCAGGAGGAAGATGAGAGATCTACCAGAGCTGCCACAACCCAAAGCAGAGATGCCTCAGCCACTCATCCAGATGAAGCTCTGAAGTGAAACCACCTAGCTGAGCCCATTCTAAATGAGCCACATCTCAGCTGACCTTCAGAAGCATAAGCAATAATGGTTATAGTTTTAAGCTGCTGAGTCTGAGGATTAATTTGTTACATAGCTTTGTTTAGGCAATAGCTAACAATACATAGAGAAAACACACAACTGATTTAAAAAAAAACAGAAGATCATAGCTGATGACGTTCAGCAGCTCACGTTCTCCAAGCCTTAATTCTTCTTCTATGAAGTCTGGATAACAATTTCCAACCAAACTAGCTCACACCGTCATGGTTAGTTGAAAATGATATGAGTAGGAGAGCACCGCAGTGAATTAACAGAACAGAGACAAAGGAGTATTATTATTAGGGGCCGGTTTTCATAATTCTCTTTAATATCCTGGTACAACCATAGTCTCTAACCCTGGGTCCTATAAACTCAATGGAAATGAAACACCAGATGGCTAACGATGAGCATCTGGGTCCACAAAAATATTGGTAAAATTAATTCTCTTTCAAGAGGCAACTTGAGACTGCCTCTTTCAAGTTCAATGGGAAATTCAACTGAATTTCTAGATTATTGCATTGGGAAACTCCCATTCTACCCTACCCAGTGCTTAATGCACGTTACGATACCCCAGGCCTTCCCAGCCTCCACTAAATGCTTCAGTCAAAGGAAACTCAGCTGCAAACCACCTATTTCAACTTTGGACAGCTATGGTTATAAGAAATCTTTTCCTTATCTTCCCTAACCCCTAGACTAGGTCAATTTCCCTAGCTTCTCATAACACTCTATTCCTTCAGAGTATATAGTAAAGATTATAATTTGAAAGTTACTTGTATAATAATTTCTTCAGTGCCCATCTCCCACATGGCACAGTAAACTTCTCTGCAGGGCAGAGATTGCATCTTCTTTGTTCACTGCTGTATCTTCAGTATCTAGCATGATAACAGTAAATTAATAAGCATTCAATAAACATTTAGTGACTAGATATACAAACAAGTTGCTTTTAATCTTATTTAATAATCTTATATGCATGCATTAATCTTATTTAATGATCTTATATGCATGCATTAATCTTATTTAATAATCTTATATGCATGCATGCTTGCATGCTCAGTTGCTTCGGTTGTGTCTGACTCTTTGCGACCCCATGGACTGTAGCCTGCCAAGCTCCTCAGTCCACAGGCTTCTCCAGGCAAGAATACTGGAGTGGGTTGCCATGCCCTCCTCCAGGGAATCTTTCTGACCCAGTGATCAAACCCAGGGGTCAAACCCACGTCTTCTGTGGCTTCTGCATTGCAAGCAGATTCTTTACTGCTGAGCCATGGAGGAAGGCAATAAGCTTATAGAGAATTTACTAGTAAGGATTAAGTCAACAATGAAGGAATGAATGAGCAGAAGACAGTGTCTTCCTAAACTTCCTCCTCATCAAAGAGTGTGAACTCTGTCTTTCGAGGGTCTAACACAGCAAGTTTCTTTCCTGTGTCATCCCCTCACATTTCATGGTAGTAGAGCTGAATCCTGGGAGATTTCTGATTAGAAGAGATAAAGGATTAAAAGTGAAGAATTTATAATTTATATAACAAATATTTATAATTCGTAACAAATATCAGATGTCAAACATACTTGTGGGTATCAGAGATATAGCAGTAAAGAATAATAGACCAAAAAAATTCTTCCTTTATAATTTTAGGTCCTAATGGAAGGAGAGAGATAACAAATAAGGAAGTAAAACATATAGCCTACCAGATGGTGATAAGTGCAATGGTGAAAAATAAAGCAGAGAAGGAGAATAAGGAACCCAAGGGAAAATTGCTATTTTAAGTGAGATGGTCAGGGAAGGTCTTTTGGAGAAGCTATTTGCACAATAGATCCAAAGGTGGTGAGGGAGTGAGCCATGCGTAAGATGGCTCTGGGCCGAAAAGAATAGCCAATGGGAAAGGTCCTGAGTGGGAAGACTCAGGATATGAAAAAAGTATGGAGGCCAGCATAACAAGGGAGAGAACAGCATGAGATGAAGTCTCGAGGGTCATGAGGAGCCTTGTAGCCATTGTAAGGACCTTGGTCCTCACTCTGAAGACAATAAAAAGCTATTGAGTGATTTTGAGCAGAGCACTGAAACATTGACTCAACTCCCCTGTCTGGTCTAGTGTGCGACATACAAGGGTAGATGCAGGTCACTTAGAAGGGTCTGACAGTAATCTAGTCAGATGATGACAGTCTGGCCCAGGTAGGGTTTTTCCCAGCACCTCACATTTGCAGGCTGTGTGCTCAGCCACTCAGTCATGTCTGACTGTTTGCAACCCCACGGACTGTAGCCCACCACGTTCCTCTGTCTACGAGATTTTCCTGGCAAGAATACTGGAATGAGTTGCCATTTCCTCCTCCAGGAGGGCATCCCAGATGACACGGTGGTAAAGAATCTACCTACCAATGCAGGATATGCAGGTTCGATCCCTGGGTCAGGAAGATGTCCTGGAGGAGGAAATGGCAACCCACTCCAGTATTCTTGTCTGGAGAATGCCATGGACAGAGGAGCCTGGCAGGCTACAGTTCATAGGGTTGCAAAGAGTCGGACATGACTGAGTGACTGAGCACACAACTGAGTGACTGAGCACATACAACCTTGCATTTACACGATGCTGAACAAATCAATGAAAGATTGGATAAATGGAGAAATAGAATATGCTCTGGTTTTGGAGTCAAAACAACTAGATTTGGGCTCAGAATTACAGTTAAGTCTTGCCAATGTTGTCTGAATAATTATCCCTAGAATCCTGTCTTCGGTCCAAGGATAAGAATTAAAGTTATTAAAGCATGTGTAAAAGTAGCCAGCCCAGCCAGATACAAGAAATCACATCTTATATGATTCCATTTACCTGAAATATCCAGAACAGGCAAATCGATAGAAAGTAGATCAGTGGTTGAACGGGGCAGGGAAAAGGGAGTCCTGGACAGAAAAAGGACAATAGGCCAAAACTAAGGAAATGTGAATAAAGTATAGACTTTAGTTAATAACAGTGTATCAATATTGGTTCATTAACTGTAACAAGTGAACAGACTAATACAGAAGGTAAATAACAAGAGAAACTGGATATGGGGGTTATGGCAGCTCTCAGTATTATTTTCATATTTTTTTCATAAAATGGAAGTTATCTAAAACAGAAAGCTTAATTTTTAAAAACTGAGTGGCCATTCAGACCTGGGAAATGGAAGAAAGAGTCTCAGTGATTTACCTGCCAGGGAGCATGAGGTGTCCCATCCCACATTCAGAAATGACCCTTCCCTGGAGGCTTGAGGGCTCAGGGAGGCAGCCTGCCTTGCCCATTCTTCCATAATCCATTCTTAGAGCTGCTCCCTTTGGTGTGTACCATGGGCAGTCACTGATTGCTTAAAATAATAATAATAAGATAAGAAAAGCTTGATGCAGAAAATATTTCTAAATGACTTTAACTAATGTCCTCTGGGCTTCAGGGTGGGTAATCAGGACCCCTTCTGTGTACAGGCAAATGTGATTACAGGGGGGGCCTATATTGGTGGGTCTCTGAGCTCCCAGGCCCCCAGGCCACTGCCTGCCCTAACCACATTAGCAGCACCACAGCCATCCATCAGACTAATAGAGGGCCTGGGACTGGGCCTGGCCCTCCTGCAAGCAGCTAGGCTCTGCCATCAAGAGACATCTGGCTCCTACTTCTTCCTCATTGTTACCAGATCAAGGCTGTGGCTATGGGATGGACCTGCCTGTCTTGCCCCTTCCTCCTGCCCGCCTTGGCCACGCCACTGCATCCTCAGAGCTGCTTGGAGGGGGCTGGGGAGGGGGCTTCTTGCTGCCTGCAGACAGACCAAAGCTGGCTGGGGTGAGAGGCCACACTTCTAGCCACCATCTGCCTCCCACCCCCAGTTCAGCAGGCACCCCCCCTCTTCCGCCCCCCCCATCAACTCTCCCTCGTCTCCCTGGCCCAAGCCTGTCAAAAATAGAACTCGCTGGCAGCAGGAGCAGGAGAGTGGAAGGGGCAGGGGGTCTTGTTTACCTAACACCGTGCTAGTTGCTACAAAGGTCAAGGCCCATCTGCCAGGCAGCGGGTGCCAGGAAACCAGCTGCCTTCATGGCACGGGCACTAAGCATTAGTGAGGGGCAGGTGGACAGACCGAGTAACACACACACACACACACACACACACACACACACACTTCAGGCCTAGAACTGACTTGGTAAGCCATGGGTAACACATTTGCTGTATGACTTGTGGCAAATGTTGAGACCTGCATTGGCTTATTGGCTTCTTCCTGTCATTTAAAATGCCCACATGCCACCATCCCCGCTTCTTGGGCAAGCTCAGGGAACGCGTTTTAATATGAGACTAAATTCAAGGTAATTAAGAAGCCTAATCAGCTTTTGTTTTCGGGGGAAGATAACCAACAACACTCTGACTCATTTTAAATCTGAACAGAAATAATTTGGAAGCACTTTGGCTTTGGGGCTAAATGTCAGTCAACTGAGAGTTGCCTTTTCAGGAGCCCATACGCCCTGACTCCCAGTTCTGCGGTTCTTCCTCACTGTGCTGCCTCAGTCCCTGTGGGAAGTCTGCTGAGACAGCTGATGCTGGGCAAGAAGGGAGCCACGGCCCCCGGGAGCATGCCAGGGCAGTGTGAACCGAGAGGAGTGGGCTGCTTCCAGCCTCAGAGTCTCCAACAGAGAAACGGATGGGATACCCCAGCCTGACCCTAAGAGGAAGAACTGGCTTTGAGGAACTTAAGGATGAATCACCCGCGCATGTCCCCTGCCAGCCCCCACTTCCCAGGACCTCACCTGTGGGCTCAGGGAGCTAGGAATTTGAGTGATGTCCCAGCAGGATCGCCCATTTTGGGGGTGTTTTATCTACACATAGGAAGACTGAAGAGCCTATTGTTGTTTAGTCGCTAAGTTTTATCTGACTCTTTTACGACCCCATGGACTGTAGCTTGCCATGCCCCTCTGTCCATGGGATTCTCCAGGCAGGAATACTGGAGTGGGTTGCCATGCCCTCCTGCAGGGGATCTTCCCGACCCAGGGATCAAACTTGAGTCTCCTGCATCTCCTGCATTGGCAGGCAGATATTTTACTACTGAGCTACCTGGGAAGCCCTAAGTGCGCATAGTCCAGGCAAACAGGCCTTTTGTTGACAGCAAGGGTGGCTGCTCACTGCCCTGAAGGAAGTACTTAAAGGTGGACAAAGGCTCACCAGCGTGGACACACGCGGGTGCATGTTAGGAGCCACTGAGACCCACTCACATCCAGAAACATTGGCGACTTCGGGCAGGGGACGAACTAGGGGCTCTGGGAGGCTTGTGCCAACTGTGTGACCCTAACAAGCCTCTTTCCTTCTCTGAATGTGCTTCTAATCTGTAAACTCTCAGACTTTTCCCGAGTGTCAACCTTCACGGTGCAGCAGAATCACTTGGAAAGCATTTTAAAAGTATACGTGTCCAAGGAAGCCCAGAGATCTGGGCTTAAGAAATGCCAGACCTTAAGCCAGGCCTAAGAAATGCCACTTAGCTTGTATTGGCCCAACTGGAGGGCTTATTAAAACCCAGGTTTCTGTGCTTCCCTGGTGGCCTAGTGGTTAAGAACCGCCTGCCAATGCTAGGGACACAGACTCTATCCCTGGTCCAGGAAGACCCCACATGCCATGGGACAATAAGCCTGTGAATTGCTACTGTACTGAACCCCCTACACCAAAGCCTGAGCTCCACAACAAGAGAAGCGACTGCAGTGAGAAGCCTGTGCACCACAATGAAGAGGAACCCTGCTCGTTGCCCCTGGAGACAGCCTGCACAAAGCAACGAAGACCCAGAACCCCATAAATAATACATAAATAAGTAAATATTTAAAATAAGATAAAACACAGATTCCTGGGCTCTGCCTTGAGAACTTACATTTCTAACAGGTTCCCAGATGATGCTGAGGATGCTGGCCCAGGGACCACACTTTGAGGACCACTGTCCTGGACCAGTGCCACTCAAAGTGTGATTCTCCAGAGTGGCAGCAATATTATTCTCTGCAAGTTTATCAGGAATGCAAATTCAGATGCCCTATTACAAATTTTAAGATAATATGTCCTTCTAGGACAATGAAGGGCTTCCCTCATAGCTCAGTTGGTAAAGAATCTGCCTGCAATGCAGGATACCCCGGTTCGATTCCTGGGTCAGGAAGATCCACTGGAGAAGGGATAGGTTACCTGCTCCAGTATTCTTGGACTTCCCTTGTGGCTCAGCTGGTAAAGAATCTGCCTGCATGAGAGACCTGGGTTCGATTCCTGGGTTGGGAAGATCCCCTGGAGTAGGGAAAGATTACCCACTCTAGTATTTGTTGGAGAAGACTCCTGAGAGTCCCTTGGACTACAAGGAGATCAAACCAGTCAATCCTAAAGGAAATCAGTCCTGAATATTCATTGGAAGGACTGATGCTTAAGCTGAAGCTCCAATACTTTGGCCACATGATGTGAAGAACTGACTCATTAGAAAAGACCTTGGTCCTGAAAAGATTGAAGGCAGGAGGAGAAGGGGACGACATAGGATGAGATGGTTGGATGGCATCACCAACTGGATGGACATGAGTTTGAACAAGCTCTCGGAGTTGGTGATGGACAGGGAAGGCTGGCATGCTGCAATCCATGGGGTCTCAAAGAGTCAGACACGACTGAGCCACTGAACTGAACTGAACTGAGGGTGAAGAAAAGAATGGTGATGATGATGGTGCTGGTAAGGAGCTGCAGAGAGGTCAAGGAGCAGGGAGCCTGGGTGAGAGAAGGGAGAAGCTGACCTGAGCCAGCCCCGTGTTGATGTCAGTGGAGTGACTGTTGCCCTTCTCAGGGGTCTCTTCTCTCCTCTTGCCTTTCCATACTATTGTGAAAAGCTTTCATAAGACCTTTCCCTTGCCCTCAGGTATTAAATTTGCATAAATCACTGCTCAGCCCATACCCCCATCATCCACCATTATATCCAAGTCCATCACCTAGCTTGCATTACAAATAAAATATATATATACATATATATATATGTATATGTGTGTGTGTATATATATATATATGATTTGAATAACTGCCTGAAGACCCCAGGACAAGGCTTTAATTCGTGTTTGATCCTGGCTGGTTGCTCTGTGCTGGAGCAGCAGATCCTCTCCATCAGCAAGGACTGAGTCACAGACTGAGCATGCCATGACTGACCCCCTTCCTTGGCCTGCTGCCTGATATCTAGCAACAGCCCTTCCTCAAACCCTGAGCTTCATAAGTGCTGTGAGATGCTAAGAAGAGGAGTAGTACGGGTTGGTTGGGAGAACCCTGGCCTGGGAGACAAGAACCCTCAGGTTGCCTTGGGCTTAACTCCAATCTACTATGACCTTGACCCAGCCTACTCTCTCCAGATCTTAACATCACTCTCAGCAAAGTAGAAAAAGGCATCCTTGCTGGGTTCCTTCTGATGGGCTTGCAAGCTCCTATACACCAGACTACCCTTTGTTTGAAGTCTTCCTGTCCAGTTGCTATTGGGTTTCCTGTATTTAAAGAATATAGAGCAGACATCACCTGGAATGCCCCAAAGTCCCATTCCTTGTATCTTCACTCTGTGGAATGAAGCTTGGCCATGTGACTGATCTTGACAACATAAACATCAAAGTAAGAATAAGACCTTCTTCCAAGTGTGGTTCCATTACTTAACCACATCACTCCGTTCCCATTCTGGGAACTGCCAGAAGAACCTGCTACATGTTACTTTAAATAGCCTCCTTGGTGGCAAATCTTCATCCTAGGAGGGTGGATCTGCTTGTTGGAAACAGCCCAAAGCTATCCAGAGCCAAGAATGGTGAATAGAGTGAGAGATTAAGGCTGGGAAATATCATTTTAGTCTAAAACAAGGTGTAACTGTAATTAAATCGATCCAAGGGTTGGTCTGAATGGCCTCTAATGTCTCTTCAGCTCCAATACACTGTGATTTTCTTATATAGATAGAAAATGGATTCTGAAGGCAAATGAAAACATTCCACAGGTGTCTTGAAGGAAGTACCTTCAAAGGAATCTGTATAAAATTACTCCTCCCAGGATGACTCCTTTAAGAGGCAATTCTCCTTTAGAGGCATACTTTATTTCATGGCTTCAGAGGTTGTTTATTCTCACATTCTATCTCTGAAATCAGGATACAGAAGATGTTTAGGGGAGGGTCATATTTAAAGGGCGACATATTTTCTTTCTTACTGGTACATAAAGTAATTTCTATCAATGGCATCATGGATTCAGTGAAACACTGTAAATCCAAAACTATTCTGATTTTCAGTTATAGCTGCCTTAGAATCATACTTCTTATATCTTTCTCACTTCTCAGATAGTCTTGATTCTCAACTTTGGATGCACCAAAGACCAATTAAATCAAAATCTCTGGTGACAGAAATCAGGCATTATTAGTTTTTAAAGCTCTCCAGTTGTAAAGGTCTATAACACCTTAAGGTAACTACAGCTCTCTGTAGCTCCATAAGAATCCAGGCTTGCAGGGAAGCCACGATCATGGCTGGACAGAGAAATGGAAGATTTTAGGAATAAATAGTGTTGAGCGCCTGGGTTGAGCCATGTCTAACGTCTCCCGTTAAACTTTGCTGTTTAGTAAGCAATAGATCTTCTGAGTTGTTTAAGCTGGTTCAACTTCTATGTATTTCTTGCAACATCCATAAAATGAAGCATGTTAAATGCAATTGATTGGGCTGAGAAAGGAAAGCCCTGGGCAATGAGAGTCCTACTATCCTGGGCCAGGAGGTTGGTAATCCTTGTTCTGAGGTTGCAAATAACTGATTAAATGATGACCTTTTTTTTTTCCTTAAGACTCTTACCATTTATTTGCCAAGTTTTCAGCACCCCAGAATTTGTTAGCAAAATTTCAAAATGTTATAGACTGAAAGCTGACTTTTGAAGCCTTCATAAAGGCTTTACAACTAGGCTTTACAGCTATTTGAAAATGGTTCTAGAGAAGAAAATACGGATTTGCTAAGAGAAGCCCTTTTTAGCTTGTGGTCTGCAATATATATTTCTCAGGAGTCTGGCAATTAATAATTAGTCTTGCAGAGATACAAAAGCCACACTGTCTACTTTGAGCTCAATTTCCTACAGGTTGAGGCAGGAAGCAAGAAACTATTCGGCAAAAGACAGATTAGGGCCCCAAAGAAGCCTGATCCCCCAGGTGTCTCTCAAAGACTCCTGCTAAGTATTTCCCCAAGGAAAGGATTTATCACTTCCCTGGCTAAAATGTAGCTATAAGCCAGACAACTTAGAGAGATGTTCTGACCCCAGTCGGAGGTTTCCAATTGCCCCAAAGTACAGAAAAGTAAAGCACTGATGCCAGGGCTGGTTGAGGGGATAGAAATTTACAGAGGCTGTTCTCAAAAATAATTTCTCTCATTTTAATAGTCCATGGTCCAAAAAGAACAGGATCTGTTAGGATTGAGTTTAGTTGGCTCTCTAAAAGACTGACTAGTGACTTCACCAAAATATGTGTTTGCTTTTCCTATTATTCCCCTGAAATAAAAGATGCATCCCAGGCATAGAGCTAATATTTGACATATGATGAATAAGTGAGTGACTGAATCAGCCCCAAGCACTATATACAAAGTATGTAGTATATATAGTGCAACGGTATACAGCAAATAACACAATGCTTTCGAATTGTGGTGCTGGAGAAGAGTCTTGAGAGTCCCTTGAAAGGAGATCAAACCAGTCGATCCTAAAGGAAATCTACCCTAAATATTCATTAGAAGGTCTGTTGCTGAAGCTGAAGCTCCAATACTTTGGCCACCTGATATGAAACTGACTCACTGGGAAAAACCCTGTTGCTACGAAAGATGGAAGGCAAAAGGAGAAGGGGGTGGCAGAGGATGAAATAGTTAGATAGCATCACTGACCCAGCGGACATGAATTTAAGCAAACTCCAGGAGATAGTGAAGAACAAGGGAGTCTGGCATGCTACAGTCCATGGGGTCACAAAGAGTCAGATATGACTTAGCAATTGAACAGCAACAACATAACTCAAAATGAAGCAAAAGGACAGATGGTGGGAGCAGAGTTCCTCATTTTAGCATGTGAAAAAGGAAACCAGGATGAAAGATTTGGGACTTAATCCTATAGTCCTGAGCTGACCTCTTCTTCATCTCTCACAGGGATCTCCATTTTGCCAGGTAACAAACACCAGGGTCTTCCCTGGGGGTGTGGGTCTATGCTGAGGACCAGGACAGAGTCCTGTTTCCTAGGAATCTTTAATGTATTGGGTGATGGACAAGATGAATACGTCCAAACATCTGAATGCAGAGTTCCAAAGAATAGCAAGAAGAGATAAGAAAGCCTTCTTCAGCGATCAATGCAAAGAAATACAGGAAAACAACAGAATGGGAAAGACTAGGGATCTCTTCAAGAAAATCAGAGATACCAAAGGAACATTTCATGCAAAGATGAGCTCGATAAAGGACAGAAATGGTATGGACCTAACAGAAGCAGAAGATATTAAGAAGAGATGGCAAGAATACACAGAAGAACTGTACAAAAAAGATCTTCACGACCCAGATAATCACAATGGTGTGATCATTGACCTAGAGCCAGACATCCTGGAATGTGAAGTCAAGTGGGCCTTATAAAGCATCACTACGAACAAAGCTAGTGGAGGTGATAGAATTCCAGTTAAGCTATTCCAAATCCTGAAAGATGATGCTGTGAAAGTGCTGCACTCAATATGCCAGCAAATTTGGAAAACTCAACAGTGGCCACAGGATTGGAAAAGGTCAGTT
>NW_011495071.1:5790517-5790863 GCF_000754665.1 Bison bison bison
ACTAGGAAAGTAATGCTCAAAATTCTCCAAGCCAGGCTTCAGCAATATGTGAACCGTGAACTTCCTGATGTTCAAGCTGGTTTTAGAAAAGGCAGAGGAACCAGAGATCAAATTGCCAACATCCGCTGGATCATGGAAAAAGCAAGACAGTTCCAGAAAAACATCTATTTCTGCTTTATTGACTATGCCAAAGCCTTTGACTGTGTGGGTCACAATAAACTGTGGAAATTCTGAAAGAGATGGGAATACCAGAACACCTGATCTGCCTTTTGAGAAATTTGTATGCAGGTCAGGAAGCAACAGTTAGAACTGGACATGGAACAACAGACTGGTTCCAAATATAAGA
>NW_011495071.1:5790963-5804454 GCF_000754665.1 Bison bison bison
GAAGGTTATGACCAACCTAGATAGCATATTCAAAAGCAGAGACATTACTTTGCCAACAAAGGTTCATCTAGTCAAGGCTATGGTTTTTCCTGTGGTCATGTATGGATGTGAGAGTTGGACTGTGAAGAAGGCTGAGTGCTGAAGAATTGATGCTTTTGAACTGTGGTGTTGGAGAAGACTCTTGAGAGTCCCTTGGACTACAAGGAGATCCAACCAGTCCATTCTGAAGGAGATCAGCCCTGGGATTTCTTTGGAAGGACTGATGCTAAAGCTGAAACTCCAGTACTTTGGCTACCTCATGTGAAGAGTTGACTCATTGGAAAAGACTCTGATGCTGGGAGGGATTGGGGGCAGGAGGAGAAGGGGACGACAGAGGATGAGATGGCTGGATGGCATCACTGACTTGATGGACGTGAGTCTGGGTGAACTCCAGGAGGTGGTGAGGGACAGGGAGGCCTGGCGTGCTGCAATTCATGGGGTTGCAAAGAGTCGGACACGACTGAGCAACTGATCTGATCTGATCTGATGGGTGATAAAAGGAAACGGGGTATCAAATTCATATGAAAACCCAAAGGACTCAAAATAGCCAAACCAATCTTGCAAAAGAACAAAGAGGATTTACATTTACCAGTTTCAAAACTTCATACATGACTACAGTAATCAAGATGGTGCGGTACAGGCATAAAGATAGACATATAGATTTTTGGAATAGAGCTGAGAGTCCAGATATAAACCTCTACAGTTATGGTCAATTGATTTTGGCAAAGGTGCCAAGATAATTCAATGGAGGAAAGAACAATTTCTTCAACAAATGGTGTTTGACCAGTTGGATATCCAGGTGTAAAAGTACCCTTAACTCACAGTGTAGCACAAAAATTAAATCAAAACCCATCATGGATATAAATGTAAGAACTACAACTATAAAGCTCATAGAAGAAATCACAGGAGTAAATCTTTCTGACCTTGGGTTAGACAATGACTTCTTAGATATGACATCAAAAGCACAAATGGTAAAATAAAAAAATTGGTTAGTTGGACTTCATCAAAATCAAAAACTCTTTCTTTTCAAAAGACACCCAAAAAAGTGATAAGACAAACCATAGATTGGGAGAACATTTGTAAATATATTTACAAATCATGTATCTGACAAGGACTCGTATCCCTATGTGGTAGACAGAATTAGATCAGCCAAAGATGCCCACATCTCAAACCCTAGAATTGTGTATATGTTACCTCACATGGCAAAGGAAGCTTTGCAGATGTGATTAAGGTTAAGGATCTTGGAGAGGTTATTCTGGATTACCCAGGTGGCCTCACTCTAAATCACATGATTCTTCAACATCAGAGACTATTTCTAGGTTGCAGTCAGAAAAATATACAGTAATAGAAAAATGACAACAGAAATGACACATTGCTAGCTTTGAAGATCGAGGAAAGGGCCACAGCCCAAGAAATGCAAACCTAAGACTCTGATGCTGGGAGGGATTGGGGCAGGAGGAGAAGGGGACGACAGAGGATGAGACGGCTGGATGGCATCACTGACTCGATGGATGTGAGTCTGAGAATTCCGGGAGTTGGTGATGGACAGGGAGGCCTGGCGTGCTGCGATTCATGGGGTTGCAAAGAGTCGGACACGACTGAGCGACTGAACTGAACTGAACTGAACTGAAGAAGCCAGAAAAAAACAAGAAATAGGTCATCCTCTAGAGCTTGCCAACACATTGATTTTAGTTCAATGAAACCAGTGTCAAACTTCTGACCTTCAGAACTATTAAATGATAAATTTCTGTTGTTTTAAGCCACTGAATATGTGGTAATTTTTACAGCAGCAATATAAAACTAACACATCAGAATACACAAAATTACAGAATACACAAAAAATTACTCCAACTCAATACTAAGACTAAGAATCCAATATAAACATTGGCAAAAGATATAAATAGACATTTCACTAAAGATACATGAATGATCAGTAAGTACAAGGAAGAATGCTCAACATCATTAGCAATTAGGGAAATGCAAATCAATATAGTTATCCCTCTATATCCATGGGGGGTTGGTTCCAGAACGCCTGTGGATACCAAAATCCAAGGATGCTCAAGTCCTTATATAAAATGTCATGGTACTATCATCCCTCTGTACCCACAGATACAGGACCAGCAGATGCAGAGGGCCAGCTGTACCATAATGAGATACTGCTGTACACCCACTGCTGCTGCTGCTGCTGCTAAGTCGCTTCAGTCGTGTCCAACTCCATGCAACCCCATAGACGGCAGCCCACCAGGCTCCCCCGTCCCTGGGATTCTCCAGGCAAGAGCACTGGAGTGAGTTGCTATTTCCTTCTCCAGTACACCCACTAGGATGGCTATAATTAGAAAGACATACAGTAACAAGTCTTGGTGAGGATATAGAGAAACTGGAAGGTCATACATTGCTGGTGGGAATGTAAAAGAGGGTGAAATGGCTTGGCATTTTCTTAAAATGTTTATTATAGATTATATGATAAATATAAATATGAAGCATACAAATATGTGGACCAGTAATCCCACTCCTCAGTATCAACCCATGAGAAACAAAGCCATATGCATGTGAATATTGCATGTGAACATCTGTGACAGCATATTGTTATTTTTATTGACGTATAGTTGATTTACAATGTTGAGTTAGTTTCAGGTATACAGCAAGGTGATGCAGATATATAGATATAGATATATGTAGTCTTTTTCAAATTCTTTTCCATTCTAGGTTATTACAAGTTATTGAATATAGCTCCCTGTGCTGTACAGTAAGTCCTTGTTTTTTTTAATCTATTTTATATATGGTAATATATGTCTCTACTCAAGTTCTTTATTTATCCTCCCCTTCTTCCCCTTTGGTAACACTAAGTTTGCTTTCTATGTCTGTGAATCTGTTTCTGTTTCATAAATAAGTTCATTTGTATAACTTTTTTAGATTCCACATATAAGAGATATCATATGATATTTCTCTTTCTCCGTCTGATTCACTTAGTATGCAAATCTCTAAATTCATCCATGTTGCTGCAAATTTCATTCTTTTTTATGGATGAGTAATATCCCACTGCTGCTGCTGCTGCTGCTAAGTTGCTTCAGTCGTGTCCGACTCTGTGCGACCCCATAGACGGCAGCCCACCAGGCTCCCCTGTCCCTGGGATTCTCCAGGCAAGAACACTGGAGTGGGTTGCCATTTCCTTCTCCAATGCATGAAAGTGAAAAGTGAAAGGGAAGTCGCTCAGTCGTGTCCAACTCTGCGCAACCCCATGGACTGCAGCCCACCAGGCTCCTCCATCCATGGGATTTTCCAGGCAAAAGTACTGGAGTGGGGTGCCATTGCCTTCTCCGAATATCCCACTAGGAGAAGGAAATGGCAACCCACTCCAATATTCTTGCCTGGGGAATCCTGGGGATGGGGGAGACTGGTGGGCTGTGGTCAATGGGGTCGCACAGAGTCAGACACAACTGAAGTGACTTAGCAGCAGCAGCAGCAATATCCGACTATGTTTCTATACCACATTTTCTTTATCCATTCATTTGTTGAACAGTTAGGTTGCTTCTGTGTTTTTGACTATCGTAAACAGTGCTGTTATGAACACTGGCGCACATATATCTCTTCAAATTAGAGTTTTCATCTTTTTTCCAGATACGTGCCCAGGAATGAGATTGCTGAATCATATGGTAACTCTATTTTTAGTTTTTAGGGACCCTCCATACTGTTCTTCATAGTAGCGTCACCGATTTACATTCCCACCAACAGTGTAGGAGGGTTCCCTTTTCTCTACACCCTTCCATTTTGGGGTAATTAAACTGTTGTAAAATTAGATTGTGAAGACAGTAGCACAATTCTGTAAATAGACTAAAAATCATTGAATTGTACACTCAAAACGAGTGAAGTTTATGGCATGTAAATTATGTGTCAATAAAGCTAAAGGAGAAGAAGGAAGTGAACTCTGCACTGTGGAGCTGCCAAATCCCGCCTGTGAGCGCTTCCTGGAGGCGGCAGATGGCGGTGCATTGAGAATTCACATCCATGGAGAATTGCCTGGGTTCCTCATTGTATTGATTAAATATAGAGTTTGATTTTATCTCAGGAGCCTACAGCATTGGGCAGGTTGGCCAGAACTTTCCAATGAGAGAAAGGTATCTTTTGGGGGAGCACTCTGAGAGAGGAAAGATTGGGGAGTGAATTTGGCCAGAGGGAAGGTTGGCTACCGTACCCACAATTTCCAACCAGAAAATAAGCCATAGGCAAACATATTTAGAAAACATGAGACAAATTTTACAAAACCAGGCTGACCCAGAGGGTCCCCAGCCTCTGGGTAGAGCCATATTAACCTTGGTCTGCAGCCTGTCCCCCAAGGGCACAGGGAAGAGAGGCCAGGAGTGGGCTCCAGGGAAAGGATGTTGAGTTGCAGCCCACGTAATGAATGGCACCAACCGAACAGGCAGGAGACTCAGCCTGCTCTAAAAGCAGGACCCGGACTGCTGCGTTCTGAGTACATGAAGCCCATCCTCATCCATCTATCTTCACACCTGAGAGAGAGAAGGTGCAATAACAAGCATCTTGATATATATGCGTCTACAATCTGGTTATGAGGTTATCAAGCAAGAAAGACGCCCCCAGGGAATGCATATGCTTTTTTTCATGGAGGAATCGGAGAGTAAATAGCTGAAATTTATCTTGAGGGAGATAATAGAAGCACTTTTTTAAATTGTGGAAAAAACAATATTTTTCCCCAGAGCATTCAAGCCCTTCCAGGTTTTGATCATGTTTCTCATTAATGGGCCTCCACGCCAGATTCATCTTAGGTTCATGGGAAAAGAAAGGAAGTGGATCTGCTTTGGCCAGTGGTTTTAATCCAAGCCAAGTATGGGGAGGGGAGAGAAGAGAAGTCCAGCCACCCCAAACCAGGCCTCTGTTTTGCCCAACCTCAGGGAGTCTAAGAAGGTGGCCCAAGAGCATACACTGCCAGTGACCTCAGGGGCACTGTACATTCTGGAAGAAGGCATGGCTTCTAAGTCTGTCTGTCTGCTGGGATCTCTATATGCCATCACTGCGTTGGTGAGGGACATTGGTCTCTTTGCCTGCATAAATGTAAATACCAAATGTATTTACTCTACTGACCTATTTGTGTAAGAACTATCTTTGCTGGCTGAAACAGTCAATGAGATCATGAATATGGAAGCTTTTATGAACCAAAAAGAACTGGTGGTGGGGGAGGCTGGGGGTGGTGGTTACAAAGGAGGTGGTAGGGATAAGCATTTTACTGAATACAGTCAGGCATCAAGCTCTTTCCTTTTATTTTATAAATATTTATTTTTTAAAAAGCTTGCAAGGTAGACATTTCCACTTACACAGGGAGAAACGGAGGCTTAAAAATTACACATGGCATGTCTGACCCAGTCTATAATTGGCAGTGCGAGATTTGAACCCCAGGTCTGTAGGACTCCAAATCCACAGCCGGCCCTGAAGATTGGCCATGGATGTTATTAGACTAAAAGTACCTTTGGGACCATGACTGGCACTGGGCTCCTTCCTGTTTGGAGTTTCAAGCAAACCACTGTGCTGCCGGGGATGCAAAAATATCCTCCGAGTCACTAGCACAGCAGTCCTGGTATCTCTGACTTGTCGTTTAGAAATCCTCTTTGATCTCTTCTTCCTCTGCTTAGCGAGCAAGTCCCTAACTCAAAGCACTCAGATGGTCCCCTCCCCAGGAGAGGTAGGAAGAGGGTGAGGGGTTGGGGTGGTTCCTGTCCCTGGCTTAGCCATCATCTTTTTTCAGAGGTGGCAGATGCTTGTCCAGGCTCAGCACTCAACCTCTCTGAGTCTTGATCTCCAAACTGAAAGGTTGGACCAGGTTGATGCTTTTCAAACTTAGGTCACCACAACTCTCAGTAAGAAATATATGTTCTCTGACAACTCAGTTCAAGTGCAGGCATTTTTCTTTCCACAAAACAAAGCTAATCCATGCTACACATGCATATGTATATGCACTCTACTATTTTTCTATTTTACTCTGTTTTTTTAATCCTGGTCACAGTCCATTAATTGGTTTGATTTCACTTCCCGAAGGGATCGAGACCCACAGATTGGAAGATCCCATTCTAGACACTCTCTAATGACCATTCCAGCTGCAACACTTGATGAATCTTTACCCAGCCTTCCCCTCCTTCAGAGGGGGTCCTTCTGAGCTGATGAGCTACTGTGGAGCCAGCCAAGGCTCTCTCCCTCCCCGTCCTTGGGAATGTTTCTCCTGCCAACCTGTTTCTTGTGTACATGTTACCTTCATGAATTCCTCAAAGTAAAAAGACTCACTCAAGGCCACAGCACTAGTAGCTGGAGCAAGGACTTTAACCTGCAGAGCCTGATTGCATGCCCCAGCCTTTCACACCAAGACCTGCCTCCTGACAAGCACCCTGTGGTCTGGCAGCATCCAGGCCTTCCAGGAAGAAGTCCTCTACCCTCTGACTTGCATGCCTTCAGGCTCCCTTGTGACTCCCATCAGACTCCCTTTGGAAACCATGTGATTCAGATTGAGACTTGAACCTATGGTCTTTTAACTGAGATCACACACCTGGTTCAGGGCTTAATGAAGTTTGGGTTCTTGATGTCTTATCACAGAAAGAATTCAGTGAGAGACAAAGTGATAGGTAAGAAGTGGATTTATTTAGAGAGATGCACACTCCACAGAGTGTGCGTCATTTCAGAAGATGAGTGGCCCCAGGGTACAGGGTTGTCAGCTTTTATTGTTGTTCAGTTGCTAAATTGTGTCTGACTTTTTGCAACTCCATGGACTGTAGCCTGCCAGGCTCCATGGGGTTCTCTCAGTAAGAATACTAGAGTTGGTTGCCATTTCCTTCTCCAGGGGACCTTCCCGGACCAGGCATCAAACCTGTGTCTCCTGCACTGGCAGGGGGATTCTTTACCAATGAGCCACCAAGGAAACTCTTTTTATAGAGATGGGTAATTTCATAGGCTAATGAGTGGGAGGAGTATTCCAGATATGTTGGGGAAGGAGTGGGGATTTCCAGGAATTGGACCACCGCCCACATTTTGTCCCTTATGGTTGGCCTTGGAACTGTCATAGTGCCTGTGGGTGTGTTATGAAGAGCATATACTGAGGTTCAAGGTCTAGCAGAAGTTCACTCATCTGCCATCTTGGATCTCTTTGGTTCTAATTAGTTTATGTTCTTGGTCTATGTAATCCTTTTAAAGGTTGCGCCCTGCCCCCTTCCCTCCGGTTTCACTTCTGAATACAGCTCTTGTCCTTCTACATCCAGCATCCTCAGCTTTTTGTTGCCTCTCAGCACACACTCTCCAGCCTGTCTCTGATATCTGTCAGTGTCGGGGTATACCTGGGTTGTGTGTGTGTGTTTAGGGATGAGGGACAGGTAAGTCAGTCCATTTTGATCCATCTTGTCCATGGGCATATTTCTGAATTAGTCCCATGGGAGAAGACATTCTGCATTATGCAGGTTTTAATTGGTCAAATAGAATATGTGTCATTAAAGTTGTATCTTCTAGTTCCCAAGTGGACCTTTGACTCCTCTCATCAAAGATCACCCCCATGCCATTTGTAATGTGGCCAGATTTTATTTTCTTGGAGTCCAAAATCAATGTGGACATTGACTACAGCCACAAAATTAAAGGATGCTTGCTCCTTGGAAGGAAAGCTATGACAAATCCAGACAGCATATTAAAAAGCAGAGACATCACTTTGCCAACAAAGGTCCATATAGTCAAAGCTATGGTTTTTCTAGTAGTCATGCACAGATGTGAGACTTGAACTATATAGAAGGCTGAGCACTGAAAAATTGATGCTTTCAAATCATGGTGCTTGAGAAGACCCTCGAGAGCTCCTTGGTCTACAAAGAGATCAAACCAGCCAATCCTAAAGGAAATCAACCCTGAATATTCACTGGAAGAACTGATGTTAAAGCTGAAGCTCCAATACTTTGGCCACCTGACGTGAAGAGTCAAATCACTGGAAAAGACCCTGATACTGGGAAAGACTGAAGGCAAAAGAGGAAGGAAGCAGCAGAGGATGAGATGATTAGATAGCATCACCAACTCAATGGACATGAGCCTGAGCAAACTCCAGGAGACAGTGAAGGACACAGAAGCCTATCATGCTGCAGTCCATAGGGTTGCAAAGAGTCAAACATGACTTAGCGACTGAACAACAAGCCAGGAGTCTCACAGAGGCAGAGCTAGGGATGCTGGGAGAGGTGGAGAGATGCCGTGTATGGCATCCTGGCTGTGAATACACAGGAGGCCATCACGGACATTGCCACTCAAAACTTCACATGGCAGGGATTTCCCTGATGGTCCAGTGACTGAGAATTTGCACTCCCAATGCAGTGGGCCCAGGTTTGATCCCTAGTCGGGGAACTAAATCCCAGATGCTGCATGTAAGAGTTCACAGAATGCAACTAAAGATCCCACAAGCCACAGTGAAGATCGACGATCCCAAGTGTCCCAACCAAGACTTGGCACAGTCAAATAAATAAATAAATAAAACACTTTTTTTAAAAAAGAACTTACATGGCAGACATGAGTCTCTCACCCCAGAAGGACATCTGCAAGCAAAGTTCTGGCTTGAGAATTTTAATGGCTATTAATTACTGTGTATGAGAGCTTAGGTATCAAGGACAGATGGAGAATGATAGCTAGATAACAGTTGAAGGCTGTTAAATAATAGTAGCGGTTAGATGGTAGGTAACTATAGATAGTAGAGAATAAAAAGTAGCTGATAGATTAGAGCACATAGCAGATAATAGATAGTAGCCAATAGTAGATCACAGATAACAAATGGAAGATACTGGATAATGGTTTAAGATAATAGAAGCTGATAGTGAATAATAGTGGATGGTTGATAAGAGCAGCTAATAATGGATAATAGGAGCTGGGTGATAATAGTAGCTAATGGTGGCTAATAGTCCGTAAGTGATAATAGTTGCTAATAGAGGGCAGTGCTAATAGCAGATAATAGTGGCCGGCTGTAGATCACAGCTGATAGCTCACAGGTAGTGGCCTGCTCACTAAATACCCAGCAGCGTGGAGTTCCATTTATTATCCTAAAAGGCTTTAGGACTCTCTTGGACATTCTTGGGTAAGCCTGTTCTGATGTCTCTGTAACTAAGATAGGGGTGGGGTGGTCAGAGATACTCAGCCCAGTTAGTCACAAAAACTGGTTTCCAGTTTAAGTTCCTTCATTAGCCAGCTGCAGGATCTTGGACCCACCATGTAACCCCTATGATTTCTCATGTCTAAAGGAGGAGGCGGTTCCTATTCCTTGTCCAGCCACTGCAGAGGGCAAAATGAGGGTAAATGGTAGCTGCAAGGACACATCATCATTTCATAGTAAGATGCAGAATCAAACGGTTGGCGGAGCTGGCAAAGGCCCAGCTACAAGAGGCCAACCTCTAGGCCCTGGTTTGTGGGCAGGAGGATGACAATGTTTTCCATGCTCACAGTGAGCAGGTTCACAGCCAGGGCAGGGATGGCACATGATTGACAGGCTAACCCAACCGCAGGAGGGCCAGGGATGCCCTTCCCTGGCCTTTCACCAGTGTTCACATTCTGGACGTTCTCCTAACACTGCCCAGTGGATTCTGTCACTTGCTGACAGCATCCTCCATTCTACTTCAAACAAAATCCAGACACTTCATCGGGACCTACAAGGTCCTTTCTTTTTTTTTTTTTTTTGGACTGTGCTGGGTCTTCATTGCAGTGCTCAAGCTTCTCTTGTTGCAGAGCACAGGCTCTAGAGTGCACAGGCTCAGTAATCGCAGCCCATGGCTTAGCTACTCTGTGGCATATGGGATCATATTTCAGGCATCAAACCACATCCCTTGCATTGGAAGGCAGATTCTTAACCACTGGACCAGCAGGGGAGTCCCAGGACCTATCAGGTTCTTTTTAATCTGGTCCTTTCCTAGCCTTCTGGCCTCAGTCTAGCCTTCTTCCCCGTCACTCACACTAGCTCAAGGGCTTCTGCTTGTTCCTCAAACATTCCCATGGGGCCTTTACACTTAGTCTCACATCCACATCCCTGAGCTCTGAGCATGGCAGGTTCCTTCTCAACTGCTGCCCCTCAAAGAAGACGTCCCACTTGGAATCACACTCCATCACATCACCCCATTCTATTTCCTGTGTAGCACTTAATCTCCCTCTTAAATCAAATCCCCATCATCTTCTTTGTTGCTGTTGTTCCGTTGCTAAGTCTTGTCTGACTCTCTGCGACCCCCTGGACTGTAGCCCGCCAGGCTCCTCTGTCCATGAGATTCCCCAGGCAAGAATACTGGAGTGGAATCCTGCCGTTTCCTTCTCCAAGGTATTTTCCCAACCCAGGGATTGAACCCAGGTCTCTTGCATTGCTCCTGCTTTGCAGATGGATTCTTTACTGATGAGTCACCAGGGAAGCCCATCATCTTCTTTATTTACTCGTTAAGTCACTCAGTGTCTCTCTACCCCATTCAAATGCAACTTTTAAAGTCAAAGCCCTAGGTATCTCTTCATTGAAATCTCCCAGCACCTAGAACAGTTCCTGGCACAAAGCAGTGTATTAATGAGTATTTATTGAACGAATCAGTGAATGAAGAAAAGGCCATTGCAACCACAATGAGATGGCAGCTTTGGAGCCAGAGGGGCTGGGGTTCTGAGAGTGCTTCACTTTAAACTGGTGTTGAGACGTTGAACAAGTTACTTAACCCCTCTATTATCTTTAGTTTACTCGACTAAGAACATCAAGATGATATTGACAATGTTGGACTTGATGTGAGCCCTGTGCTCCCTAAAATTGAGAAATCCTGCCGCCCTTCTGTGTTTCTAGACATGACTAATCACTAAGGACCACCCTGCTCTCCTAATTCTGGGATAAGAGACACTTCTATCCGTCCTTCTGACTCCTGTGAAATTTGCGGATGTCTCCCTTGTTTAGCTGCCCCCATAAACCCCTAGGCCCCATACCATTGCTTTGAAACTCTCCTCACTCACCCGTATTTTCCCCATTGCAAATAGTCTTAATGCACTTAATTGTCCAGTGCATTCTGTCTTCCACAAAATGTCTTCCCCTTGCAGAGTTAATATGAGGATTAAATGGAATAACGTGTGAAAGTTGTATTGCACAGCACCTTCAGCATAATTTTCCCTCAGTGGGATTCAAATGATCTCCAGCCTTCTCTAGATTGAGGCAGAGTATTGGTCCACTCACAGGTCAGAGAAGAATTAACCACAAAGCATATTCAGTAACTCAGGACTCTAATCCTTATTATCTCTGCTCCCATGAAAAGGACGAGAGCAAAATGCCTACCCTGTTTTATATATATAGTGTTTATGTGTCTATACATATACACATATCAATATATATCCATATATATAATTTCCAAATACATATTTTCATATGTATGTACAATGATATGCATTAATATACAAATACAATGCATGGTACATATTAAATATTAGCCATTTGGTGTCAACTATGTGCTGTGTGACAAGCACTATGTACTAATCATTACTATTCCCATTTTGAGGGTCTGAAAGAAGGTAAGGAATTTGTCCAAGATCTTACAACTAATTAATGACAAAACTGGGAACTGAACCTAGGTCTAGCTAACCCCCAAACTCATGCATTTTTCCGCTACATCATCATCTATTACTCATTTAACACGTATCTTGAGTGCCTGCTCTGGATTTGTCATAAGTAGAATAGAAAAGGGTCGTTCATCCAGGTGTTTCCCTAAGAAAGCTCCTGATCTGCTTCCAAGGCAAGACAGACTCTGGGAACCATGAGACCACACAAGACAGAGTTAGCAAGGCTTGAGGGAGAGGCCCAGAGAAGAGTAAGAGCAGCGAGCACCAAGGAGGCAGGAGGGGCACCGCTTCGTGCGTGTGCTCAGTAAACAGACTGGAGGAATGAATGATTTAATTAAGGTTAAAGGGCGTGATGGGATTTAATTTGATCTGTAAGTATTACTCACCCCAGCATCTCTGGTCCTTTCATTGCCATAAAGATGGGTGTGAGGAGAATCATCCTGACCTCCGTGGACTTCTGTGTGTTTTCCACCTGCCAACACTCCCAGGAGAACTGGCTTTGCCTCCCCGGGGAGAAGACTCTCAGTTAGGGACCCCAGGCCTCTAGTGGGCAGCACTGTGCCTCCTAGTTCCCCCACGTGACCATCTCCTAAGAGCCTCCCCATTCCCGCTGAATATTTTTAAGTTATGGAAATGAAGGAACAGGCATATTCTTCAATTCCCTGCATGGCATGGTGGCCATTAACCAATTAATGGCTGGGCAGGTGCCAGCCAGTAGGGTAATTATTAGATGGTAATTACCATATCATTACAAGGTAAATATAGGGTCGGACTGTCATCCACCCCAAAGAGGGCAACTGGGAATTCATTTTATTCCTATTAAGCATAATTATTCCCCAGTCTCTGGGAACCTGTGATTTCCAATATAATTATATAGTGTTTGCCAATTCTACCCACGTGGGAAGGGGGTTCAAAAGCAGACAATGAGGGGCGGCCTGGGGAGGCATGGAGCAGGAGCTGGAAGCTCACAGCAGTGTCAGGGTTTGGAAGCTAAATCAGTTGGGCATATCTGAAGACAAAGGGGCACAGTAAAGAAAGAGAAAAAGAGATTTCATTGAGGTTTAATAGAATGCCCTTCTCTGAACTTCTAGAAAACACATTATAAAGGTCTTCATCACCCCCAGTCTCCCATCGATGGGACCATTCACTCATCCCTTCCATCCAAAGCTGATGAGGGAATATGACCAAATGTCAGAGAGGATGCACAGCCCTGGAGATAGAGAGGAACACAGAGCAGGAAACCGGTTTGGTTGTTTGTTTTTTTTTGGCTGTTTCATGTCCTGGGCCACTTGAGATCTTCATTGCCACTCGCAGGCTCAGTAGTCGTGGCAAGTGTGGCTTGCCACATGGCATGTGGGAACTTAATTCCCTGACCAGGGGTCGAACCTGCATCCTCTCCATTGGAAGGCAAATTCTTAACCACTGGACCACCAGGGAAGTCCCCAGAAACCCACTTTGTTTTGTTCTGTTTGGGGTATTCTTTTTTTTTTTTTTTACATTTTTTAAAATTTATTTTTAATTGGCGGATAATGGCTTTATAATGTTGTGTTGGTTTCTGCTGTACAACATGAATCGGTCACAAGTACACACATATCCTCTCCCTCCTGAACCTTCCTCCCACATCCCCTTCTCACCCCTCTACACTGTCACAGAGCACTAGGTTGAGCTCCCTGTTTTACCCAGCAACTTGCCACTTGCTGTTTTACCTATGGCAATGTAGATGTTTCAATGTTTTGCTCTCAATTTGCGCCACCCTCTCCTTCCCCTGGGAGAAGGCAATGGTACCCCACTCCAGTACTCTTGGCTGGAAAATCCCATGGACGGAGGAGCCTGGAAGGCTGCAGTCCATGGGGTCGCTGAGGGTCAGACACGACTGAGCGA
>NW_011495071.1:5804554-5806282 GCF_000754665.1 Bison bison bison
ATTACATTATATATATATGTATATGTATATATGTATATGTGTATATATATATATCTCAACCACTCCAGTGTTCTTGCCTGGAGAATCCAAGGGACGGGGGAGCCTGGTGGGCTGCCATCTATGGGGTTGCACAGAGTCGGACACGACTGACGCGACTTAGCAGCAGCAGCAGCAGCTCCTTCCCCCACAGCATCCATAAGTCTGTTCTCTATGTCTGCATCTCTATTCCTGCCCTGCAAATAGGTTCATCAGCACCATTTGTCTAGATTCCATATATATGTGTTAATATACTATATTTGCTTTTCTCTTTCTGACCTACTTCATTCTGTATAACAGACTCTAGGTTCACCCACCTCAATTCAACTGACTCAAATTCATTCCAGGAAGCCTGTTTTTAAGGAACCAAGTCGAGGCAGAGCTCATGCTATCTTCATTTCTCAATTTATAGGTAGGGAAACTGAGGTTTCCTGGTTGGCTCCACATGCTCAGCTCTCTCCAAGAAATAGAATTAAAAATCCAAAGAGCAGAAGGTTGTCTACAATGCCCAAAAATGCAAACTGAGAACTTTTAATGCTTGACAGGAGCTGAGCAGGTGTGACAATTGAGACATAAATTTGATAAAGCATCCTAGATGCTGCAGAGTGAGGTGCTGGAGGCCAGGGTTCCCAGGCATGGAAGATGTGAAGCTCTGACCCAGAGCAATGTGGGAGCGATCCGGAGACACCGCTTTTCATGCTAATGTGGAATAAGGCCATATATCACCTTTAAAGAGAACCTGACTGTAATAAACATTTACACCAAAACTATTTCCTATAAATCAAGCAACAAATCCCTGGTCTATCTGAGACATGCTTTGTGTCTGGGAGTCTTGCTTTTAAATCAAGCGTTATAATTTGCTTCAGAAATGTTTTGCCAAAAGGTTAAAATATACATAGTCATAGCTCATCAATCTCATGGGTGGGTAAGAAAACCCTTTAGGTTTTATTATTCAAGACTTCTTTTGATTTCCTAACTGGTTACCCTGTAGATTTCTACTGGTTATACTGCAGACTCTAGGGCACTGGATTGGGCAGGATGGGTTGCTGGTTGAGTAGAAGAGAAGGCAGGAGAATTAACTAGATCAAAGGCTTTTGAGTACCTACCAGTGATATAACAACAACAGCACAAAGAATTATAACAGCAACAAAAATATTGTAAATTGCTCAATTGGGGTTGGCCAAAAAGTTCATTTGAGTTTTTCCAAAAGATGTTACAGAAAAAAAAGTCTGAATGAACTTTTCTGGCCAACCCAATACAATGATCTGCTGCTGCTGCTAAGTCACTTTAGTCATGTCCGACTCTGTGCGACCCCAGAGATGACAGCCCACCAGGCTCCCCCGTCCCTGGGATTCTCCAGGCAAGAACACTAGAGTGGGTTGCCATTTCCTTCTCCAATGCATGAAAGTGAAAAGTGAAAGTGAAGTCACTCAGTCGTGTCTGACCCTCAGCGACCCCTTGGACTGCAGCCTTCCAGGATCCTCCATCCATGGGATTTTCCAGGCAAGAGTACTGGAGTGGTATTACGTACCTAATTGTTGATAATTCACTAAAGGTTTTAATTTCTATGGTCTGTAGACAAACTTACCACAAACAAGTGAACTTAAAGCAACACAAATTTATTGTAATTCTGGAGATACAAAATTTGAAAATAGGTCTTGTGTTTCTGTGTGTGTGTGTGTGCTCTTAGTC
>NW_011495071.1:5806382-5807496 GCF_000754665.1 Bison bison bison
GTGCGACCCCAGAGATGACAGCCCACCAGGCTCCCCCGTCCCTGGGATTCTCCAGGCAAGAACACTAGAGTGGGTTGCCATTTCCTTCTCCAATGCATGAAAGTGAAAAGTGAAAGTGAAGTCGCTCAGTCGTGTCTGACCCTCAGCGACCCCATGGACTGCAGCCTACCAGGCTCCTTCGTCCATGGGATTTTCTAGGCAAGAGTACTGGAGTGGGGTGCCATTGCCTTCTCCAATACAATGATCATTACAGGCATAAACCCATTATAAGTGAGGCACGGAGGTGGCACAAGGAATAAAGTGGAGAACAAGATGGACGGGGTCCTGCCTTCATGGAATCTATAGTTGAGCAATTTACAAAAACGTTTACATTTTGTGTTACACTGAAACTCTGCAACCCGGTAGAATTATCCCCATTGTATTGATGAAGCCACGTGAACTGCTCCACTCTGCACAGCTAGAAATGGGCAGAGCAGGGATTTCAACCCAGATCTCTCTGCTTTCAGTGCTTTTCCTATGCACTTTCTACCCCATCCCACCCCCCAGCACTCTCTGTGTACAGAGAAGCACACACAGTTCTTAGAACACTAAAAACCCCTTCACCTCCATTCCCAGGTGGCCCTGCAAGTGTGACGTGTTGTCTCCTGTCTACTCCACCTGCCAATAACCACTCTTCAATTGTGTTTATTAGCTTTGTGGCACACAGTTACCGTAGCAGTAAATTTACCCTCAACAATACAGTACTCCTATGATTTTCGACTACTAATGGAATTACTATTTTTGTTTGTTTTAAAGCTATAGCCATAAAACAGGCTCCCAACAATACTCTCGCAGTTGTTGTTTTTTTTTTAACGTCTTTAAAATTTACTGGAAGTGATAACTGTAATAACAGAATGCCTGTAAACACACAAGTGGTCTTCTCGGAAAAAGAGGGGCGGGGGGCTTTGGTTTCCATCATGAAAGATGAATGGTTGGGAGCACAGAAAGAAAAGATGGAGGTGCCCTTCGAGGTTTAAAGAGGTCTGTGATGTTTGATGAGCCACCCCTTCTCCCTGCCAGGAGCATCCAAGAGGGGATTCATAAAGAGAAAGGAAGCTGAAGGACAATTGAATAT
>NW_011495071.1:5807596-5822417 GCF_000754665.1 Bison bison bison
GAATATGCCAGTTCTGGCTCCTCCTTGGGAAGGTGGGCGTGAACAATGTTGGCCACACCCCCTGTAGTTTCTAGGCATCAGTCCAGAGTCTGGGGACAAACAGGAAGACAAAGGCACACAAAAGCAGAAACCAGGATGGTAGACCTAATCTGCAACCTTCTGTAAGGTTAAAGTGCTAGTTGCTCAGTAGTGTCCGACTCCTTGTGACCCCATGGAGTGTAGCCCGCCAGGCTCCTCTATCCATGGGATTCTCCAGGCGAAAATACTGGAGTGGGTAGCCATTTCCTTCTCCAGGGGTCTCAACCCAGGGATCAAACCTGGGTCTCCTGCATAGCAGGCAGATTTTTTTTTACCACCTGAGCCACCAGGGAAACCCCTCTAAACTTAAAGGCTTGTGAAACATGAGTTGTTTCGGAGAGATGTGCTTCCCAAGAATCTGAATACATGGCTTTAAAATTTTGGCTGAAGTGCTCACCAATTCACGGGTTAAGTCACAGCTTTAGAAGGGCTGTGCCAGGACTTTCCTCATGACCAATGGTTAAGAATCCACCTTACAATGCAAGGGACATGGTTTTGATTCCTGGTTGGGGTTGCTCTGGGATGTCAAGTTTGATCAAGCTGGGCTTGATGTTTTACGAGTGAGCCATTGGGTCAGCTGCTCAAAAGTGAGTGATTTTGGGCTTGATCCGCTACAGGCTTCCAAAGAAAACAAGGCCCACAGTTCAAAAAGACACATGTACCGCAATGTTCACTGCAGTACTATTTACAATAGCCAGGATATGGATGCAACCTAGATGTCCATTGACAGGTGAACAGATGAAGAAGACGTGGTATTTATATACAATGGAATATTACTCAGCCACAAAAAGGAATGGGTTTGAGTCAGTTGTAGTGAGGTGGATGAACCTAGATCCAGAGTGAAGTAAGTCAGAAAGATAAAACAAATATTGCATACTAATGCATACATATATGGAATCTGGAAAAACAGTACTGATAAACCTATTTACAGGGAAAGAATGGAGATGCAGATGTCGAGAACACACTTATGGACACAGCGGGCAAAGGAGAGGGTAGGACAAACTGAGAAAGTAACGTTGACTTATATCATTATCATGTGTAAAATAGATAAGTCATAGGAAACTGCTATGCAACAGAGGGATCCCAGCCTGGCGGTCTGTGATGACCTAGAGGGGTGGGATGGGAGCAGGGAGGGAGGCTCAAGAGGAAGGGGATATACGCATAATTATGGCTGATTTATGTTGTTGTACAACAGAAACCCATACAAGACTGTAGAGCAGTTTTCCTCCAATTAAAAAATTAATAATAAAAAAAGAAAATGAGGCAAACTGGGGCCATTGGGTGCGTGTCTGAATACACTGGGGTACACATTTGCATCCACTAACGAACTGATTCATGCAAGTAATAGCCAACTCTCTGCAGATCCACGTGGAAAATAACCCATGGCCAATTCCTAACCCCTCCTCCCCTCCACCACTATTCAGCACATTTCTCAGGCTCTCTCCAGATGGTCCAAGTCCCTGCCAGGATTGCCCACCCACCTTCTGTTTCTTTAAACTCCACCCATTCCTTTAAAGCCTACTCCAAGCCTCCCCACCTTCCATGAAACCGTCTCTAAAGGCCCCAGCGTGGGAAGAAGACCCTTCTAAATTCAGGCTGCCTGTCTCCATACAAAGTTTTCTTCATGCCCTCCCTCCCCCATCTTTGAGACAGGTTCACATTTCATGAAACGTAAGTTCCTTGAGGTCAAGGAAGACCCCGTCACGTACTGCTTTAATGGTCCCTATGCTGAAGCTGCAACTCCAGTACTTTGGCCACTTCATGCGAAGAGTTGACTCACTGGAAAAGACTCTGATGCTGGGAGGGACTGGGGGCAAGACGCGAAGGGGACGACAGAGGATGAGATGGCTAGATGGCATCACTGACTTGATGGACGTGAGTCTGAGTGAACTCCGGGAGTTGGTGATGGACAGGGAGGCCTGGCGTGCTGCGATTCATGGGGTTGCAAAGAGTCAGACATGACTGAAAGACTGAACTGAATTGAACTGATGCTCAACAAAAAACTTCCTTTTGAATCTATATCAAAAAGAACAGTGACTTCCCTGGTGGTGAGTGATTAATAATCTGCCCACCAATGCAGGGGACATGGTTTGATCCTTGGTCCAGGAAGACCCCCATCCTTGGAACAGCTACGCCCCCATGCGCCACACCTACTGAGCCCACGCTCTAGAACCCTTGCTCTGCAACAAGAGAAGCCACTGCAATGAGAAGCCTGCACACCGCAACTGGAAAGTAGTCCCCACTCAGCACAACTGGAAAAGGCCGGCACGCAGCCACAGAGGCCCAGTGCAGCCAAAAATAAATGAGTAAATAAAAGAACAATGATCTCTAACATGTTCTTATAGAGAAGCAGTTGATAACAGTTCAAATTCTGGCTCTCCCTTGCTAGGTGAGCTCAGGAAATAGGTTTAGCTTCTCTGAGCCTCCATTTCCCTGTGGGGACAATGAAGAAATTAAGCCCTACCTCACAGTGTTTTGAATCCAATGAAATATGAGTGTTCAGCTTTGAAAACAAAAATGGACGTGTTACAGGTACTCGAACAGGGTTTGCCTGGTGCCAACCCCCGCTCCAATTTTTGTTCAGTGCATTTAACAAAACTCTTTCCATTACAGGGGCTTCCCAGGTGACACTAGTGGTAAAGAACCACCCTGACAAAGTGGGAGACGTAAGAGATGCTAGTTTGATCCGTGAGTCAGGAGATCTCCTGGAAGAAGGCATGGCAACGTACTCCAGTCTTCTTGCCTGGAAAACCCCATGGACAGAGGAGCCTGGTGGGCTACAGTCCATGGGGTTGCACAGATTCAGACATGACTGAAATGACTTAGCATGAACGCACACACACTTCCTATATATCCCTTCCAGAAGCCTTGCAACTACCCCATGAAGTAGATTCTATTATATTACTATTGTTCAGTCGCTCAGGTGCATTGATTCTTTGTGCCCCCATGGACTGCAGCAGGCCAGGCTTCCCTGTCCTTCACTGTCTCCTGGAGTTTGTCCATTGAGTCAATGATGCCATATTATATTAGTGTGTTTGTTTTACAGATGAAGAAACTGAGGTCTGGGAAGTTCATGTAACTCTAACCCAAGGCAGCACCACTAATGAATACTGGAAATAGCCTTCTAATGGGGTCCATCTGACTTTAAAGTCCAGGCAGCCTGGCTGGGGTATGGCATCTAGACGCAATGGCAGTTAGGTTCAAGCACCTAGAGGTAATGCCAGTTAGGACAGGGCTCAGGTAAGTGTGCAGTGAAAATGAAGATGGAGAGTCAGGTGGGGTTCCAGGGGCTGTGGTGAGGCTCCCTGACCCACCACCCTATGACAGGAAGGGGACAAGGCCAGAAGGACCCAGGCATGGCAGCCCTCTGCATGATCGGCTTTGCCTCCATCGAGATGCTGAGGAATTCAGATTGTGGGCAGTCACCATGGCGATGGCGCTGGAGAAGGCATCAAGCAGAGAGCTTCTCCTGACCCAGCCTTTCTTTTAGGGAAAGAGCAACAAGATTCTCCAGGTACTTCTTGATTCCCAAGCCTCAGCCCACCCCACTCCATGCCCAGAGTCCAAGCCCTCCATGGAACAGCATCATCACAAGACTATGGGAAGGGGGACAAAGTAAGGGAGGAAAATGCAGGAGAGCCAAGAAGGTCTCTGCTGCCCCAGTGTCTCCCCCACCATTATAAATGCCACCAGCAGATGTTCAAGGTAAGGTTTCAAGGAGGTGAGGAGGGGGCAGGAGTAGGGAAGGAAACTCGCGCTGGTGTCAAGCATTGTGCTACACCCTTAAGGTCCAAGATTTGCTTCGATTTCACAATATTTGAAGGTATTGGTATTTCCACTTCTGTTGTTCAGTCACTTGGTCAAGTCCAACTCTTTGCAACCCCATGGACTGCAGCACGTCAGGCTTCCCTGTCCTTCACTATCTCTTGAAGTTTGCTCAAACTCATGTCCATTGAGTCAAGAGATACCATCCAACCATCTCATCCTCTGTCATCCTCCACTTAACAGATAAAGAAATGGAGATTCAGAGAGGTCAAGCATAAGTCAGGGCTTAGCTCTGCCAAACCTTGAGCCCACCAGACCTGTCTGATTCAAAATCTGTGACTTTAAAGGGTTATCATGTCCATGTTTGGGGAATGATGACTGTTGCCAAAAAAAACACAGCCTCTGTTCACCAATGCAGAATATAAATACAGAGTTTTAGGGGAGTAGAAAGGAGTAGCTTTATTACTTTGTCAGGCAAAAAGGGGACCACAGCAAGTTAATGCTTTCAAGACTATCTCCCTTCCTGGGAAAACGGAAGAGGTCTTATAGTTTTAGGATGGAAAATGGGGCTGAAGGTAAGGATCAGGGTTGATTCGGTCTTACATTCTTCTTCTCCTCTTGGGGGCATTGAGATGGTTAGGGCTGGCATCAGGTGATTCCAGGATAGGTTCCTCAAGGTCATCATCCCATAACATTCTTTCTAGAACAAAGAATGTTCCCAGAGGAACGGAGTGTTAGAGAGTGTTGTCTTGAAAGGGTAAGCGTCAGGTGTAGCTAGAGGGCAATCATTTTCAGAGTGCAATTAAGCCAGAAAGAGAGGGAAAACAAACATCTGTAGGTTAACCGGGTGGCAAGAACAGGGGCTGGATAAGGGCTAACATAATGGAGTGCTTCAATTAGGTTTTGCTACAGCATGGCTAGTCGAGAGGAAGGCAGAGGAAATGGAATATAATTCAGGGCAGGGCAGGTGGAAGAGGGGTTGCTGAGGTGGGGGTGGGGGTGGGGGAGTCCTAAAACCAAAACTCAGCTAAAGGAGCCTGTCCTTAAATCTAAAGCCTCTCCTTCTCCTCTCCTTTGTCCCCTGAGTCTCCCTATCATATCCCTTCCCTGGGAATATGACAGGAAGAAGGAGGAGGGTGAGGGAGTTTAGAACACTGGTGTATATGCCCTGGTACCCACTTGGAGACGGCAGCTGGTGGGGATGAGGCGGGGATGGGAGGGGGAAGACCCTCACAAGCAGAGACTGTCCCTGACCCTCCTGCAGACTTGTATTAAAAAGAATCCAGGAAATAATTACAGGATGGAGAGGATTTATTAAATTGGATAAGTCCTGGCTACAGCCTTCTTTTTAGGCTTTGAGTAGTGTATGCATTTTTCATTAAGGCTGCATAATAAAATAATTGCATAATTAGTAAGGAATTTGTTTCCTCTCAAGGAAGAGTCTTTAATCCCCCTAAAGAACACCTCCCCTCCCCCAGGCTCTGCTTTTATGATGACTGAGGAAGACCTCAGGTGAGAAGGAAGATTACCTTTCTAATGAACAACCCCTGGAGGCGAGAAACAAAGGTCACTCCCCACCACTACCCTAACTCCAAACTTGAATCACTGATGGCTCAGGCTGGCAGAACCTCTTGGGGGTCATTACGTCCATCCTCCTTCTCGACCCAGACCACTCCCGTGGCCCAGCTCGTGTTCCCCAAACGTGTAGTTCTCAGAAAATGTGTGGTTCTCAGAATCATCATCAAGTGCAGATCCCTGGGTTCCAGTCCTGTATAACCCAGGAGAGTAACAGAGTTGCAGTTTTCCATATCCAGTGTCACCTAACAATTGTTATTCACATTAAAGTTTGATAACTACCCGTCCATTTGGAACACAGAGAGCGAGGCAGGGAGTCAGGAAGAGGAGGACTCGATGCTGATGGAAAAGAACTTGTGGAAGAGTTGTGTGCCCTCCTCATTCTCTGTATACCACAAAGAATTAGGGAAAGGCTCATCTACTGTCAAGTCTAGCTACTGTCCCTTCTCCTACTTGATCCTCACTTTTTCCATCTGTACAATGGGGGATTGTGCCAGAATTTTAAGCTCCCTTCCAACTCTGAGATTCTTTGATTCAAAGACCTGTTATCAACCCACACCTTATGATCTGCCCTCTACTCTGATCAATTATCCCTCCCAGGTACAGGCAGAAGTGACCCTACCATTCCGATGAAAGAATACAGATGTCAGGACAGTTTAATCCTGGAAAGGACTCTCTTCTTCAGATTCCAAAATTAAAACTCTGATCCCTAGATGAACACAAACATCCCTGGGAAGGGTTGAGTTGTCACGAGCTTCTTTATCCCTCACAGCAGGTTCTACTAGGAAGAAAATGGAGAGAAAAAATGTAAGACTACTCAGCTAAGAAGGAGGTAAGAAGATGGAGAAATGAAGTGACATCAGTGGTCTGGGAGTCCAGGGTCTTGGATTCCAGTCCTAACCCCTTATGCTCCACCCCTGCTCAGCCTGTCTCTGCCCCTGAACCATCCTGGGTTCCTGTCCAAGTTTCCTGGGGCAGTTCAGCTCCTCAGTCTCCATCCAGAAAGCCACCCCTCCCTTCCCCAGGCACAACCATCCCTCATTCATCACTGTCACATCCCACAGAGGGCTTTTATTTAACAACCAATTTATTTCCAATTTAACTAATCTAGGGATGGGCCATCTCTCTTGCACGCAAACCAACGATGCCTGGGTTGTAAATAGACTTACAAACAGGTGTGCTGGATAATAGAAACTCTCATCATAGCCACATCAGGAGAGAGCGGAGAGGAGGGAGGAGGGGTCACGAGATGGCACGGTGATAAAATATGCAAACCCCCCAGATAAACAGCCCTGGCCTCCCCCACTCCTGGCCTCTGCACTCAGTGCTGCATGATTATTTATTTATTTGTCTCACTGATCTGGCGACTCACCTCGAGCCCAGACAAATGCTTCATAAACAATGCATGAGATGCCAACTCGGGGTTGGGTGGGAGCACACAGGTGCTCAAGGAGGTGGCCAGGATGTGGCCCGAAACCCAGCTCCCCTGACCCACCCTCATCCCTGCTGGCAAAGCTGCTTGTACTTAGGTGAGACCGCTGCCCCAGATGAGAGGAAACTTGCTCTTGGAATGGGACAGCTCATCAGTAGTCTACAAGGCCCAGCCTGCCCAAGGAACACGTATCGATCCACTGGATGTATCCGATGGGCAGAAGGGCTTTGTTTACAAGGCCAGTGAGGCTGCATCAAGGCTCAGGGTATCTCCCGGGCTGGGTGGGCTGCGGTAGGTCACCAACAGGCCTGAGGCTGCCTCCATGCCTCGGCTCCCCTGCCCTCCTGCTCTGCCTCTCTCCAGATTCTCAGCTTCTGTGCAGACCCCTGGTGCCCCATCCAGGACTAGCCCTAGCTGGGGGAAGAGGCATTAGGCCAGGAAACTGGATTTCAGAAAGAATGGAGTCACTTTCTAGCTTGGCAATTTGGAGTAAATCGTCTCACCTCCCACGTCAGTTCCCTTCCCTGAAATGAAGGCCTTGAACCAGACCATCTCCGAGGTCTTTCCAGCTTACCTTCTAAGAGGTGGAGACACAGACAGGGTGGCTATACTGTGAGAACAATTCATCCTCCAACTGAGAGACCGTCCAACACGACTCTGAACTACACCTCCTAAGACTCTGCTTTACTCAGCACTTTCCAGAGCTACCTTGGAGGACTGGGCAAGTTTATGCTAAACAAACAGCACTTTGTCATTAGGAACATATATATAGTGGTTATGCCGCTGCGGGAATGGAGAGTCCATCCCAGGCCAGGCCTTTTGGGAGGATGTCCCCACTGAGCAGCCTCTCCAGCCCCCAGGACAGACCCCCTTGCCCATCCCAACCCTGAGTTCTTCTCTCTGCAGCTGCCATAATTCCATGCCTATATCATGCTCCCAGCGTCTGGGGAAAACCAGACTGGCAGCCCTACTGATTCCATTTAAAAGGATGAATCATGTGGAAATGATTTTTAGTTGGGTGTCCAACTCAATCCTAAAGCAATTAGGAGAGGGTGTGCTTATTAGGAGAGCCAGGGGCATCTGTTTGAGAGCTGACTTCAGGATGCTGGTTGTGTGTTAGAGATACAGGGGTGTGTGAGGTGGGAACCCTCTATCTTGAAAGCAGGGAAAACCTGGGAACAACAGAGCAGGGAGAGGGCCCTTCCAGCAGAGACATCATTCTCTGAGAAGGGATGCTGAGGACCAAAAGGAGAAAGAAGCAGTAAGGCTTCCGTCCCCTCCCTTTACCCACATCCCACTGTTACATGGCTGGATGCCTCTAGCGGCCAGAAATATTTAATCGAATACTTTTGTTTGGATCTTGCATCCCTGGTAACCTGAAGATGTTACCATGGCAATCACTGAGTAATACATCTCGATTATTTATGGCCTTGCAAATAGGGTGGGGAGCCACTCCAGGCCCCACAGAAACAGCAGGGGGTTAGAGCCTCATTTCCTCCTTTCTCTTTTCCCCATCAGCCCCAGAGAAAGGGGGAAAAGAAGATGTCAGCTTGGTTGGTTGGAAATAGCTCAAGGCAATTTGGCATGGAAAATCTCCACCACCACCCAACACCACTTCCCTTTTATGGCCCTTAGAACTCTCCTGTTCCCCAGCCCTTTCATTCTGGAGTCCCCACACCTCTTCCAGGTCACCCACTCCTCAGGGAATAGCCAAAGATGGAGAGTAGTTAGGAGTATCTGGTGACTTGGGCCCCCAGTGCTAGCAGAAGCTGGGCTAGAATCCTAGTCACCACCTATTACATCTCTGACCTCAGACACAGAACATGGCCTTCCGAAGCTTCTGGTTCTTCAAGTGTCAAATGAAGGTAAGGCTGGGTCTTGTACTCACACAGTTATTGAGAGGGTTAAATGAAATAATGCATAAAGCTCTTTGTACAGCACTTGGCATTTAGTAAGGGCTCAATAAATCATAGCTGCTCTATGGCCATTACAATCAACCATCCTAACACACGTGTGTTCGTGAATAGATGTTGGGGCCATCAAGAGGGCAACAAGGGCAAGAGAATAAAGCTGGGAGCTGACAGGTATTGGGGTAGGGTGGGGGAAGACAATTTTCTTCTCTTGTCTGGAAAGAGGAACAGTAGGAATCTCAGTGGCCAAATTAAACCTGGACTCCCTCAGCCCAGGTCTCAGCAGCCCATCACTCTACTCCTAACAACCAAATCCCTCTTCTCACAAGGTTAACCCCATATTGGGTTGAATTGTGTCCCAACACAATCCATGTCCACTCTGCCAACAGAACCTTATTTAAAAGTAGGAAAAAAATAAAAATAAAAAAAAAATAAAAGTAGGGTCTGTCTTTGCTATCTACCTGATGCTGTCACATTGTTAATCGTGGGCTTTCCTGGTGGTTCAGTGGTAAAGAATCTGCCTGCTAATGTGGGAGACTCCAGTTTGATCCCTGGGCCAGGAAAATCCCCTGGAGAAGGAAATGGCAACCCACTCCAGTATTGTTGCCTGGGAAATTCCATGGACAGAAGAGCCTGATGGGCTACAGTCCATGGGGTTGCAAAGAGTCAAACATGACTGAGCAACTAAACAAAAAATACTCCAACACAAAATAAAAAGTTAAATAAAAATTAAAAAGTGGGGTCTTTGCAGGTTAAGGTGAGATCATACTGGTTTGTACTGACTCATTGGAAAAGACCTTGATGCTGGGAAAGATTGAGGGCAAGAGGAGAGGATGAAATGGTTGGATGGCATCACTGACTCAATGGACATGAGTTTGAGCAAACTTCAAGAGATAGTGAAGGACAGGGAAGCCTGGCGTGCTGCAGTTCATGGGGTCGAAAAGAGTTGGATACCACTTAGCAACTGGAACAACAATGACAATACCAGGTTAGAGGACACCCACGCTAATCCAGTGACTGGTGTCCTTATGAGAAGAGGGAAGCTGGGACACAGGCACACTGCGTATTACACAGTGTGACAAGAGACAGAGGCTGGAGTGATGCTGGAAGGATGAGATCACATCCCTGATGGTGTTGGGGGTACAGTGGTCATGAACAGTGTGTGTGCACGCATGTGTAACTGAGTTCATGTGTGTGTGTGTGTGCCCTGGAGGACTGGAAGGAGTGTCATGCTACTTATTCTGTCCCTGGCAGTGGCGGAGCTTGTGGGCAGAGGGGTGTCTGCAGTCCCCTCAGTGGAGAAAAGCTGCCTGAGAAGGTCACAGAGACACCAAGGCCTGAGCAGAGCAGATAAGCAGGGTCTGCAGGATCCAGACCAGTGGCCCCAATCTGCAGTCCTCAGACCCCCACAGGTTCCCACAGGTAGTAATGGGGCCTCAGGAGCTATTTTTAATATTTCTGTATGCCTAGCAGAAACGACACATTCACCAAAGATAAGGCTGCACAGACTGCTAACTGAGACATCATTTCTTTGCTTTTGGCTGGAATCATATCAACTCGGTGTGATAACACTGCTAATCTCACACTGATCTGAACCCCTGATTGGCAGTCATACATGGCTTTGATTAATAAAAAATAGGAAAACAAATTATGACTTGATAAATGCAGTTTGTTTGGTAGACAAAAATCTTTAAAAATACTGGGTGCATAGTGCAGATGGAGGGAGAGATGACGTGACTGTTAAGAATACAGGCTCTGGAGTCAGATGCTCAGAACCAAATCCTGGCTCAATCGCCTGTCACAGAAAGTTGTACTAGTCTTCGAACTCTCTAAGCCTCAGTTTCTTCATCTACAAAATGGGAGTCATAATAATATCCATCTTCTAGGATTAGTGTGTGGATTAAATGAGATAATATAGAGACAGCACTTAGGTCCTTATTTGGCGCATGGGAAGTATGCATGAAATATCACGTCTTTTTATTGTAATCACGATTACCAGTCTTACTCCTAGTAGGGGACATCCCTGGTCGCTTAGGCAGTAAAGAATCTGCCTGCAATGCAAGAGACCCAGGATGGAGCCCTGGGTTGAGAAGCTCCCCTGGAACAGGAAATGGCTACCCACTCCAGTATTCTTGCCTAAAGAATTCCATGGACACAGGAGGCAGATGGGCTATAGTCCATGGGGTCGCAAAGAGTCAGACATGACTGAGTGACTAGCATTTCACTTTAACTATTAGTGGGGAGAAGAAGTTGGGAACCACTAAGCTAGGTTCTTCTTGAAATTCAAGACACATCTGTCATCAATGTTCCCACAAAGAGGGAAGAACTGGAGGAAATGGACCCTCAGTTCATAGGTCAGAACTCACTCTGACTGCAGGAAGTCTCTCGGGGACTAAAAGATTTGAAGACGATGGGCACCCATTGACCTGTTCCCCACTGATTGGGAATCAGATTTTATCTGCCACCTAAGACCTGAAATTAGGAAGGGTGGAGTCCAGGCCAGGATGGACTTACTGTATTATTTTGTGTTGCTGGGTAACAAACTGCCACACATTTAGCGACTCAGAAGCACACCACATTCACTACTGTCTCACAGCCTGTAGGTCCAAACTCCAGGCAGGCTCATCTGAGTTCTCCGGTCAGAATCTCACAAAGCTGAAATCACAATGTTGGCCAGCCCGTCCCCTTATCTGGAGGCTCTGGGGAAGAATTCACTTGTAAGTTTCTTCAGGTTGTTAGCCAAATTCAGTTCCTGTGGTTGTAGGACTGAGGTCTCAGCTCCCCTTCTGGCCACCAGTCAGGGCTGTTCTCCATTCCCACAGGCTGCCCACAACCCTCCTCCAGGGGGCCCCTCCACCTTCCAATTGGCATGCTTATCAATTCTTCTCTCAACTTTCACTTCCGCCACCAGCCAGAGAACACTCTACTTTTAAAGGAATTGCTTGATTAGATGGGGCCCATCCCAATCATCTCCCAATCTTTAGGTCAAAAGTGTTGTAACACAATCATAGGAGTGATGGCACACTCACAGGTGAGGGTGAGGGTCACTGGGGGTCTTGGGGGGTTATCCGTAGAATTCTGTCTACTTTACACAGGATGCCAGACAGAGGGCAGCTGGCTTAGGATAAGGCACTGAGGGCTGAGTAAGGCACTATTTGCCCCATGGAGGGACTGTGTATTTCTTTCCATTCAAGGGCAGCATAGCCATCATGAAGGAATGTTATTAACACAGGCGAGCACCCACCATTGCCAGTTTGCTCCAACAACTGTTGGATGCCTAGGGTTTCGGGGAGCAGGGCTGGTTTGTGTTCATGTCACCCAGAACCACATGCTGTGAAAGCAGGTGCTCATTTGCCTCCTGACTTCATTCTCCTCCCTTTGTCTTCCCCCAGCTTGGGCTGAGCCACTCTTGTCAGCTCCCCTTCTCGCCTGGAGGAAGAAGACCTTTTGTAATTCAGCCAGGTTCTTCCTCTCCTCTGCCTGCTTCTGTTCAAAACCTGATGACTCCTCTGAGGCCATGACTCCAGCTCTGTCTCAGGAGAGTGCTTCTGTCCCCTTAACCTGTGGAGTGAGCCTCACATCAACCCTTAGTGGGTCCACGACCCCCATCTTTGGCTGGTCGATCTTGTTCTAGGGCCTTTGTCCCCAGCGTGCACTTCCATCCCACCTGTGCTCAGCAACTGGTGGGCTTCCGCACGGGGGCCTCTGAAGGGTGCTCCAACTCCCCAGTGCCCCTGGGCCTGGTGTTCTCTGCACAGTCAGTGTCACCTCCACAGCGACCAGTCACCCTCCCAGCACCTGTTCTGCAGGTCCCCAGCACTTGGAAATGACCCGCTCCATCACACTCCACCTTATTCTCTGCATCTGTAACACAGAGGTACGGACAGTTAGATCAGCAGTCTGAATTCTGGCTAAGTAGAAAATCACCTGTGGAACTGCTGAAATACAGATTTCTGAGCCTAACTTCTGAGAGGTGATGTGAAGCTCTGGGATGGGCCCAGGACGTCCCTCTAGGCTATTCTTGGTGACCAGTTCAGGAGCCCTGGTCCTTCCAGGTCTAACTTCCTGCGCTTCTGAAAACCTCTAGGCTACACATGAGCTAGAAGGCTCGCAGCCCTCCCTCTGCGAGGCCCTTCAGCAGGGCACAAGCCCTCTTGAGGAAGAGGCAGGGGCATTCTACAACATTTTAGGTCACTTCCAATGGCTGTTCCATCTGGGCCACGAGAATACCTGAGTATAGAAACATCCTCATTGTTCTCAGGATAAAGGAAAGGGTCCTGCACCGTCCTTGATGGGGCAGTGTGTATGTGCGCTGGGTCACTCAGTCGTGTCTCTTTGTGACCCCATGGACTGTAGCCCACCAGGCTCCTCTGTCCATGGGCTTCTCCAGGCAAGAGTACTGGAGCGGGTTGCCATTTCCTCCTCCAGTGGATCATCTTCCCAACCCGGGGATGGAACCAGTGTCTCTTGCACTGGCAGGCATGTTCTTTACCGTCGGAGCCATCAGGGAAGCCCTGGTGGGGAGGGGCAGGCGCCATTCCACTGGAGCCAGCCCCCAGGACCAGCCCCCTGCCTGTTTCCAGGGTTCTGGGAAGCAGCGACTTGCCGCCAAAGTGCTCAGAGCAGCGATTGTCTCGTTCACCCGGTTGTTATGGAGAGAACCGACACACAGGCAATCAAACCCCTTAGCTCACCTGCCAGAGGAAGAGAGAGAGCGACAAGTGTAACGGGGGGAGAGAACAGATCTCCCATGTCACTCGGCTCACATTATCCCCCGTAATGAGCTCTGCCCGACAGACAGCTGCTCACACGGCTCACACAGGTACAGCGCTCACTCGCAGCTGCGTGGTGCCAAGGAACCCAGAGAAGGCTTCTCGGCACCCCTGCAAGTCTGGGGGGCTGCGCCAGGCTCCCTCTGGGGCCTCAGCCTCCCCTCCCCGCCCCCCACCCACGCACCCATCCCAGCTCGCTGAGTGGGCGGAAACCAAGCCCTCCTCAAGGCCGAGGCTCAGCTCCCTGTGAAAGCAGACAGCTCACAAGAGCCTTATGTTCTCTAACCCTTCATTTCAGATGCGTAGAAACTGAGGCACCTCAGGGGGTCAGATAGGGGCTGTAAAGGACGTGGTTTGAGCCGTGTGTGTGTCAGGGAGGGAAACACAGACAAAGAGAGGAGGCTATAGAACGCTGTTCTCTGTGTGTTTCCACTGGGGTGGGGAGGGAGGGTGATAATCAAGCTCCCTGACCTTACAGCCCCTGATGAACAATACACACACCTTGACGGGCTAAACTGTCAGGCAGCACCAAGGCCTGGGTGGAGGCTGCAGGGAGGAAATGAGAGTTATGCTAGGCTCTGGAGGAGAGACGGAGGAAGCGACAGGTGTTAGGTGAGGTTAGAAGGGCATGGGGGAATAAAGGGACCCTGGGCTTCCCCTCTGGCTGGGGAAGGGGCAGCCCAGGTCTCCTTAACGAGCTGGCCCCCCACTTAGGACAGGTGAGGGGAGGGAGCAAGATAGAAGTAGAATCAGGTCTCTAAGTTCTCAGAGACCTTGAGATTTTCTAAAAGCCTAGTTGGTGGAGTCAGGAGGGGCCGGCTCCAGGCTTCTGACCAGGATGTGGCAGTGGGCGACCCACTCAGCCTCTCTCCTCTAGTTCTTTCTAAGCCTTAACTGTATGGTGCTGGGTATGAGCCAAGAGTGAGGAAGCAGGCAGGGAGAGGCAGGGGAGTGTCCCTCCTGCATTAATACAGGGTGGACCGGCAGAACTTTGTGTCCCAGAGAAGAGAAACCTCAGCTCACACACAGGGTTTCTCCAGAAGACCTCCCCAGGAGTCTGCAGGCAGCAAAATAAAACAAAACTATCAATTCTTTTTTTTTTTTTCTCTCCAGGGCATAGTAACCCCATTCTCAGTTAACACTGGGCCTGCTTCCCGCCTCCCGCTCTCTCTGTTGCTGGGGGAAGCCTGAGAAGCCTAGATATCTGAGGGATGCTCGGGCAGGAAGGGTCGGGCCGGGAGGGGAAGCCAACCGCCAATTCTTCCCAGCAGCGGCTCAAGATCTGTCCG
>NW_011495071.1:5822517-5834065 GCF_000754665.1 Bison bison bison
AAGATCTGTCCGCTGCCCTCTCCTCATTGGTTCCTCTCTCTCCTACAGCCAATGGGCGGGCTCCTCGGGCCAGGCTGGACCCAATGAGGCTGAGCCGCAGTCCGGCAGCCTGTCCAGCCCTACCAGTGGCAGGATGCAGGGAAGGGAGAGGGAGGGAGAGAAACAACCTGGGAAGAGCAAGAAGCGGGGGACTCGGAAGAAACCTCAGTGATTCCTGAGCAGTAAATGAGTTGGTGTTTAAACGAGATGCAAATGACATGCAAATGAGCCTCTTGTACTTTTGAAGAGAAGCATCGCAGTTTGGCTAAGAGAATAGCAGTTAATCTCGCAGCCCACCAGAGACATCCAGAGAGACCCGCTCTTCTCCTGGGGACTCTCCACTGCCTTTAGGAGCTGCCTGAGCTCCCCAAAGCGGTCCTCACCGAATGAGGGCTGCCCACCTCCTCGGTGCTGGGTGCCCCCGACACAGCATCTGCTGGTGATTCTGCTTTCTTCCTTTTTCACAAGCTAAATGGGTAAAGGGTGAAAGAGTACCCCCAGATCTAGAATTTACACCATCAGAGAAGTCCAGTGACTGGTGGGACCCTGCTATCAGTGCCTCCCCCATTCACACGTGCGAGGCCTGACCCATGTCACACAGCACTTTGTGGCAAAGCCACTCCTGGAATTCAGGGCCCCAAGACCCACCAACCCCCTGCTCCAGTTCACCAGCTCACCCTGTGAGTGCAGCTTCCCTTCTGAGGCCTTCGAGCTGGGGAACTGCTCACAGGAGAGAGGGCCGAGCAGCATCTGAGAGAAAAAGCACCTGTCTCCTGTCTGGAAACAGCCCGAGTCTCCTCCCAACTCCAGAGCCCAGTTCAGAGGAAGTGGGACCACACTGCCCCAAGGATTCCACACAGTTCTCAGAGTCTCTCCAGTCTCCGTGGCCTCCCAGCAACAGTCCCTCCCGCTTTCCCCATCTTTGCCCAGACCGCTGACTTTCCTGGCCCCGGGGCCTCCTCCACCAACTGGGCCCCCTAGTGGTCCACACCTGGGGTGTGGGGATACCAGAGGGAAGAAGGCAGGCAAATGGCAGAGTACACTGTCACGCGAGCAGATTGGATCAGGGGCTTGAGATGTCAGAAACGACCTCCAGAGGGCAAAGGGGAGCTGGCTGAGCCACCCCCGCAAAAGGCAAACAGCCTGAGGAGGAGAGGGGAGCCGGTGAGGGCTGCGGTCCACAGGCTCTCCAGACCACAGAATGCCAGGTGCCCAGAGGAGGAGTCAGCCCCCCACTCACATCCCTCACTTGGCAGGCTTTGGAGCTCACCTTCCCGCCCTCGGCGGACCTGGCCCAGCCCATCTCTGCAGTCAGCCCCAGTCCAGGACGCAGGGCCCTCACGTGAGCACACCCGGGAGCTGGGGGGGAACAAGGAAGCAAGCCTGTCGTACACTCCCTGACAGGAACCCCTGTAGTTCAGAGGCCAGCCCCCTGTGCATAGTAAAATTCTGATAAACAGACATGTTTATTGATTGGCTAATAAATTGATTCGTGTTGGAGACAGCCAGTGACTTCTCACCCCCTCCCCAAACCTTTTCAGATTCAGATAGAGAACCCAAACCCCAGATTACAAGGTCACAGCTGGCCAGGGACCAGATCTGACAAACACTTGCCCTCCCACAGAGGGGCAGTGATTATCCCCACCCCAGGAAGGGTCAAGGTGTTTCCCAGATGGCTCAGCAGGTAAAGTGCATGCGTGCTCTATGGACTGCGACCCCACCAGGCTCCTCTGTCTGTGGGATTTTTCTCAGGCAAGAATACTGGAGTGTGTTGCCATTTGTTTCTCCAGGGGATCTTCCTGACACAGAGATTGAACCCACATTTCCTGCACTGGCAGGCAGATTCTTTACCACTGAGCCACCAGGGAAGGCTCACTCTAAGCCTTAGTTTCCTCACTTATAAAAGGAGAGTGATTATTTATTTTCAGATAAACAAAATAAAATTAGGTAATAAAATGTGTGAAATGCTCTCCACACTGTCTGGCGCAAGATAGGTACTCAACAAGTCTTAATTCTTTTTTTCTTGTATTTCTACAGAAAAAATATTTGGCTTTACTCCTGCCAAATATTCTTTCCTTCCCATTGTCTATGTGGCAAACTCCTATTCATCCTTCAGTGACCAGCACAGCAGCATGAAAGCCAACAAAAAGTAGTAGTTAGGATGATACAGTGGATAAGAATCCACCTGCCATTGCAGGGGACATGGGTTTGATCCCTCATCCAGGACGATTCCACATACCTTGGAGCAACCAAGCCTGTGCCCCACAGCTACTGGGCTGCTGCTGCTGCTAAGTTGCTTCAGTCGTGTCCGACTCTGTGCGACCCCATAGACGGCAGCCCACCAGGCTCCCCCGTCCCTGTGGTTCTCCAGGCAAGAACACTGGAGTGGGTTGCCATTTCCTTCTCCAATGCATGAAAGTGAAAAGTGAAAGTGAAGTCGCTCAGTCGTGTCCAACTCTTAGCGACCCCATGGACTGTAGCCCACCAGGCTCCTCCATCCATGGGATTTTCCAGGCGAGAGTACTGGAGTGGGATGCCATTGCCTTCTCTGGCTACTGGGCTGGTGCACTGTAATTACTGAAGCCTGCATGCCTAGAGCCCAGGCTCTGCAACAAGAAAAGTCATCACAATGAGAAGCCCGAGCACCTCAGTGAAGAGTAGTCCCCTTTAGCTGCAACTAGAGAAAGACTTCGCTCAGCAAAGAAGACCCAGTGCAACCAAATACAAACATTTAAATAAATAGATTATTTTTTCAAGTAGTAGTTGCTGCTGCTACTGCTGCTAAGTCACCCCAGTCGTGTCTGACTCTGTGCGATCCCACAGATGGCAGCCCACCAGGCTCCCCCGTCCCTGGGATTCTCCAGGCAAGAACACTGGAGTGGGTTGCCATTTCCTTCTCCAGTGCATGAAAGTGAAAAGTGAAAGGGAAGTCGCTCAGTCGTGTCCGACCAAGTACAAACTGTTGACCCACTGTTCCTGGGTTTGAGTTGTGATTCTGCCAATTACTGTGTGACCTGAGATAAATCACTTAACTTCTCTGTCCTTCAGTTTCCTCCCCTGTTCCACGGGATTATTATTAGGATATAATGTGCATGATGTACTTAGACCAGTGTCTACTACTTAGTAGGTGTTCTGGTGGTACTAGTGGTAAAGAATCTGCCTGTCAATACAGGAGATATAAGAGATGCAGATTCGATCCCTGGGTGGGGAAGATCCCTTGGAGGAGGGCATGGCAACCCACTCCAGTATTCTTGCCTGGAGAATCTCATGGACAAAGGAGCCTGGGTGGGGTGGGGTGGCGGGGTACCGTCCATAGGGTCACAAAGAGTCAGACATGACTGAAGTGACTTAACACACACACGCTGTGAATTTTTTTTAATTAAATGGCCAGCTCAGATGTCATCTGAAAAATCTGATATGTTACTGATTGAAGCTGAGCTTGTGACACCGCTCTTAGCTGTAAGTGATCCTAGGCGTGGGCTCCCCTCCACGTTGCCCAGGGGGGCCTGTGCATCACAGAGCAGAGAGTGAAGGTCAACAGATGAACTATAAACTAAGTGGAGGAACAAGGGCACGAGCTGACCTGGGGACCAGGAGTCTAGAACCAATCCAAACCCCAGACCAAACCCCAGAACCTCTCACTTCTACAAGTACATTTCTGGGGAATTTAAAAACCAGACAGATTCTCCTCTCAAATGGCTTAGGCACTGTTCTTTCAGAGATGGTTTCTCAAGGTCATTGCAAACACGGGATCTAACGGCCCCTCCCTGCAGCCTTCCTCTCTGGGAATATAGTGCCACCAAGACCCAACTCTTAGCTTCACAAATGCAAGATGTGTTCTGATCATTTTCAGGCTCCCTCCCACCCACCGCCAGCTCTCTATCCCCTGAGCCAGGCAGCAGCATAGCCACAGTCAGGAAATCCTATCTAGCCTTGGCTTGACATTTCAACAGTCCAAGACCTGGAGATAAAAGTTGTCACTGAACAAAGTTCATTTCCCCCCACCTTCTCCTTTTCAGAGGCTTGATAGGCATCAGTGTGGGTGCCGAGATGGTCCTTTGCCTCTTGCTGCTGCTGCTGCAATTCCTGCCTTTGAGGGCGGGAGCCTTCACAATTGATGATTACAAAGAAGCGGTTTATCACCTGTGCTATTATGATTGCTGCAACTAAGGGGAAAAAGATGTCCTTTCAGATAAGCATTTGAAGGAGGGGGGAGAAAGATTTTCAAAGCTTCCTTTGTTCTCTTGAAGAGCCATGCCATAGCATTCTGGCAGGCAGCCCAGGAGAAAGGAGAATTTTAAAAACACAATCTGAGCTGACTTCAAGCCACTACACCATCCCTGTCATCAATTAGGGATGTTACTTTACAAGGGGTATGGACCATTGTCTCATCTAGCCTACTCTCCCTAATTGGATGCGAACTTGTGATGAATTCTCCCGAGAAGGGCTCCGTGCTTAGTGGTCCTCTCCTGCCCCTTGGCACTCAAGGCCAGCTTGGACTGGGCTGGCACAGGCCTCTGGGGCACGTTGCTGGCAGGCAGATAAGAGAAGGACCTTTCTGAGACCCTTCAGTGCAGACAGAGAGCATAGACCCAGAATTCAGAGAAGGGCAGGCTGCCTGTCCATGCTGGGAACTGAACTTGGGTAGCCAGGGAAAGGATGGAAGGTCGATTCCGTGCTTCCTGCCAATTACATCCCTGCCCAGTTGCAGCCTGAAGTCCTTCCCACCTACTCCCTAACCCAGGTTCTGAAGATGGGCCTCATCAGGGTGCAGAGAGCTTTCAGGGCCTCAGTCTTCAAAGGAATGGATTGAGCTGCTGCAGATCCAATAAATACTGTGCTCAAGAAGCCTGTATACCCTGAGTCACAGCCTCGCCACTACCAATGATCAAGGAACAACCATCTTCCTTAGCAAAGTGAAAATTCAATCTGCCACAGTTTGTGATGGAGGAAACTGCTGGGGTGAAAGGGAAGTGGGATCTTGAAGTGTACGGGACCACCTAGGCCTTTGGAGAAGATGGAGCCTGGAGATCAGAGAGCCCTGGAGCACCAAGCCATCTGGAGAAGATGGAGCCTAGAGCTCATGGACCCTGGGACCACCTAGCATCTTGAGAAAGTGAAGCCCAGGGCACAGGTGATCCCCACTTCACCTTGCAACCCCAAATGTAGGGAGGACCATTTTCTTATTCTCTACAGTATAGTGAGATCAATGTAGAAAGGTATAGAAAACTTTCCCAAAGCTTCAGGAAGAGCAAAAAGGGAATAAACACAGAGTAATACAAAACCAGATCACTGGTTCAAGACCTACTCCTGGCTCATGTTCAACATGGCTCCCTCCTGAGGTTGCTGCCCACCAGGATGGACCCGGATTGAACCCTTGCCAGAGGCCGCCTTTCTCTCAGCCAGGGTCCTGGAGGTCATGTCCAAGCAAGTGAGATGGGATTTACACTACCTCCCACCTTAGATCTGCCTTTTGAGTTCTAGGTTCTGTCCCAGAACCCACCAGGATAATTAAGGCAAGAATATCCAGCAAATATCTCTAGGAGGAGACCTCAGTAGGCCTCGGCATCATGAGCATCAAGAAATGCAATCCTATAGCCTCTCCCATGAGCAAGAAACACAGAATTCAAAAGCAAAGGGCTGTTTTCCTAGTCTAAGAAACCTTAGCCCACTTGAAAACTTGGTCTTCAGCCTAGGTTTCCTGCTTATCCCTCCAGTTCTCTATGGCATTAAAGCCATGCCCTGCATGGCTCTAAGCAATTCCCTGTCCTATGCACAGTTCTGGATGCAATTCCCTAGAACTCTTATTTGCCAGTTGGGTCCCTATATTGACCAGATGGATCATCTGTATCCACAATAAAACAACTACCTGACTTCTAGCACTGACTCCTGACCCCACCCTACTGCTGACCTACTCTCTGATGCCAACTTGAACAAATGCTAAAAATCATCCCACATCTACTTAGAACTTATGAATGGAGGGTCTAGTGGCCCTTTTACCAGCAGCCAGCCATATTGCTGAGAGCAACAATAACCATCAGGGCACCAGAGATAAGAAAACGAGTCAGAGATCTGGAAATGAACAAAACTGTTCTACATGAGGCAGGAATTTACTTGATACTCTGAAGAGAAAAGATAAAAAGAAAAGAAACAGAAAGAGCTGGCAAGATGGCCAAAGGTTGTATGTCACCCAATGAACTGAACCATCTCTTCAATCCCTGCCTTCTCTAATCTCCAACAAGTCGACAAAAACTCAGAAAATCTGGAAGTGCTTAGATGGTATGTAGAAACCAACAAAGGAGAAGATACAGACCAGCCTGGGAGTGGAGCATCTGAAGAATGAAATACTAAGTGAAGGAGCTCAAGAAATCACAGGGTCATATCACAGACCACAGAACTGAGGTTCCTGCCAGCTTCAATAGATCTCTTAAGTGTCAGGAGGTTTCAGTTCATACCTTAAAGTGTAAACATCACAGCTGCCGTTTTATTAAGTACCTACTATGTGACAAATTTTGCATAATTTGCTCTTTTAAGCCTATATAATCCTGTGAAGTAGGTATTATACCTATTTTAGTGATGAGGACACTGAGGTTCAAAGTGGTTAAATAAACTCCCCAAGATCATACAACTATTTTGTCAGAGCCAGTCCTTCGGGCAGCTGATTCCAAAACCCATGCTCTTTCCACCACGATGTGCTGGACTCCAGAAGTGTCCTGATTCTCTCCCATCTTCATCTCAGTCTCATGTCATTTTCCTTTAATCTGCTCCTGAAAGCCCAGCTTGGGTCTGTGGCGACATCCACAGAGTTAGACCACGATCAGTCAGCCATTTAACAAAGATTTCTTAAATCTTGCCATTTGCCAGGAATTGTGCAAGAGATTGAGAATTCCAACGCAAGTATGATACAAGCAATGACCAAGTGCTGGGTGCCATGGTAGATATGTACCTATGGTTCTATGGGATAGCACAGGTGGAGCCCAGGTCCTGGCTTGGGGCAAGGAGTGGAGATCAGTGCCAGGAGGTTCTTTGGCTGAAATGGTGAAGTGGACCACATGCAGTCTCCTAATGTCAAACAGCTGAGCCTAGAGATCCCCTAGGGACTATGACTTTTTTTTTTTTCCACTTCATTCCTTTGCCAATCAGGAAGGACAGAAAACACAGATGGCCTTAACAGATCCAGTCCTACCTTGAAGGAAAGGAAAAATCAAGCTAACATTTTCTGAGTATCTATGTTTCAGGTGCCCCTTCAGTCTATACAACTTGATTTTGCTATGAGAGTAACAGAGTGGTTGACTTAACTCAACCTAGGGCGTTCAGCTGGAAAAGACAGAGCCGGGATTCCAGACCCAGCCCCGCCTACTCCAAAGTCCATGAATGAGCTTTACACTATGTCCAGCTTCACTGCCTCTGGGAAGAAGCTGCTGGATGTCCACTTGAATCTACTGGTAGATTAAACGCGAGCACAGCCGGTAGCACGTGCTGTGTGGGTCTGTGCCAATCTGCCTTTGCCCAGACCCGCCCCATGTCAAAGGACACAAAATAATAAAATAAAAGGACCCAAGGGCTTGGGTCCATGCTTGTCCATGCTCTTCAGCCTCTTCTGCACCCTTCCCCGGAGCTGCCATGATTCCCTACATCTCCACCTCCCCTGCCCAGCTGGGAGTCCTGAGCATCAGCCTCAGGAAAATGTCAGCCAGGCCTGGCCAAGCATATGCCTGTGTCATTGGCACCACAAGGAGCTCCAGCAGTCGGGAGGTGGAAGAACCTGTGCCAGGGGCGGGGCAGATGGCTTCTCATCGGCCCCGCCATGGGTCTGAGAACCCTCCAACCTACTCTTGGCTTCCTCTCTGATACAAAGGCTGCCCATGAGCCTTCATCTCCCCCGCCCATGGCAACCCACCCGGCCCTCGGTGCCCTGCCAGCCCACGAGCTGGCAGAGGCTCCTGCGGAGCGATCCCCTCTGCCACCTACCGGTTGTCACTCTTCATTGAGCATCGCTGCCCTTCCACGGGGCTGCGCTCCCAGGCTCCAAGCTTCCAATCTGCTCTCTGGGAGGCTGACAGAGGACGGGCAGGGCCAGGGGAGGCCTCCCTACCTCACTCCCGCCAGCTCCTTGCCCAGAGCCTGGTTGCTGGAACAAGAGCTAGGAACCCAGATGGTGATTGCTGCCATCTAATTATGCGTGCATATGATATTAGCCAAAAGCATTTGACGATCTCCTGCAGGCTCAGGCAGATCAAATGGAGAGGCACACGGGTTCGAGGATTACTCCAGCAGGGCAAAGGCTGACAAGACTGCCTGCTGCCACTCGAGCAGCCATGGCATCCCATCTCCTCCCAGCAGACTCCTCAGTCTTCACCCGAGGGAAGAGGAAAATCCGGGGCCAGCAGCGGCTGGAGTCCTCCGAGGTGCCTGGCTCTTGGCCTTTCCCTAACCATGACCTGCCAGTCCCATCACTAAAGACCTTGAACTTCACCAGGAGAGAAGCGAAGGGTTGTTGTGTCCCCCAAGGGGCAACTATGGAAGATTCTGTTCATGTCCTGATAATCAGGAAGCAGTCTCATGTCCTTTTGAGATAACCACCTCTGTCTCACCGGTTGATAACCCCTTATCTAGAAGGAAACTTCAGCCCGTGTGGCACTTTTTAAAATGTGTATGTATTTATTTGGCCTCAATAAGTTTTTGGCTGCACTGAGTCCTCATTGCTGCGTGCAGGCTTCCCTAGTTGCAGTGAGCCAGGGTTCCTCTTGGTTGCAGTGCACAGGCTTTAGGCACTTGGGCTCAGTAGTTGTGACACACGGGCTTGTTGCCCCCCAGCATGCGGAATCTTATTGGATCAGGGATCAAACCCATGTCCCCTGCATTGGTAGACAGATTCTTATCCACTGTATCACCAAGGAAGTTCACATGCGGCACTTTCTGCAATTAATCAGTAATTATTATTGCCTTGGCCTGGCCCAGTTTCCTGAAACTTAGATACCATTTGGTTTTATTTTCTTTCTGGAACCTAAGAAATGTGCTAGTGTATACTTAGCACATGCTTCGTATACACTAGGGGCCTAAGACAAGTTTCTTGAGCTCAGTTTCACAATTCCAGTCAGCTGTTTTCTGGTTATCTGCTATGATGGGTACCATGCCAGACACTGGGAAACAGACACGAACAAACTGCAGCTCCTGCCCTATAAAACTCTCATCTAGCCTACGAAGATTTAATTGTGAATGACGGCAAGGGAAGAGGGATCCTTAAGAAGGAAAAAGACAGGTGGGAGCTGAAGGCAGAGACTGGAGTGAATCATGGGAACAGGAAGCGTTTAGGGAAAGTAAAGAAGGACTTGCTGAAGATTTCAACATTTGCATTGCCAGTGTACATTCATTGTACCCATTGTGTATGAGATGGGGGGTTCACAGAGGGTCTCACCTCAAGGGATATGCAAGGACGTCAAAGAAACAGGACATGTCTATATAAAGATAGCATTGTCTCCTGTACTTGTCACTTAAGAAGCAAGAGAATGGCATGGAGAAAGACCTGTAGACCACAGCAGTCAGACTCATCAGCTGCTGGGAGTTACCAGAGCACAGCAGAGAAGAGCCAGTCCTTGGCAGCAGGATGGGAAAGGCAGGATGGAGCAGGAAGCCAGCACTCACATGCCCCTGGGGTGGGCTAGGTGAGATGGAAGCTGACCTAGCTGAGGATAATGACATTTGAGGCTCAGTCCAGTGAATAAGCAGGTACCAAGGGACACAGCTGTCTCTGTCTGGACCAGGGTGAGAGTTCCAAGAAGATGTAGAGGCTCATGTTTAAGGACTGAGACTCAACTGAGTCCTGGAATGAGGATTTGTGGATGCACAGGACAGAGCGCTAAGGCCCTGCAGAGCTAGAATTCAGGCACATAACCAGTGTCATTAGAACGGGCACATGGCATGGAGGTGAGGCCAGCAAAAGGACTGCAGGCGTTCCCACTGGGTCCCTTTGGAGTAGCCCTCCTCACCCATTGATTCCCTCTGGCCTGGGCACAGGGCGAGACTTCCTTTTATAGGAAGGAACAGCACTCCAGCTGTGGGCAGGATCAGCTCGAGGCTGGGCCCAGGAAGGGTCTTCCTAGAATAGGTGGGATTTGACTTGGGTTCTAAAGAATGCAGAAAGAGAGAAGGGCATTAAAGGCAGAGGCATGGAGTTAGAAAAAACACAGAGGTGGAACATTTGTTTAGCGTGCTTCTGGTCCATGTTGGAAAAAGTGTTCTACTGGAGTTTAATATTCAGATTAAAGAATATTACTTATTTCATTGGGGAGGGTGGATTGTGGATAGACCGTAGGAGGGAGTGCCCTGCTCACATCATCTGTGGAAAAATTCAAGAGAATAGCAAATCCTCTCATAAGTTGCTGCGAACCCCAGAGGAGAGTTCTAGGTAGGAAGCAAGGAAAGAGATTGACTCGGGGTGTGCGTGTGCGTGTGTGTGTGCCTGTGTGCGTGCGTGCGTGTGCATGTGTGTGTGCGTGCGTGTGTGTGTGCGTGTGTGTGTGCGTGTGCGCATGTGCGTGTGTGTGTGCGTGTGTGTGTGCGTGTGTGCGTGCGTGCGTGTGCATGTGTGTGTGCGTGTGTGTGTGCGTGTGCGCGTGTGTGTTTGCGTGTGCGTGTGTGCGTGCGTGTGTGTGTGTGTAGGACTGGGTGCTGCATGAGCATGGCCGCATTTGCACTGTGCTCGCTAGGTTCACTCCACACCGGGCTTTGGGTCCAGGGCAAAGCTTCAGAATTAGACGTGGGATAAAGACAAGGTGACACCAGCAGCCGGTCCCCACCTTTCCCTCCAGCAGCTTTCTTCTCCTTCCCCCCCTTCCCTCACTCTTCCGTCTCCAGACCGAATTCTTCTGTCTCCCCAACCAGCAGCCTGACTGCCTTCCAGCCACAGGGAGGCTGGCGTGTCAGGTTGTGGATCACCATGCAAGGGCTGATACCTCATGGGTAATGAAGAGAGAAAAAGCATCAGGGGTGGTTAGGGGAGATGACAGCTGATCACAGAGGCCTCCTCCTTGCCCAGATGTATTTTGTCAACTGATCACTCAGCAGACCGGAGAGGGAGCTCAGTCGAGACCGCTGGGTGCTCCGGAGAGACGGGGACTCTTTTGATCCCAGATGCGCTTAACTGTGGTCTGAGCCACACTCCCGCTGCTCCCCTGGTGGGGCAGAATGAGGAGGGGACAGACTCCCTTTGAAGCTCATCCTGGGACAGGGCACAGCTTCCTCTCCCTGTAGAAAAATGAGAGCGGAAAGCTGTGATGTGCTCGGAAGTCAAATCCCCTGAGAGCAGAGAAGATGTTCTGGCCAGGGGTACTAAGGCTTTTTGCATAGTCCTGACTTTCTCACAGCTCCTTCATCCTGCATAGACAACAACAGAGATGTGTGACCTTGAAAACCCACCAAATCTCTCTGAACTTCAACCTTATTATCAGCAAAACAAGAATGACTCTCCATTTTCTTAACTCTGAGATACCATCGATCTTAAGACCCA
>NW_011495071.1:5834173-5837384 GCF_000754665.1 Bison bison bison
TAAGACCCATCATTGTTTTATTTATCACTAAGAAAAAAATAAATGCTACCAATTAAACTGTGACATGCCATCAATTGTAAGACGCATTCTGATATCAGAGATGTTAAAGTGAGAAAAAATGTCAGTGCGAAAAATTATGAAATAGGATAATAATAACTCTCACTGCACCGGGTTTTGGAGAGATCAAGTGAGCTGAGGAGCAGTGACTTACTTTATAAACTCTGAAACCCTATGACTGGGAGTGAAGAGACCCAAGATGGACCTAAGCTACGTGCCCCTGGGAGCATTTCTTGACCTCTCAAATTGGGCAGGCTCATCTTTCATGGGTGATCATGAGGCTTACACATAAAGCATGTCACCCAGTACCTGATCATTATTATATTCTACCCAGAATGGTTCTTTATCTGGCGAGGGGCAAGTAAAAGCACCTCCTAGGGTTGTCATGAGGATTAAGAGATAACCTTTGTCGGACTCCCCTGGTAGTCCAGTGGAGCAGTTAAGTATCCACCTGTCAACGCAGGGGACACAGGTTTGCTCCCTGGTCTGGGAAGATTCCACATGCTATGGGGCAACTAAACCCAGGTGCCACAGCCACTAAAGCCCAGATACCTAGAGCCCATGGTCCGCAACAAGAGGAGCCACCGCAAGGAGAAGCCCGCACACTGCAACTAAAAAGCAGCCCCTACTCACCACAACTAGAGAAAGCTCGCGTGCACCAACACAGTAAAAAATAAATAAACAAATTTTTTAAAAAGAGAGATAATCTATTAATATATTTGTATTGTAGGTATTCAAATGCATTAGTTCCTTCAAGTTCCTTTTGGGGGCTTCCTAGGTGGATCAGTGGTAAAGAATCCACCTACCAATGCAGGAGACCCAAGTTCAACCCCTGGGTTGGGAAGATCCCCTGGAGAGGGAAATGGCAACCCACTCCAGTATTCTTGTCTGGGGAATCCCACGGACAGGGGAACCTCAAGGGCTGCAGTCCATGGGGTCACAAGGAGTCAGAAACAACTGCACATGAAAACTAGAATTCCTTTTTAGGACTTATTCTACAGGGTCGAGTCTAGTTAGTACTTGGATGGGAGAACTTATTCTGCCATTTAGTATATTTATTGTGTACTTACCTCTTTTGCCCTTTATGGTGCAAGGACTGTGATTTATGCTCATTTAGTAGAGGCAGGATGGAACTGTGACAATGGAATGGATTTTAGTGTTGGACAAGAAGACCTAGGTTCAGATCCAAGCCCACCACTTACGCACCAGTGGTGTGACCTTGGCTAAATTGCTTCATTTTGTTAAGTCTCCATTTCCTCATCTAAAAGCATCATCTCTGAAAATACTCCCATGGACGTGCCTGGCTCATTCAACATGATTAGTACTATTTGTTGAGTGTATGAATGAAGAGGCAAGAGGGAAGCTGCCCCCAACTGGACTCCTGTCCAGTTGCCCAAGTGAAACCCTGGTTACCCTTGACTCATCTGCCCTCCTACCTCCTCATCTGATTATCACCAAGTTCTGGTTATGCTGTCTCCTTAATAGTTTAGAATTTTCTCCCTTCTGTCTTGCTGGTAAACTCTCAACTCAGGCCACCAGACTTTCTAGATTGAATTCCCACAAGAGTCATTAAACCATCTTCTGTAGCAGACTCTGTTGGTTGCCTAGACAGAGTTTCTGTTCAGGCGTCCACCTCTCTCCTACATGGAGAAAAGGGAAGTCTGGATTCCTCAAAGCCAATCATGTAAATTCATTCCCCATGTCAGTGATTCATTTAGGACCAGGCAGGGGACCCACATCTGGCCAATGAGGAAGAAGAGGACATCTGCTGGGGTCATCAAGAAAGGGCTTCCTTGCTGATAAAGAGAGATACCCAGGAAGAGACATGTCCTTCTGTTCTATCAGAGGCTATCCTGTCTGTGCAGGAAGCCATCTCCCACTGAGAGGGATCACAGCCAACATGCTGAGGACTGTGGAGCAGGAAGATGAGAAGGACCTGGGTTCTCAATGGCAGAATGGAGCTGCCCAATGGGCCAAGCCCAGACACTCCATGATACCCTGCTGCTCTCCATGTGAGATGAATGTTTGCTGGCAGTCTTGGTCAATGAATACAAGTACACATCTTACACATCTTCCTAGGCTGAATTCCCACAAGAGTCATTAGACCATCTTCTGTAACAGACTCTCTTGGTTGCCTAGACAGAGTTCTGTTCAAGCGTCCACCTCTCTCCCACATGGAGAAAGGGGAAGTCTGGATTCCTCAAAGCCAATCATGTAAATTCATTCCCCATGTCAATGATTCATTTAGGACCAGGCAGGGGACCCACATCTGGCCACATCTTAAAACAGTGTCAGAACCAGAGTTGGAACATAATCAATGTTTGTGGAAGGTCCATCCATGTCTCTACAAATGACCCAATCTCATTCTTTTTCATGTCTGAGTAATATTCCAATAAAACAGATAACTAGTGAGAACCTACTGAGTAGCTCAGGCAACTCTTCTCAATACCCTGTGGTGACCTAGATGAGAAGGAAATTCAAAAAAAAGAGGTGATACTTGTAAACATACAGCTGATTCACTTTGCTATACAGCAGAAACTAACACAGCATGGCAAAGCAACTATACTCCAAAAAGTTAATTTTAAAAAAGAAAGCAAGTTTTTTATACTTCTGAAAAAAATATTTGTGGAAGGAAGGAGGAAAAGGGAAAAGAAGGAATAAAAGGAAACTGCTTTTTTACCCCATGTTCTCTTCCAGACAGTTGTCAGGGGGTTTTACGGTCTGGATATGGGGACAGAGGGCCTCCCCAGGGGCTCAGTGGTAAAGAATCTACCTGCCAATGTAGGAGACATGAGTTTGACCCCTCAGCCAGCAGGATCCCCTGCAGAAGGAAATGGCAACCCATTCCAATATTCTTGCCCAGAGAATCCCATGGACAGAGGAGCCTGGCAGGCTACAATCGACGGGGTCGCAAAGAATTGGACATGACTTATATGCAGATGACACCACCCTTACGGCAGAAAGTGAAGAGGAACTAAAAAGCCTCCTGATGAAAGTGAAAGTGGAGAGTGAAAAAGTTGGCTTAAAGCTCAACGTTCAGAAAATGAAGATCATGGCATCCAGTCCCATCACTTCATGGGAAATAGATGGGGAAACAGTGGAAACAGTGTCAGACTTTATTTTTCTGGGCTCCAAAATCACTGCAGATGGTGAC
>NW_011495071.1:5837484-5841480 GCF_000754665.1 Bison bison bison
GGGGAAACAGTGGAAACAGTGTCAGACTTTATTTTTCTGGGCTCCAAAATCACTGCAGATGGTGAATGCAGCCATTAAAGTAAAAGACGCTTACTCCTTGGAAGGAAGGTTATGACCAACCTAGATAGCATATTCAAAAACAGAGACATTACTTTGCCAACAAAGGTCCGTCTAGTCAAGACAATGGTTTTTCCTGTGATCATGTATGGATGTGAGAGTTGGACTGTGAAGAAGGCTGAGCGCTGAAGAATTGATGCTTTTGAACTGTGGTGTTGGAGAAGACTTTTGAGAGTCCCTTGGACTGCAAGGAGATCCAACCAGTCCATTCTGAAGGAGATCAGCCCTGGGATTTCTTTGGAAGGAATGATGCTAAAGCTGAAACTCCAGTACTTTGGCCACCTCATGCGAAGAGTTGACTCATTGGAAAAGACTCTGATGCTGGGAGGGATTGGGGGCAGGAGGAGAAGGGGATGACAGAGGATGAGATGGCTGGATCGCATCACTGACTCGATGGACGTGAGTCTGGGTGAACTCCGGGAGTTGGTGATGGACAGGGAGGCCTGGCGTGCTGCGATTCATGGGGTTGCAAAGAGTCGGACACGACTGAGCGACTGATCTGATCTGATCTGATCTGATCTAGCAACTAAACAATGAGAAGAGAAGACTCCTACCAGAGAGTATTATAAACGTGTGCTTGATTCTTCCTCCTGAAAGAGAAAGTGGGTGAAGCCGAGGAACCATTTCCTTCCGATAACAAAATAACATGAGGCTATAAAGTAGAGTATCCCAAAGATCTCATCTGTAAATAGATGGTGCATCTGGTGTGGAAACTGTCTTGGTAGGGAGGGTAAAGAATAGGATGATGCTCACTACTTTTCTTTCCTTGCTCCCTTTTCTCCACAAATATTGATCAAGTTCTAATCTGATACTACAGCTACAGGCTTTGCACCTTTACAGATTGGTCCAGACCGTGGAGGTAGGGACAGGCTGTGTCAACGAGCTGAGCACTGCACTGAGTGCCCTGAGAAGGGAGCTGCTGGGGTAGTGGGGAGCAGAGGCCGGATGCTGGGCTGGCTGACCTGCGGGGCGGCAGGAAAAGAACAATCCCTCCCCTAAAGGCAGTGAGGCAGCTGATGGTTCACTGCTCCCCACTGGGAGAGAGGCGAATTGTATTAGCTTCCTATGGCTGCTGTAACAAATGACCACAAATATAGTGGCTTACATAGACTTACTGTCTTACTGTTCTGGATGTCAGATGGTCAAAATGGGTTTCAGTGAGCTAAAATCAAGGTGTTACCAGAGGCACATTCCCTCCTGGAAGTTTTAGGGGAGGATCCATTCCCTGGCCTCTGGCAGCTTCTAGAAGATGCCCACTTTTCTTAGCTCCTCCACCCTCCAAACAAGTAACATTGGGCCAAGTCCTTCTCATGCTGCCATCTCTCTGGTTCTTCCCTTTCTGCTCTTTCTTCTACCTTTAAGAACCCTGATGGGGGCCTCCCTGGTGATCCGCAGTTAAGAATCTGCCTGCCAATGCAGGGGACATGGGTCCGATCCCTGGGCTGGGAGGATCTCATGTGCTGCTGGGCAACAAAGCTCGTGCACCACAATTACTGAGCCCATGCACCCTAGAGCCCATGCTTCAGAACAAGAGAAGCCATTGCAACTAAGAGTAGCCCTCACTCACTGCAACTAGAGAAGGAAAGCATGTGGCAACAAAGAACTGGTGCAGCCAAAAATCAATCAATAAATAAAAAACATATTTTTAAAAAGAGTCCTGATGATTGCATTGGGCCCACTTGGATAATCCAGAATAATCTTCCCATTCTAAGGCCAGCTGATTAATTCCATGTGTAATTTTATTTCCCCTTTGCCATGTTAGATAGCATATTCACAGGCTCCAGGGATTAGAGTATGGACAACTTTGGTGGCAGTTGGGGGACATTATTCTGCCTACTTTTCTGCCTTCTGATGCCCAATGATATACATCCATCGTACAAGCAAAACACAAATACATTCACTCCACTTCTGGTACCAAACTCTATATTGTGTGAGTGCATGCTAAGTCACTTCAGTTGTGTCCGACTCTTTGCAACCCTATGGACTGTAGCTCGCCAGACTCCTCTGTCCAAGGGACTCTCTAGGCAAGAACTGGAGTGGGTTGCCATACGATTCTCCAGAGGATCTCCCTGACCCAGGGATAGAACCTGCCTCTCTTATGTCTCCTGCATGGCAGGTGGGTTCTTTACCACTAGCACCACCTGGAGAGCCCACGAAAGTCATACACAAGTCAGGGCTTAACCAGAGAAGCAGAACCATAGGAGGTATGTATATATTAAGAGATTTATTGCAAGGAATTGGCTTACAAGATTGTAGAGGATGGCTAGGCTAGTCTGAAATCAGACTAGAACTCTGGGGCATGGCCTGAAGTTGCTGCCCATGGGTGGGATGTCTTCCTCTCTAAGAGAATCCTCAGCTCTGGCTTAAGTGCCTTTCAACAGACTGAATCAAAACTGCCCAAATTATCTAGGATAACCTCCCCTACTTAAAGTCACCTGATCATGAATTGTAATCACGTCTACATTAGACCTCCACAGCAACACATAGATTAGTGTTTGATTGAATAACTGGGGACGGTAGCCTAGACAAGCTGACACATGAAAGAGACCATCACACAGATGGAGGCAGCTTCCTAAGGTCCCTGTCCTCTGCCTCAGGCTGTTCACCACAAGCCCCTATAAACCTGGAATGGATGCTCAGTCCTGAGGATGGTCTTCTGCATGAAGTTAAATGGGCCCAGGGAACTCTAAAAGTTCATTCTTCTGCTCTGCTCCACTGTTCCCTGAGATTAGAAGTTCCTTAGGACAAAGGCCAGGATTTTGTATTTATATCTGCATCTAGCAGGACCTTAGCTAATTCTCCTTGTATAGGTGACACTCAGGGAATGCTGGTTGGAAGAATCTTGTCTTTGTTGAATAACTTTTCTCCCCCGTTTCTAACCAGACAGCCCACTATGGCAGCTATGAATCTGACTGCATTTTCGGCTACTAATTCAGACGATGGTATAATACAGTGTCATATATACCCAGGTGGCATTGGTAATAATGGAAAATCATCCTAGGAATGGCAGTGGGGTGGGTGATACTGAAACACACAAGTAGAGAAAGAGGCCGTGGTATCTCTTTGTAGAGACATTTATAAGCAGGAAAGCCCAGTCTGGCTGCATCAGAATGAATACTGACTTATCCAGAGACAAGCTTCAAAAGTTTGCCCACCTGATGCCAAGAGCCGACTAATTGGAAAAGACCAAAAAGTGGGCGATGACCAACCTCTGGAAATTCCTGCCCTTTTGCCAAAATAGTTGGGATAATCGTCCCACTCATCAGCCTATGAAGTTACCCAGCCGTAAAAGCTAACCACACATTTCAAGGCTTCCCTTGCCGTCTGTGGCACCCCACTCCAGTACTCTCGCCTGGAAAATCCCATGGGCGGAGGAGCCTGAAAGGCTGCAGTCCATGGGGTTGTGAAGAGTCGGACACAACTGAGCGACTTCACTTTCACTTTTCACTTTCATGCAATGGAGAAGGAAATGGCAACCCACTCCAGTGTTCTTGCCTGGAGAATCCCAGGGATGGGGGAGCCTGGCAGGCTGCCGTCTATGGGGTCTCAGAGTCGGACACAACTGGAGTGACTTAGCAGCAGCAGCAGCTTGCCATCTGCAATGGCCCACACTCTGTCTCTGTCGGTGGAGTGTGTTTCTCTCTGAATAAATCCACTTCTTACCTCTCACTTTGTCTCTCACCAAGTCCTGAACAAGGTTTGTAATCTCAGCTTAAAAGACCACCGGTTCAAGTCCCAATATGAGCTACGTGGTTTCATGAAGATTCTGGAGGCTGGGTGCCGAGACACCTCCGACCTCTGTCCCCACACTGCTGAGGTGTGATTCTGGAGGACTCAAGGCTTTCTGTAGGTGATCGGGCAGCCACACTGCTCCCTGGG
>NW_011495071.1:5841580-5888631 GCF_000754665.1 Bison bison bison
GATGGCGTGTAAACCCCTTGCCAGGGACCCACTGGTTTTGGTTTAAACTTGCATCAAGTTCCCTCCAAGCCTCCCTCCCCGACTCGTCCCCACCCCCTGGCTGAAATCTTATCTCCTTTGGGGCTGAGAAAGAGACTGTTATTCTCCACAGTCTGGTTTATGATATAAAATCTGTGCTCTGAGCCCTCTGGCTTTGGCTTTTGATATTTAAAGCCAAGCTTTTGAAATTCAAAAATACCCTTTTTTCTCTCAAGCACCTTGCCCTTAGAATTGAAATCCATGGCTCTCAATACCATTGCCTCTACAATAGATTTACAAAAGGCTACTTAAGAGCTCAAAAGCCAGGAAAGGGACTCTTTGTTCTCTCTGTATGGTCCCTACCCTAAGGGCAATGCAGAAAAGCACAGCTGCCACTGGAAAGGTGAGGTGGAGAAGTGAGGGGGTTAAAGGATTGGAAAAGCACCAGTTTAATAGCAAAATTTTACTGTGAGGCATTTATAAAATGCTGAGGTGTGTTTCCCCAAGGCTTAGCTAAGTGTGGTTTTCATGACTCATTCCAGCAAAAGTACTAAGAAAAGCAAGCAATAGTGAATTATAAATATTGACACAAATCGTTGACAGGTAAATTTATTGTGTTCATTTCTGAGCATTTATTAACTTGAACTTTTTGAAGATAATCTTAGAATTTCTATAACGTGCAATTTAAAATACATCACTTATTTTATACTCGGAAGAGTACATTAAAGTATTTATAAGAATTCACTCATCTGTGGTCAACTAATTCTTGACAAAGGTGCAAAGACACTCCAGTGAAAAAAGGGTAGTCTTTTCAACAAATAGCGCTGGGACGAGTGGATATCCATATTTAAAAATATTAACCTCTATTCATACACCCACCATTTATAAAAATTAACTCCAAATGAATCGTAGTCTTAAATGTAAGATCTAAAACAATAAAACTTCTGGAAGAAATTATAACAGTAAATCTTTGTGAACTTAGAGTAGGCAAAAACTTCTTTGACATGACATAAAAAACACCATTAATAAAAAAGTGATAATCTGAACTTTATTAAAATTAAAAATTTCTGCTCTTTAAAAGATACTATTGATTGAAAAGACAAGCCAGGGACAGGGAGAAAATCTTAGAATATATCTTATAAAGGACTTGGATCCAGGGTGAATAAGGAGCTTTAAAAATTCAACAATACTACAAACAACACAATTTTTCCTCATGAACAAAAGATGTGAAGACATTCCACCAAAGGAGATATACGGATGGCAAGTAAGCACATGAAAAGATGCTCCACATCACTAGTCACTGTCGTTCAGCCCCTGAGTCCTGTCTCGCTCTTTGCAGACTGCAGCACGCCAGGCTTCCCTGTTCCTCTTTCTATCCCAGGGGTCGAACCCAGGTCTCCCACATTTCAGGTGGATTCTTTACCAGCTGAGCCACAAGGGAAGCCCAAGTATACTGGGGTGGGTAGCCTATCCCTTCTCCAGTGGATTTTCCCGACCCAGGAATCAAACCAGGGTCTCCTGCATTGCAAGTGGATTCTTCACCAGCTGAGCTACCAGGGAAGCCCATTATCTCCCAGAGTTTGCTCAAATTCATGCCTGTTGAGTTGGTGATGCTACCTAACCATCTCATCCTCTGTCATTCCCTTCTCCTCCTGCCCTCAATCTTTCCCAGCATCAGGGTCTTTTCCAATGAGTTGGCTCTTGGCATCAGATGGCCAAAGTATCGGAGCTTCAGCACCAGTCCTTCCAATGAGTATTCAGGGTTGATTTCATTTAGGATTGACTGATTTGATCTCCCATTACAGCAATGTAAATTAAACCCATGATGAGATACCACTAGCAGAACGATTAACATGAGAAAGGCTGACCATGTTTAAAGTATTGGCAGGGAATTCTCATACATTGCTGTTGGGAATATAAAATGGTAGAACCACTGGGGAAAATAGCTTGACAGTTTCTTAAAAAGTTTACACACTTCTTGTTGTATAGTCCCTAAGTCATGTCTTTGCTATCCCATGGACTGTAGCCCACCAGGCTTCTGTCCATGGGATTTCTCAGCCAAGAATACTGGAATGGGTTACCATTTTATTCTCCAGGGGATCTTTCCAGGAATCAAACCCACCTCTCCTGTTTTGCAGGTGGATTCTTTATCACTGAGCCAGCAGGAAAGCTCCAAAATTTATACATATACCTACCATATGGACCAGCCATTTCTCTTAGGTATCTACCTAAGAGAAATGAAAGTAGGTATCCATATGAAGACTCTCACATGAATGTTCAGAGCAGTTTATTTGTACTAGCCTCAAACTGCTGCTGCTAAGTCACTTCAGTCATGTCTGACTCTGTGCGACCCCATAGATGGCAGCCTACCAGGCTCCCCCATCCCTGGGATTCTCCAGGCAAGAACACTGGAGTGGGTTTCCATTTCCTTCTCCAATGCATTAAAGTGAAAAGTGAACGTGAAGTCACTCAGTCATGTCTGACTCTTAGCAACCCCATGGACTGCAGCCCACCAGGCTCTTCCGTCCATGGGATTTTCCAGGCAAAAGTACTGGAGTGGGGTGCCTCAAACTGGAAACAACCCAAATGTTCATCATCTAGGAAATGAATAAACAAAGGGTGGTATATCCATACAATGGGATACTACTCAGTAATAAAAAGGGATGAACGATTGACACCGTGGATGAATCTGATGTTGCATGAAAGACACTAGACAAAAAAGAATACATTCTGTATTTATAGAAAATTATAAAATTTCAGATTGATCTCCAGTAATAGAAAGTAGATCCATGGCTTGCCTATAAGGAGAATGGGCAAGAAGGGATAGAGACAGATAAGGGCAGGAGGAATGGGTTACAAATGGGCATAAGGAAATTAGGGATGTGGGCGATGGATATGTCTATTATCCATTTTATGGTGATGATTTCACAGGTAGATAGATATGTCAAAATTTACCAAATTGGACATTTTAAGTATATGCAGTTTCTTGCATGTCATTATACTGCAATAAAGCTGTGAAAAAGATATGTTTATAAAAAACAACGTGTGTTTCTGGGTCTGTCACTGTTAGAAGTGACAGACTTCCAACAATTAGGGACAGACTTTTAAGATAATCCAAGCATACCTTCCAAAACCTAAACTTAGCCACACTCAGCTATGTATGGATCTCAAGGATTCACTTGTTACTCTCATTAAATGTTGTACACAAAATAAACATTTTTATATCTGTGCTTTAAATAAAACCCGCTTGCCAATGCAGGAGACGCAGGTTCGATATCTGGGTCAGGAAGATCCCTTGAAAAAGGAAATGGCAACCCACCCCAGTATTCTTGTCTGGAAAATCTCATGGACAGAGAAGACTGGCAGGCTACAGTCTATGGGGTCGCAGAAGAATTGGACACAACTTAGTGACTAAACAACAACAACAAAATAAAATAGATAACTAATTTGTAAACGTTCATAACTTGTTAATAACTGAAATAAAGCAGGATCCTGTGGGGTCCTCCCAGGTACAGATGCTTTCCACTTTCCCCATTTCTTGTTTTCAGGAAAAAGTCTTCAGCCTCCTAGACCTTCCTGAATACCAAAGTGAAGGAAGAAAGTCACACACCCTGTAGCCCTCATCCCAAATTTTGCCTATAAAACTTCTCCCCCGAAACCATCAGGGAGTTCAGGTTTTTTGAGCATGAGCCACCCATTCTCTTTGATTGGCCCTGTGATAAATCTTTCTCTGCTTCAAACTCCAGTGTTTCAGTTTGTTGAGCCTCCCTGTGTGTCATGCACACCAAGTCACAGAGCTGCATGCATAGGGCTGTTAGGGAACCACTGACTGAGATCATTCTCCCTTTCCAGGCAGGATAATAACCACTTGCATGAGTTATCTCACAACAGGACTTCCTGATAAGGAACACAGTAGTGACAAGCTACCACCAGACACAAGAATTCAGGGGGGGCCGAAAGAAGGGAGGAGATGCCAGCCCATAATATGTCCTGCCAACCTCCCAGAAATCCTCACACTGGAAACAATCTTGACTGAGAGATGCACATGCCACCAGGAAGTCTTGAATTGGCACAAGTAAGATGACTGGCCAGAGACAATCTGGAAAGCTAACCCCATTACAGGAAAATCCAAGACTCTGGGTCCCCTTCCCTGCAGCTCGCCATCCCGGCACCCCTTCCCAATAAAGTCTTCTGCTTTATCAGCATATGTGTCTCCTTAGACAATTCATTTCCAAGTGTTAGACAAGAGTCTACTCTCAGACCCTGGAAGAGGTCCCCCTCCCGGTAACAGAGCCACAGAAGGAGAGTGATAAAGGAGAAAAACTGTACTAAGAAGAGGTCAGGATGGGGAGAGGATGGGAAGGGGAGAGTGGGTTGCAGAGCCCCACACAGCCTGCTGGAATAATAATCCTAACATGCTGAGCAGGTGTGGGTGCTTCACTTGTTATCTCCATTCATTCTTAAAATCCTATGAGTTGGACTTACCTGGTAGTCAAGTGGTTAAGAATCCACCTGCCGATGCAGGGGACATGGGTTCAATCCCTGGTCAAGGAAGACTCCACTTGCCTCAGATAAACTAAGCCTGTGCACCACCACTACTGAGCCCGCAGCTGCATCTACTAAAGCCCATGCACCTAGAGCCTGTGCTCCACAACAGGAGAAGCCACTGCAACGAGAAGCCTGAGCATCGCAACAGAGTAGCCCCTACTTGCCACAACTAGCGAAAGGCTGCTCACAGCAACAAAGACCCAGCACAACCAGAAATAAAATTAATTAATTTTTAAAAAAGAAATCTGAGCACTGTAGACTATTTCTTAAAAAAAAAAAAAAAAATCCTATGGGTTAAGAACTACTGTTAAACTCCTTAAAAGGTGAGGGAACTGGCATCTGATAGAAAATTTTAATAACTTGCCTTAGGTTAGAAATTAAACAGCTGAGAGAGTTTCCAACTGTGTTAGTTTCCTAATATTGATTGGTGCCTGTACCAATTTAGTGGCTTAAATCAAAACAAATTTATTCTTTCACAGTTCTAGAGGGCAGAAGTTCAAAATGAGTCTTACGGGGCTAAAGTCAAGGTGGCAGCTGTGTGCCTTGTGAAGGTTCCAGGGGAGAACCTGGTCCTCATCACTTTGAGCTTCTCAAGGCTGCCATCATTCCTTGGTTTGCGGCTGCATCACTCTAACTTCTGCTTCCATCATGCATGGCCTTCTCCTCCCTTCGACTCTTATGAAGACCTATCTGCTTCTTATAAGGACCATTGTGACTACATTGAACTCTTAAGAAAAACAAACAGCAGGCCCCCAAGAAAGTTGTTGGCACTCACGACAGCCAAAAAAAGTGAAAGTGTTAGTTGCTCAGTTGTGTCCGACTCTTTGAGACCCCGTGGACTGTAGCCCACAGGGGTCCTCTGTCCATGGAATTCTCCAGGCAAAAGAATACTAGAGTGGGTTGCCATGCCCTCCTCCAGGGGATCTTCCCAACCCAGGGATCGAACCCAGATTTTCCGCGTTGCAGGCAGATTCTTTACCATCTGAATCACAAGGAAGCCCATGACAGCCAACCAAGACTTAATTGCAATGCCAATTTCTCCAGGGACGTGGCCTTTAAACAGATGACTTTTTCTTTAAATTTTTTTAAATTGAAGGATAATTGCTTTACAATGTTGTGTTAGTTTCTGCTGTACACCAATGTGACAATCTGAGATTTCCTGATCAGCACTAGCACTAGTGAAGTAATCTGCAGAATAAGACCCCTGTCATTCCCTTCACCTCAAAAAAAGATGACCTGGCCTGAAACAACTCTTTCTTTTCTCTTGATAATAGCTTCCTTGCCCCATCTTCCTTCTGTCTATAAAAAAATCTTCCATTCTATACAGCTCCTCAGAATCTCTCTCTACAGCTTGCTAGATGAGTTGCTACCTGATTCATGACTTGCATAACAAAGCCAATTAAACCTTCAAATTTACTCTGTTGAATTTTTTTTTTTTAAACAGAGAGCACCTGGATAATCTCTCCATCTCAAATGTTTGATTTAATCACAGCTGCAAGTCCCTTTTACCATGTGAGGTAAGATAGTCCCAGGTTCTGGGGCTGAGGACACAGACATCTTCAGGAGCATTGTCTGTCTACCACACCATGGTTCACATGCCTCCCTCATTCAAGAGGGAAGGCCCTTGCTGACCAGTCCCCAATTCCCCTTCTCCATTCTACCTTCTCTCACTTCCTACCTATAGTTGGCACTGCAGCCAGACCTCACAACCTGCAAGCCTGTGGCATTTGGGTACCACATTCAGCCCTATGCTAGGTTTGTGAAAGCTTTTTAGGCTGGAATCATGTCTCATTCATCTGTGTAGCCCCTACAGCCCATAACACAGAGCCCTGCACACAGGGGGACTCTATTTATTCAGCACCTCAGTGGATCAATGGAGGGAAATAAACCAGGACCCAGGTAAGTCATCCTCTGAACACATTGCTTCCAGAATGCACTAGTCGTCCCAGGGCCCCTAAGCCTGGGGCCAGTGCAGTAGCCCTGCCCCAGATCAGTACTGACTACCCCTGATGCCCATGGCCAGGCTCGGGGTATTTGCTCAGAGCTGCCTTAACTTGGATCTTAGGCTCAAATGAACAGGTAACATAAATAGGGCTTTTGATAGCTCAGTTGGTGAAGAATCCGCCTGCAGTGCAGGAGACCCTGGTTTGATTCCTGAGTTGGGAAGATTCCCTGGAGAAGGGATAGGCTACCCACTCCAGTATTTTTGAACTTCCCTGTGGGTCAGCTGGCAAAGAATCTGCCTGCAAGGTGGGAGACCTGGCTTCGATCCCTGGATTGGGAAGATCCCCTGGAGAAGGGAAAGGCTATCCGCTCCAGTATTCTGGCCTGGAGAATTCCATGAGCTCTATAGTCCATGGGGTCGCAAAGAGCTGGACATGACTGAGTGACTCTCACTTCTTTCACTTTGGAGAATTAAAGGAAGAAAGCAAGAGCATCCCCATGGCTGAGAAAGGCAGGGCACAGTTTGGGAATGTATTTTCTCTGACTAATTCAGGCTCCTGGTTAGCCTTCTGCCATTTGGGGCCTGAGGAGTGCCTCTGTAGCTGGAGCCACCAGCCCCCACCCCCATCTGGGAATATGCTGGACACTTACCCAAAAGGATTCTCGAGGTCACTGGGGTCAGAACAGGCAGTGACACCACACTGCTATAGGCTGAATGTTTGTCTCTATCTCCCCACCCAATTTATATGTTGAAATCCTAACCCCTCAGTGTGATAGCATTTGGAGGTGGGGCCCTTTAGAGGTGATTAGGTCATGCGGGTGGAGACCTCCTGAATAGGATTAGTGCCCTTATGACAGAGGCCCCAGAGAGCTCCCTGACTCCTTCTGCCACATGAGAACACAGCAAGAAAACAGCCATCTATGAACCAGGAATTAAGCTCTCACCAGACACCAAATCTGCCAGCACCTTAACCTTGGAATTCTCAGCCTCCAGAACTTTGAGAAATAAATGTTTGTTGCATAAGCCACCCAGTCTAAGGTATTTTTGTTATAGCATTCCAAACAGAGCTAACCATAACATACAGAGATAACACCTTTATTTTACCTACAAGGAACCCCAAGTTCAATGAAGGGAAGCCCCCAGGCATTAGAACCATACCACCAATTTCATCAACCAACATTTTTTTTTAATTTATTTATTTACATTTCTTTTTGGCGGTGTTAGGTCTTAGTTGCTGGACGCAGGCTTTCTCTAGCTGCAGAGCACTGGGCCTCCTCTAGTTGCGATGCGTGGGCCTCTAATTGCAGTGGCTTCTCGTTGCAGAGCACGGGCTCTAAGTGCTTGGGCTTCAGTAGTTGAAGCACAGAGGCTCATTAGTTGTGGCTCAAGGACCCTAGAGCATGCAGGCTTCAGTAGTTATGGCATAAGGGCTCAGTAGTTTCGGCTCTCAGGCTGTAGAGAACAGGCTCAGTAGCTGTGGTGCACGGGCTTAGTTGCTCTGTGGCATGTGGGATCTTCCTGTATCAGGGATCGAACCCATGTCTCCTGTACTGGCAAGTGGATTTTCACCACCAGACAAGTCCAGCCAACATTTATTTACACAGTGGGCAAAAGCCACAGAGTTAGATACTGGTTCATCTCCTCCAATGTGTGTATCCTGCATACATAGGTTCAGATAAGTGCATACATGTCTGTGTGTATATGTGTATGTGTGTGCTGTGGCCTCTGGGATTGGAAATAGAGACTCCTAATATTCTTCAAGGCAGCCCTGCATTTCTATTTCTTGTTGATTAAACCCATTACTTCGCTTATTTACCTCCTCTGGAGACAGAGAGATTTGAGGCCAAAGATTTACCCTTAACTTAAACTGTTAGGCAGTGACTCTTAAACAAAAATATTCCAAGATTTCCTCCAAAGAATGTGTGAGTATTGAAACTTCCTGGTGGTCCAGTGGCTACGACTCCAAGCTCCCAATGCAGGGAGGTCAAGGTTCAGTCCCCGGTCAGGGAACTAGATCCCATACGCCACAACTAAGACCTGGGGCAGCCAAACACATTTTTAAAAAAAGAACTTGCGAGTATTGGGAGCCAAGGAATTGGACATTATTCGGGCCAAGTGTTTGGCACATGCCCGAGTGGTGATGCTTTCTGTGCTCAGGATGAAGTAGAGAAAGAAATGGCTAAGGAAGAGGGAAAAGGAAATGAGATGCTCCTGGATTACTTTCCACATCCTCCTTAGCCAGATTCTCACATGTATAAACATAGTATTATATAATAGTATAATGGTATTAATCTCACTCACCTCCATTAGAACTTTAGAAAAATATACTAAAACAAACAAAAGATGGCTTTTGGCATCTCAGGAGTTTGGGACCTGATAGAGCACAGCGTCTTTCTCTTGAGATGTTTGATGGTAGCCGCTGCCCTGTGGGTCTGCAACATCATTCACACAATAAACAATAGCCCGTGACCACGTGGTAGGCAAGGGCAGTGCTGAACAAACCTTCGGGCACCATTTACTGTCACCATGCAGAGTCCTACATTCACTGTGACACTTTTCCAGCAGATGGCAGTGACGTGTCTTGAGGAAAAAGCCCTGGTCTATGCCTTACACCAGGCACCATAGGAGCTGGGGATGGTGCTGCAAGACCCAGAGTGTCTGGTTCACCTACTTGACCTTGGGTTCTCTTCTTTAAAGACATGGTGCTGGGAATACAAAGCTGGTCAGAAGGCCGGACCATCCGCACCTGTGCCCCCACCCACAGTGACACCCCACTCCAGTATTCCTGCCTGGAGAAACCCATGGACAGAGGAACCTGGCTGGCTAAAGTCCATAGGGTCAAAAAGAGTCGGGCACAATGGAGCACGCTTGCCCAGAAAGTAGAGCCTGTTATGTGACAATGTGCACTGTGCCAGCCTCTGTTTGGGGTCTGATGAAGACAAACTGCGCAGCTAAGGGGATGCTAAGCTCCATCCTGGGCCATGACCATCCTCAGGTGTGGAATGAGTATCCTTCCCACTGCTGTGTCCCCAGAAGCCAGCTGGTGCCTGACTCAGATAGAGTGCACATGACCAGTTAGTCGAGGGAATGAATGAATGAATGAAATCTTCCCAGTCACCCATGGAGTACCTGGTCTGGTGCACCCTCTCCCTTGGGTCCTCAGATAGACAGCAGAAGCAATGCCCAGGGACTGCTCTGACGGAAAGCAGGAACTACCAAAATGAACTTACTTACGACAAAGACCTCTCACCAGGAGGCAGCCCCCTGCAAAGGGGAGCAAATCTCGTCCTTCATCACCCTGTGCTGCCCGCACTGCTATAGCTCACTCTGTCCAGCTGTCTGTCCAGCTCTCATCAGAGCCGACTCACCCAGCCCATTTGCAAGTCTGAGATGTAATCACTGGCTTCCTCCTCAGAAAACCAATGTTCCAACAGATCTTCCCAGAGCTGGCTGGAGCCCCCAGCTGGCCCGGCTGGGTGTGGCCCTGCCTCTCTCCTCCCATGCTGTCCCCGCTCCCCACAAGAAATCCACAGCTAAGGCAGAAATAGAAATCAGGTGAAAGTCTGGGCTGGGGCCAAGAGACTCCTGCTGGGAATTGCCAAGGGCAGACCGGCCTTGGAACCATCAGCTTGCTGGCTTTAGGGATGAAGGCTAGGGTGCCCCGGGGTCAGGCTTCAGGTGCACAGGGCTCTATCCTGCTCTGCTTGACTCCCTAACAAGTCAAAACTCAGACTCGCAAGAACTGTGAATGGGAGAATAATGACAAGCGAGGGGGATCCCCAAGAGCCTTCCTTGTTAACCAGCATGGAGTCTGCAATTGCCCCGGGGCTGGGGTGTCTGCAGGCAACAGCAACAGGGTTTGCAGGAATTTGTGAGGCCAAAACAAGTTAGGGATGAGACAAGGGGATTGGCAAGGAAGGGACAATGACGGATTTTGGCAGCCTGGAAACCATTTCTGAGCATTTAAGGCAAAATTCTATCCTATTCCTTCTCCCCTAAGTGATAGACACACTTGGGTATAAAAGAAGGTTACAAATAATTCTTCATACTTCACACTTCAGAAAGGATTTTCACATCCATCTCCTCATGTGATCCTATAAAAAAGTGGCAAGATCATTTTATTCTGCTTTACAGATGAGGAAACTGAGACCCAGGTGGTAAAACGACTTATTGAAAACAGCACAATAACTATAGATGCATCAAGAACTTTCTATTTTCCTAACACTAAGTTTTTACATACATTCTGACACTCTAAGGTTAGGAAATATGCTTGGGGCTCACCAGCGCAGATCTGAGCATCGTTTCACCACATCTCCCCCTCAGCCCAGAAGGAGCAAATGCCAAGTCAGGAGTGGACCCCAGGGTCCACGAGCTGGCCCAGTGCCCTTGGCTTGGTAGACCACACAACCCGAGAGAGACCTCAGAAACCTCCTCCAGAGTCTGGGGGAATCACGCAGAGCCCCCATAACACATAAAACACCGGGGCCTGACATGAGCAGGTGTGGGCATAACATGCCAAGCTGTTAGTATCACACAGAGATCCCTGGGAATTCTAAAACCTGCACTGTTTTCCCATCCCTCCCCACGCTCTGCCTCCCAGCCCTGTGTTTTCTGGCATCCTAAGGGCGTTCACTACTGGAGCCTCCCCTCTGGAAGCTGAGCCTGTCCTGCGGTTGGACACCCTGCTTCTCGTGTCACACCAGGGGCAGGAGCCAGCTCTCTTGGGCATGCCGCTTAAACAGGAAAATAAATAATCCCATTTGGAACAGCAGTGGCAAACAGAGCCCTCTGTCTGAGGACCTTCATGCCATTCTCTCCACTCCTGGGCACCTTCTCGACTAGAGATGTTTTTCTGGGGAGGAGGAAGGGACGGGGTGTGGAAATGGACTCTATCCTTCTCTTAAGAGGGTCTTTGTTGCTGTTATTTCCATCTTCTTCTGAGGACGGAGGGCCCCCGCAGAGCCGTGAGGGTTGCTTAGTGCCATGGAGACAATTGTGATATCAAAGGGAGAGGATTATGGCTCCAGTGGGGAGGGAGGAGCGGAAGCTCCAGCCAGAGCCGGCGACTGACAAGAGAAGATGACAAGTCACTTAGGCCCCAGGTTGAGAGCCGGTGGCAGAGTGTGAGATGCAGAGACAGGCCCTGTCAGTTCTGAAGGATTGCCGATGTCACAGGAAACAAGGCTCTCCACAAAGAGGAGCCGTCCCCCTGAAGTGGGGACACCTGGAAAGCAGCAGCTGGCGGCGGAGCTAAGGGTGGGGGCAGGACCAACAGCAAGAGGACATCCCGATACCAGCACTGATGGCGGTGGGACCAGACACAGAGACAGAGGGAGGGGAGAGGCAGGTCTGGCCAAGGCAGAAGGGTGGGAATGAGGCCCCCAAAACATGGATGCTCGGGGGCCAGAAGGTTGGGAGAGACATGCATGTAGTTCGGGTTCAATAAGCAATTGCCAGAGAGGATGGTGACCCGGAGACAAGTCCCTGGACTCAATCAATTGATCAAGATGAGTTGTGAGCTTGCCCTACGCCCAGTGACATACTAGACAATGTGTGTGTGTGTGTGTGTGTGTTAGTCGCTCCATCATGTCCGACTCTTTGTGACCCCATGGACCTTAGCCCACCAGGCTCCTCTGTCCATCCATGGGATTCTCCAGTCAAGAATACTGGAGTGGGTTACCATTCCCTTCTCCAGGGGATCTTCCTGACCCAGGGTTCAAACCCAGGTCTCCTGCATTACAGGCAGATTCTTTACTACAGAGCCACCTGGAAGCCGTAGGCAACTTGGAGGACTCAGCAAATATTAGCCATGTCCCTGCCTTCCTGACTGGCAGCAAGTGCTTGTCAATGACACATCCATCTGTCAATGCCTAGGGTTCATGGTGAGTGGGTGCAGGGAATGGGTAAGTGGAGGCACTCTCAGGAGAACTGGCAGCAGTAAAGAAGACAGAAGGGAGAGCCGGGTGGTCCCATGGAAAAAAAAATTACTTAATTTCCCTGGGCCTCACTTTCCTTATCTGTACAATGGAGCACCATGAACTGAAGGCTACTGCATTAAAGGCTCTCTCCCACTTTTCCACCAAGATCCAGCTTCTTCTCCTCTGTGGTAGCAGGGAACCATCCCTGATGTCCATATCTCTCAGAACAGAAATAACTCAGGCCATGATTTATTAAGAAACAGAAGAAGAAAGAAAATCACGGTGGTATCTTTGAGGCAGTGGGTAACATCTCCTAGGAGCACCGACCCCCCACCCCCACCAATATCCCACCCCATCACACCCAAAATAAATGGGGGAGACACACATTCCAAGCTCCCCCTGACACATCTAACGGATATCAGATGGGACCGTCCGCAAAGCAAATAGGAATCTAATCTATCCTCTCGTTCAGCCAAATGGAAACAGCAGGATATCCATGGCTGAGCCTCTAGCTTCTGGCGGGGGACACGAAGAAGGAAAATGGAAACAGATTACAGTCAGTCTGATACCCAAATAACAAATAGGTATCCTGGAGAGAAATTTGTTTTATTGATGTTCGGGAAGAGATCCACTGATTTCCTTGTCTGCTCTGCCTTGCCACTTTAATTGAGGAAGGTGCTAGTTAAAAGTCAAAGTAAAAATAAAATGAAAGAAAGTGTTTCAAGCCTCACAGTCATCTGCTCCCAGGCACATCCAATAACATGTATGCGCTGCACACGCTCTATAATGAATTCTCCCAACAACCCAAAGTGTCCATTGGAACTGACCGGAGATTCAGCACAGTTCATTTTCCCAGGGGTTGACAGCTGTCTGGGCTTCGAGGCAGAAGGATTGCACAGGAAGGAATTAGCTTTGGGCCTGGCACTGGGGGGCTGGGGCCTGGGGATGTAGGTTTCTATAGGGAGGAGCTGAAATCAGCCTGGGGTTCAAGCAGAAAGGGGATGTGTCCTCCCAGAGGCCAGGGAGGGCAATGGGATCTTAACAACAACCCTCAGAAAGATCTCAGCTCTGAAGCCAAAAAATTGTAGAAGGAAAGGAAAACGAAGCAAAATCGTGGCAGGAAGGCAAATGGTTCAAAGGAAAGGAAAGAAGAAAAGGTATTTAAAAGGGACAAAGTGACTAAAGCCCTAGTGCCACTCCTGCTCGGGAAGCTTCATTATCATCAGGACCACAGTCTACCTCTGAAGATGCCAGGCAGGAGGGAGATTTTTGTGATACTATAAATATAGTTTATAGGCTTTGGTTTATCTTTATGACAGATCCAATAAATAATTTACTGGTCAGTAAAAGATCAAAGAAACTGCTAGAACTGCAGCCCGAAACATCAAAACCTCTAATGTTTATACGGAAGTGATACCGACCCTGCAAATTCACTATTTAATGGGGTAAGTTTATGGTCCTGTGCCCGGGGCCCCAAAAGTGAAAAACTTTTAAGAAAACAGAACAAACAAAACACTGGGCCAAATAGACATAGGAAAAGACATAATAAGGAGAGAGTTAGAATAAAGCATCCGACATCACCACATCACTGTTACCATGGAGAGTTACAGAGATCCAGTCCCACCCTGTCTCCTCAGCTGCCACAGGGGACCTCAGAAGGATGTGGATACTTGCAACAGCCAACAAAATGTATGTGATCAACCTTCTGAGGAATCATTGGAGACAAACCCCAGATTCGCGTGAGTGAAGAGTGAATGGTCCCAAGCTAGGGAGAACTGGATATGATTGTAGTAAAGGTCTGGAAATCCCAGGAGGGGAAGGCTGGACTAAGAGAAGATGCCAGACCTGCCTGAAATCCTTCTTCCTGAAAGCCCAGACACCTGTCAAGCCCCAGGATGCCAGACCTGGTTCCTGGAAGAGAAAGCCCCAAGCAAGTCCCAACCTTTTCCTTCCCATCGCAGTTCTGTCCTAGAGCTCAAGCCATGGGTCCAGGCTCTGTCTTTCCGCCTCCTGCAGAACAGCTGCTCCTTGGCCATCCTTTGTCTTAAACATCCACCCAGCCAACGGATCTGGGGTCAAGGTCCTAGGAGCCGGCTTGCAGCCCAGGTAGGGAACTTCTCTACTGGTTCAGTGGATAAGACTCCGTGGTCCCAATGCAAGTGTGTGTGGTGTTAGTCATTTGGTCGTGTCTGACTCTTTGTGACCCCAATGGACTGTAGCCTGCCAGGCTTTCCTGTCCATGGAATTCTCCCGGCAAGAATATTAGAGTGGGTTGCCATTTCCCTCTCCAGGGGATCTTCTTGACCCAGGGATCAAACCTGGGTTTCTTGCATTTCAGGCAGATTCTTTACCATCTGAGCCACCAATGTGGGTGACCCCCAATGTAGGTGGTCTGGGTTCAATCCATGGTCCGGGACTTAAGATCCCACATACTGCAACAAAGTCCACGTGCTGCAGCTACTGAGCCCGGATGCCTCTAGGGTCCACATGCTGCAACTAGACGAGCCTGTGTGTGGCAACAGATACTCAGTGCAGCCAAAACACATATTTTTTAAAATTATTTATTTATTTTAATTGGAGGCTAGTTACTTTATAATATTATAGCGGTTTTTGCTATATATTGAGATGAATCAGCCATGCATGTACATATTTTGTTTTTTAAAGTCACACACAGGAGGAGGGCTGGACTGGGGCTCTCTGAAGCACAAGCTCAGGGCAAGGTCTATGGGTGGCAGGAGCCCCAGAAGCAAGTGGTTGTTGAGGTTTATCCAGCATGGGCTGAAAGGGAGAGACACAGACACCCATGAGTATTCCAGGCTCTAGAGAGGCATTTGTGACAGTAATGAGAGATGATTGGTTCATAGGGTCTCAAGGTATCCTGACTTCCACTAGCTCCCAGTCCACGCTCACCTTGGGCCTGATGAATCACTTTCCATATCATCCTGGAACAAGAAGGAGCTCCAAGGAGCAGAGAGAAGTCTCCATCCATGGAAAAGGAACAGCTGCTCTGTAAATTGTTCCAGGGCAATTCTTAACTCTTGTGAGTTAGCATCAGTCGGCCCCCTTGAGCCCAGTTACCCTGGAGTATCTTTGATCCTCTTGCCCTAGACTTTAAAAAAAATTTTTTTATTGGAGTATAGTTGATTTACAGTTGTGATTTATAGTTGTGTTAATTTCTGCTGTATATGAATGAATCAGTAATATATATACATATATCCCCTCTTTTCTAGATTCTTTCCTCATATAGGTCGTTACAGAGTATTGAGTAGACAGAGTTCCCTGTGCTATACAGTAGGTCCTTAACTATCTATTTTATATACAGTGTGTATATGTCAATCTGAATCTCCCAATTTATCCTTCCTCCCTTCCCCCTTGGTAACCATGTTTGTTTTATACATCTGTGACTCTATTTCTGTTTTATAAATAGGTTCATTTGTACCTTTTTTTTTTTTTTTTTTAGATTTTATATACAAGCAATGTCATAAAATATTTGGCTTTCTCTGTCTGATTTACTTCACTCAGTATGACAATCTCTAGGTCCACCCATGTTGGTGCAAATGGCATTATTTTGGTCTTCTTAATGGCCAAGTAATATTCCATTGTATACATTAGGGTGGCCAAGAGGTTCACTCAGGTTTTCCCCTAACATCTTATGGAAACACCCAAATGAACTTTCTGGTCAACCCAGTATATACGCATCTTCACTATCCACTCCTCTGTGGATGACATTTAGGTTTGTTTCCATGTCCTAGCTACTGTAAATAGTGCTGCAATGAACAGGGATGCCCCTAGACTTTTGACTTAGACTTTTAACAGGACCACTATTGGTTTTTGTGGGATGAGCCTTCTTGTGTGGGATTGTCCTACTCATTGCAGGATGCTTAGATGAGCCCTGGTCCAGACCCACGGATTCTTGAGAGCTAGGAGCAGCCCTTAATTATGAAGACAACCAAAGCCCCATTTCCCATGTGCAACAAGGCCTTTCTAGTTGGGAACCATGGCTCACATAGCCAATCGGGAGACGCAGACATGAGAATAGACAGATACAACAGATCCGACAGAAAAGGAGGCAGATAAACCATCCTGGGGGGCAGCCAGGACAGTTTACGATAAACCTGACATACTTCTGCAAGTTGACACAATCAGCAAAAATGGCATTTGATTCTTTTCTTTCCATAAGAGAAGTGAAGACACCTTTGAACGCAGCTGCCACCTTGAAAGAGACAATCGGCTGTTGCCCAGTCTACCAAGCTGCCTGCCCCCACCGCCCACCCCTGAACAACGCTTTGGGGTTTTGAAATCTGATGAGATGAAACAGACAGAGTTGTCTTTCTCTTTAAGTTCTCTCCCCTAGCTGTCCCCCCATCTCGCCTCACTGCCCACCTCATGGGCTATCTTATCCCTAATGGAAGCCAGTTGCTGACAGATTGGTGGCAGGTTGCTCTGCTGTCTTCCTAAGTGGCTTCCCCTCACTTAGAGTAGGAGGCGGCCGCTGGCAGGGCCAGCAAGCATGTCAGGCCATAAATGAGCTGGCCAGCGGCTCCATTCATTAGAGCCACTCAATACCATGCTTCAGGCCCGGACTGCAGCCCAGGCTGGGGTGCATCAAAGTGGAGGTCTCTGTGCCCCCAGCTCACCCCTTTCCACCTGGCAGGGGAAAGGTCCCTGGGGATGATGCCAGCACTCCAGTCCTTCCCCCACCCACCTATTCATCCAGGACTCAGCCTCAGGAGAGCCCTGCTCAAGACGGGTGCTGAGGCAGGTGTGCTCCGGGGCCCCAGGAAGGACTCTTCCTTCCCATTGCAGAGATGAGACACAGAGCTGCAGAAAGAGAAGCCATCTACCTGCATCCTGCTTCGCCAGCTTCGTCTTTCTGTAGCACAAACCCAGAGTGGTCTCCATACATATCACAGGCTCCCATCCCTGCATCCCAGCACACTATCTGATCTCAGCAATCTGCTGAAGGGTCAAGGGGCCCAGAATTCCCCAAGGATGCTGAGTGGAGGCCCCAGGTGGGGTTTGGTGTGTGACCAGCACATGAGTTGTCTGGTCCCTTCCTCAATGTCACCTAAAATTTAGGGCAAGTTTTTTCTTTGGGACCATGAGAACACAGCTCTGTTTCCAGAGCTGGCCTCTATTCCCCTCCTCTGCTCCAAAACAAATCAACTCTGGCATTCCGTGAAGTTATTGACTGCAACAAACCAGTTCACTGACTCGCTGGAACCCTGGGGTATGAACTACATATACATAGAGAGCGCGGAGATCGACAATTACTATCTTTACCATTCGCTGAGCACCTACCACCCGTGCGAGCAGCTGAACCAAGCTCTTCATATACATTAATTTATTTGATGCTAATCACAATCCCATGCTCTCTGTACTTTTATTCTTCTTCATTTTTAAAGCCAAGGCAACTGAGGCTCGGGGAGGTTAAATAACTTGCCGAGGGCCACACGTGTGCCACGCCCTACTCCATGGAGAGCCGCACACAGAACAGACATTTAATAAATACTTGGCAAACCAAAGAGTGAATTAAATACTCAGTTTTGTCTTCAGTGACTCAACGTTCTAACCCCACCCTGCAGCCAAACCCTGGCCAGTTAAGCTATTTGTTTATTCAGTAAAGACTTATTGAGCACTTACTCAATTTTGTTCACTGCTGTGAGTGGGTACCAAAAAGCAGCCACTGGAAAAGTTAATGGAAACATTCAACTAATAAAAAGTTAGCAACATTTAACATTAACTCGAATTCATTTCAAGGTTATCTGTTTCCACTTTGAGCTAATTAAATGTTAGTGAAATGGTGCAGAACTACTCGACTACAGAGTAATGTAGTAAAAAGAACTCTGGATCTGATGACAGGGGTCTGGGGTTCCCAAACCTCACCAGCCCCCTCGGCACATGAACAGAGCAAGACACCACCTTTCCGAGCCTCTCTCTGCATTTTCAACCTGAGACCGAGAAGCCATCCCACATCACACAGTCACCATCAGAACTCGGGGTTGGGGGGTGGGGGGGAAATGCACAGCAGAGATTTATAAACCTGAAAGCTCCAGAAACACATGAGATGGCATTCTTTTTTTTGAAGGTTAAAAATTAGTCCATTGACAGTGTTTAAAAATGTTTTTCAAAAGCAATAATGAGCAATTTGTCCATAAGCTCATAAATTTACTTGAAACTTTCCCTGAAAACAATTTGCTCTTTCCACATGATTTGCAGAATGGCACTATAACAATGCAGCTAGACTACCATGTGAAGGATTTTTTAATTTGATGATAGCAGAGAAGGGAAACCATAATTAAAATAAGGCAGGATAGTGACTCGGGTTAGCGCCAACAACCTGATCATTGGTTTTGCATCTCATTTTCGACAGTTTTCACACTTGGTGACGATTTATAGGGATTGGGCACCTTTCTTTCTGTCTGACTGGATGACAAGCTCCCTAAAGGCAAGAACAGAGTGTTCACTACCTTTTCACGCCCAAACCTCCTACCATCTAGCACAGCTCCTCGTTGGAAGGGGACAGGGTGGGAATGTCTGTTGCACAGACCAGAATAACAAAGGAGGCATCCAACCCCCAATCAAGGGTCACATTCAACAGGAAATGCTAAGAACTTCACGGTGAGGTTTGAGTTTTTATTAAGGAATTGATCCTTCAGGGAAGAAAAAGCAAAGGAAGGAAGCTGATGTCCTTGGAGTGAGGTAGTCACAGCAAGTTAGCTGAAGCTGTCAAATCCCTATGGGCAGTTGTGATTCTAATAATAGATGATACCCATGGAGGGCTTCCCTTCTCCAACACTGGGTGCAGCTCATCTAACTCTTTGGACAACTGTGATGTGCAGTGATCAGCCCTGCTTTGCAGATGAGGAAGTAAAACACAGCAAGGTCAGGAAGCCTGATCACGTCGGCAAAACAATACCTGCAGCTCAAGAGTGGGCTGAGTTCCTGCTGGCCCTGGAGCCTTCAATTCTGCACCACTGTGTAAACTGCTGCCTCTCAATGCAGCAAGCAGAGCAAAAGTCATTTTGGTTTTCACTCCAAATGAGATCATTCTCCAACTTTCCAAAAATGAGAGAGCCAAAGAGAATGATGATTTTTTTTCATTCAGGTTAAGATCCAGATTTGTGAGGAGACTGACAAAGCAGAGCAGCTCTTGGCTTTTGGCCAGAGTCAGCGTGGTTGTCTTTCTACGGGCTGTGACTGATCCAAGTTGGGGCCTTGCTGACTTAATTTTGCACTTAACAAGTGAACTAGAGACCAGGGCCAGCACTGCTGTGCAAACTGGTGAGAGGCATTCCTTGAGTGGGAATGTCTCTTCCTCCCAGTCATAAGCAGAGTACAACATAGGAGTTAGGAGCTGAACGCGGGAGAAATTACTTGGCTGGTTACAAAGTATTTTTAACAGCAGCATCCTTCAATTTCTCTTCCTTGGCTTGACCTAACCATGGAGGAAATGGATGCTTGGCAAATCTTGGAGCTTGCTAAGAAAGTCACTCTCTGTAGCCCTGGTTGGAACCATGGGAATCAGGACTCTAGTACAGTGACTAGTAAATGTGAAAATGCAGCAAATGGGTCACTTGTGTGCACACACATGACCTGGCAGTTTTTTTTTTTTTTTTTTTGCTGGCTGCACTGGGCCTTCAATGCAGCACGCAGGCTTAGTTGCCCCGAGACATATGGGATATTAGTTCCTCAATGAGGGATGGAACCCATGTCCCCTGCATTGGAAGGTAGATTCTTAACCAGTGGACCACCAGGGAAGTCCCCCAGCAGTCTTAACAGTGCTAAGGACCTGTGGCATTGCACTTTCTGATAGACTCAGTCTCAGGATGGGAGACAGGGGAGTGGAATCTAGTGCCCTCAAGCTCTCTCAAACAAGGTTTTCAGGGGGAAAAAAAAATTATTCCACACTGAGAATATTGAATGAATGATGAACATTAATCAATTATGAACTCCAAAAAAACCTAATTCTTAAAATATTTTAGGTCTCTAACACACTTTTAAGCAAGTTCAAGCTAAGTCCTTTCAAACTGTTGAAAGTAAACGTTGACCATTATTTAACTACAATGATGTCACAGATAAGACGTTAATCTTTTAGCTATTTTAAACGTTTTACTTCTAAATCTTTTACTGATGTATTCCTATACTCACAGGTAGGAGGGATCACCTCTATCCACAATGAGGTTGTGCCCTACTGGGAAAGAGGAGATATGTACATAAGTAATCTCAATTCAATGCTCCATGTGGTCAGTGCCACGCATAAATAAAGAGAGGGAACGTTTGCTTCTAGATGGGCAATGCCAGGAGACTTCATGGAGGAGTTACCTGGGAAAGAACCTGAAGCATGAGCAGGACTTTTACTAAGTAGATTTGGAGGGAAAGGGGAGGACAGGGGAAAGACGCAAAATTGGGTTCGTGGAATGAAAAGTGGGCCAGTTTAACCCCAGCATGAAGTTTATGCAGGGTGATGGGCGGGGCCTGGGATTGAGAATGAAAATGGGGACCAGAGCTGTGCTGAGCTGTGAATGTCAAGATAAGGTTTACAGGGTTTATCTGGGATACAATGGGGAGCCATTGAAGGTTACTGAGCAGGGAAGACAAATGATCAAATTAGTCTGTTCCCAGTCCCTGTTTTCTGAGAACATATGATATTCTCTGGCAGACACTATGTACAGCCTATACTGCAGCCAAAACTCCTCTCTGAGGCAGCAGCGAACCTGGCCATGCTCCCTGCCTGCTCTCCGTGCCCAGAAAGCTCTTGAACGCACCCCCTTTCTGGGCATGTGGCCGGGGTCAGCTTCTCTGAGCTGCTCTCTAACTCCTGCTTTACTGAACGCACTCCATGGTTCTTACACGAGGCTCCAGATTCTTCTGCAATGACAGCAAATCTTTCTCTATGCCCAGAAAAATAAGTTAATTGATGATTGCCTTAATTACAAATTTTTCAACTACAAAATTATTTTTAAATGTTGGCCTCTGCTACAGCTTGCCTTTAACAGAATCTAGCATGAGATGCTACTTGATTTAGTACAAAATTGTGTTTCTAATTAGCCTGGGCTTTGAAGTTGGGCCCGTCTGAATGGGAATCCTTGGTCCACCACTTAACCAGCTCTGTGACCTTCAGCAAATCAATTGCCTTTTCTGAGCCTCAATACACTCATCTGCAAAATGTGGGCAATTATGCCTTTCCCACTCAGTGTCAGGAGAACAAAATGAGATTAAACCCAGGTGGAGTCCTGAGCCAAGTGGCAGGGCTTGGAAGGATTCAACAAGAGCTCTGTCCCTCGTTCCATTGCCCACTCCTTCCCACTTCTCCTGCCCTTGGGGGTGAGATGTGTGCTTCATGCCAAGGCTGGACTTAGCAGCATTTTCAGATGCTTCACAAAGAGGGAGGCAGTGCTGCAGGGTGGAACCAGCATGGACTTAAGGTATAGGACAGTCTGTGTGTGTGCTAAATCACTTCAGTCATGTCTGACTCCTTGCCACCATATGGACTGTACGGTCCATACACCAGACTCCTCTGTCCATGGGATTCTCCAGGCAAGAATACTGGAGCAGGTTGCCATTTTCTCCTCCAGGGATCTTCCAGATCCAGGGATCGAACCCACATCTCCTGCACTGGCAGGCAGATTCTTCACCACTGCACCACCTGGCAAGGCCAAGGTATGGGGCCAAACTAGGTTCAAATTCTAGCAGTTCTCACTGGCGGTGTAACTTGGACAAAATGTTTGTTCTTTCCAGGTTTCATCTCCTCCTATGAGAAACAACAGCTCTGCAGTTACTGTGAGGATTCAGTGGGCAGGTACATACAATGCCCCTCAGCCTCTCACTTAGTAGGGCTTCTTGCAGCCAACCCTGGCAAGTTTGAGGAGTACTGGGCTCAGTGGTCTCCCCTCATAAATCCACTGTTCTTGGTTCCTCTTTCCTTTTCTTTTCTCGCTATTTTACATCCCCTGACAAGTCCATTTGCCCTAGAAAAGTATAATGAGTAATCAGGTCGTCATCCAAGACAGACAGACCTGCAGAGAAATCCTGGCTTCATTATTCAGAAGTCCAGTGACCTGAACCAGAGGCTTTAGATCAAATGAGAAAATGCAGGGAAAGCACCTATATCAGCATTCACTCACGGCAGCCCCACTGAGGGGCAGCCCTCTCAGCACATCTGTGCCATGTGTCTGTCTGCATAGCCAGAGCCCACAGAAGTCAGCACCCCAGGAGACAGAGGGGGACCCCAGTGGTACCTCATCTCCCCTGCATGTACCAGGGAGGGGTGACTGTTTGTCCTCTGTCCCTGCTGACCCAGGAGAGCTGGGGACTTTATCTTGTCTTCCTAAAAAATCAGAGACATGTCATTTGTTCCTATGGGCACCCAGTTTCATCGCTCTGCCATCATCGCCTCTTCCCGGTTCCCTGGGCTCCTGTCCAAATTCCCATTTACAAGCCCACAGCAGTATTGATTCTCTTATCTGCAACAGCAAAAACCAGGGTCCCACATATATACACAACTGGGGTGGGGGCTTCATTTCCTGGGGGAGATTAGAGGGGGCAGCAGCCAGCACAGATGAAGGCCAGTGGGCCCAGCAAAGTGGGTGATTTTCTAGTCCTTCTCTGTCCATTGTGCTTAAAGCAAAGCTTATAGCCACCTCCCCGCCTTAGTCAAAGCAACTGTTCTGCCAACTTGCTCTGCAGACATTAATTAACTCTCTGCCAGGCATAGCCAGAGCCCGCAGAAGTCAGCACCCCAGGAGACAGTGGGGGACCCCAGTGGTACCTCATCCCCCCTGCATGCACCGGGCGGGGCGGGGTGACTTTGTCCTCTGTCCCTGCTGACCCAGGAGAGCTGGGGACTTTATCCCCAGAAATTCGGCTTCTGAGAAGGGAATTATCCTGTCTTCCTAAAAAACCAGAGACATGTCCTTGCTCCAGGAAGAATCTAAAGTATTAAAATAATCACTTCCATTTGTATTTGCTCTGCTGTTTACAACTCGTTGACCCACTATATCACCTTACCTCTGAGAGTTGGAAAGACCTTAGGAAAAAAAAGTCATCTGGCTTTTTCATTTCACTGTGAGGAAATGAGGTTGAGAGGCTGTGAGACTTTCAAGGTCATCGGAACTGCATTCGGCTGAGCCCAAATGAGGTCTCAGCCCCAGGGTTCCTTCCACAGCTCCCTACGGTAGGACACAGTCACTGCTCTGGAAGAAGCTCGGGGGCACAGTAGACACAAAGTCTATCCACTTCTCAGTTAGCATTTATATTATATTGAGCACCTACTATGTACCACACACTGTGCTAGTCACTCTCATGTATATTATCTCACGGGATTAGCTCGCCCAGCTCTGGACCGCTGCCCAGTACTGACTGGCACACAGTGGTTGCTCAACGAGTGTGAGTTTTCTTATTTATCTTGGGAGCAGTGTTGGGAGTAGAAAGAGAATGGGTTTGCAGTCAGTCTGGGTGTGAATCTCTTCTTTGCCACTTGTCAGCTTTTTGGCCTCTACCCCTGTAAGCCTCAGTTTCCATATCTGTAAAATGGACGTAACAACTAAATTGGAGTATGGTGATAAGTTATCACATGAGAAGGACTCATAATAAGTGCTCAATCAATTGCAGTCATCCCTGTCACTTAGTGTGGTGTTATTGATACTGTTACCTGCCTTTAAGGATCTGATGACCTCAGAAGATGCATATATACATAACCACAAAGCAAAGCAGAGTGGGGATCAGCAGTGGGTTATAAGGGTTCCAGAGATGCCCCTTTTGTCTGGGGATGATGGAAGGGTTCCTAGAGCAGGTGCCATTGTGGGTGAAGGAGCTTAACAGATGGGATGGGCGGGCAATGATTCTGGGGAACTTAACTTGAAAGCAGTTCCTTGTCCACTCACCCCGTTCATGATACCTATTCAGGATCACTCTCCGGGTGGTTCTCTGGGAGATAGCCTAAGACCACAGTTGGAGAAACTGAACTAGAAGCTTGCAAGAGTTTGTTGGGTCAGAGCTGAGATCCCACATTTGCAGAGGACCCAGGCTACATCCTTCATAGTCTCCCTAGAAGTATGGACGTGAGGCAGTAGTGGGGCTCACCCATCATTGGGATGAACAAGGAAATAGCAGGGGAAGAGAAGCTGGTGATTGTAGGAGTCACTAGGGAAACACTGCATATGGCCCGACTCTGATCTCCATTCGGCTTCGCACGCCCCACAATTCTGACTTCACCTTCCAACTATTCCCAACCCCTTAAAAACCTTTCTAGGAGTTCCAGAGAACTAGACTCCTAAAGTTTCTAGGCTTCCTTCAGCTCTGATATTTAATTACAGTTATACTTAACACATATCAGATCTGTTCAAAGGAGGAGACAATCCTCATGATAACGCCTAATGTTTGTGATGAGTGTCACAGTTTTCAGAGCAATTTCATGCCTATTACTGTACATGATATTACATCAGCTTTCCTCCAAGTGTGATCCATAGACCACCAGCATCAACATCACTTGGGAGCATGGTAAGCATGCAGATTTGTAGGTCTCTGCCCAGACCTGGTATATCAATCACTGGAAAGGCAGTACCCTGAGAGATGAACTTGTAATATGTTCTGGGGTGATTCTAAAGAAAACAATAAACTGGCAATTTATAATCTGGTCTCTGTCCCTAAGTACTGGTACAGAGCTTCAGAGATCCTTGGAATTTTCTTTTGTTACTCATAATGAGCATCTTTTGATCATCCCCGAATTTATGCTAATTGTGAGCCCTTAGATAGTTCTAAGGGAGGGGCTGGCCATGCCAGAATGACCAAGAACAGGCCCTTCAGTCTCACCACTTAACCTCTGGGGAAGGGGAGAGGGGTTGGAGACTGGGGTCCATCCTGTAACCACTGATTTAATCAAATGTGCCTACATAATAAAACTCATAAAAACCCTGGACACAAGCTCAGTGGACCTTCCTGGTTGATGAACTTATTATGTGTTTGGAGGTGACTCAACCTGATTCCATAAGAAGAGAGAATGGAAACTCAGGCCAGCGCCCCCCACGATCCCCCCACAACCCAAGACCATTTGGAAGTTCCTGAGCTGTATTCTTTACAGTAAAGGTGTAATTGTAAGCATAGCACTTTGAGGGAGTTCTAACAAATTAATCAACCTAAAGGGAAGTTGTAGGAACACCTGAATTTATAGCCAAGCCAGACAAAAGTGCAGCTAGGATGCGGCCCCATTTGTGGCTTGCATCTAGGGTAAGGGCAGTCTTGCTGAGGTCTTTAACTCTGAAACCAGACCTAATTTCAGGTAGTGTCAGAATTGAATTGGATTGCAGGACACTCAGCTGGTGTCAGAGAATTGTTGTCACAACACAGGTCCTATACATAAGTCAAACCACAATCTTGTAAGTTACGATCAATATGCCATGTTGCAGTTGAGAAGACTGAGACACAGGGAGGGTAAGTGACTCTCCCATAGGCAGGGAGCTGTTCTGGAGAAAAGCAGGAATGTGAAGTTAGGTCCTTGGCCTTAGGTCATGCCTCTTCCCTCCAGGGAACTACTGCCTCATGGTCCACCATGCTCCCAAGATAATAGTAAAATCACAAAGCTTGGGGGCTGGAACCAGCCTTGGGTTTCGGGTGGAAGGTAGATCATTTAACGCAGCTCAACAGAGCCAATTGCCAGGGAGGTAATGAAAAAGAGCTGAGGCTTTGAGACCTTTGAAAATTTAAATCCTGCCTTTCTGACTCTGTATGTCTTGTGTAATCCTCGAAGATTTGTAATTGTGACAGCCTTGGAAAATTACAGGTGACTTGAAGCAATTTAATGATAATAAAAATAAAATAAAAACAGTAAACAGCACTGCTGCTCCCTCTAATTTCTCAGCATCTTTATCATATAAATGCCTCCCATTCTTTTCCCCACAGACGATTAATGAATCTGCAGTTGCCATACTGGATTCTGTGCTCATGTCTCCTTAATTCTCTTTCTGCTATAGCTCCTGCACCTTCAGTGCCAGGGACGCTCCTCCCAACTCCAATGCCAGGTTGCTCACAGGGCCAGCCAGACTGCAGAGGCAGCCCTCGGAGAGGCACTGGGGCCTCCTCCATGAGCCAGACCTTCCTCCCTTGCTCCTCACCCCAATGGCCCAGGGCTGGCTTCTCTCCAGCCAACTTTCTCCAGGAGCCCTGGTGATCTGAACAGCCACAAATTGACCTTCTCTCCGGGTGTCTCCTTGCCTCACTCCTGGTGTTAATATGCCCCTTAAAGAGCTGCAAACTCAACAAGTCTCTCTTATGCAGGTTAATTCAGAGGCAGCCAAGCTGTGATCAAATGACCTTTACTCACTTCCCTGCTAATTTTGATGGGCAGCTCCATTTCCCTTCTCGCTCCTGGTCCCCCCTTGCTCTAAATTGGAAATCTATCAATTTTCTAGGTAAATGGAAAATAAAGACACACAGGCACAAGCAACACACACTCACCCACATATACGCTAACACTAACATGCGCTTATTGAGATAGGGCTGGAGTCGGCTTTTTTTTTTTTTTAAACCACTGAATTTCCAGATCTTAGAAGAATGCTATAGCTAGATCCTGCTGCTGCTGCTGCAAAGTCACTTCAGTCATGTCCGACTCTGTGCGACCCCAAAGATGGCAGCCCACCAGGCTCCTCTGTCCACAGGATTCTCTAGGCAAGAACACTGGAGTGGGTTGCCATTTCCCTCTCCTGAGGGATGTCAAAAGAAAAGGTTCCAAAAGAGTATTCCTTTTCCACAATGTTATCCCTTGCTTCATCAGTGGGGTACAATAACAATCATAAATAGGGAGAATAATAATAATAAAAAGTAACATTTAGCAAGTGCTTCCTGCTTGCCAGTCACTTCCCAAAGACTATCTCATTTTTTCAATGCCTCTATGAAATGCGAACTGTTATTATCTCCATGTTATGGAAAAAAGAAATTGAGGCTTCAAAAGATAATGCAAAAAGTTTAAAGATACAGATACAGAAAGAGACAGAGTGAGCATCTGAACATAGATGGTCTGATTCCAAGGTCAAGTTCTTGCTTTGTTAATCAGCAGTGTGACCTGGGACTATCACATAATCACATTTACCTTCACTTTCCTCATCTGCAACATGAGGATAATAAGAATGACCTCATCAGGCTCCTGGAGGGTCAATTAAGTAGGTGGCACTAGTGGTAAAGAACCCACCCGTCCACGCAGGAGATTTAGGAGATGCGGGTTTGATCCCTGGGTTGGGAAAATTCCCTGGAGGAGGGCATGGCAATCCACTCCAGTATTTGTGCCTGGAGAATCCCATGGACAGAGGAGCCTGGAGGGGCTAAGGTCCATGGGGTTGCAAAGAGTCGGACATGACGGAGTGACTTAGCACACACACATCCTTTAAAAGCTGCAAATCACTATCAGTTCACCATTAGAATTACGATTATTAATTCAATTGGTGAATTTCTTGTACAAATATTTCTTGATCGCCTACCATGTGTCAGCCCTGTCCCAGGCCCGGGGATACAGCAGTGATTGAAACGGAGACTGTCCTGTCTCCAAGAAGCATGCATTCAAGCGAGGGAGACAGACTGACAAGAAACAAGTAAAATACATGGTTTATCCAATGAAGCTTAATGCTAAGCGGAAAAAAAGTGAGGAAGGGAGCATAAGACGTGAGGGTAGAGGACTTCCCTGGTGGCCCAGTGGTTAAGACTCCACCTCTGCTACAGGGGACATAGGTTCAATCCCTGGCAGGGGAACTAAGATCCCACGTGCCACACAGAACAGCCAAAAAAGAAAAAGTAATAATAATAAAATAAAATACAGCATGGCCAAAAAAATTTTTTAATAATAAAATAAAAAGTGAGGGTAAGGGGGCTGCTCAGGGCTGACCACAGACAGAAGGTGATATTTACACAAGGTTCTCAGGGAATGAGGGGAGCAAGCAGGGCAGTTATCCGGAGAAAGGGTGTTCTGAGCAGTGGGACGAGCAAGTGCAAAGATCCTGAGGCAGAACCAGCAAGGAGGCCAGCGTGGATGCAACAGCGGGTGCAGTAGCAAGCCCAGAGGCTTGAAGCAGGTGGTGGGTCCTGCAAGGCCCTGATGCTCATTAGCTGTTACTCTACGTGCCATGTCGGGGGCAGGGGCAGAAGACATGGGAAGGTTTTGAACAGGGCCATGTGAGCTAAAAAGATGCACAATGTGAGAGTCATGTGTTAAGTTTTATCTGGGGCAAAATGAGGACTGTAGCCCAGGAGACAGCACCCCAGATGGCTCTGAGAGACTGCTCCAAAGAGGCAGTGGGGGAAGGTCAATATATAAGATCCTCCTGAAGGAGGAGTTCAATGCAATCAAGCGCTTACTTTACAGAGGGTTTTCTGCTAGGCACGAGGAGCTGATGTCACCATGAAGGGATTTAATGCTTTTCTAGAAATGAGGAGATACAAGGATTGGGGTCGCGAAATCAATTCCTGAAAATTTCTATCTGAAGACCTGTTCTACCAGTTTCCCTGGAGCGCAGAGTGCCTCACTCTCCACCTGGAATTCCCCTCAGAGGCTGCTGAAGGTTGGAAGCTGCAGCAGCACAGGGTTCAGTCTCCACAGAGGCAGATGGCAAATGCTCTTGCTGTTCAGTCCCTGGCAAATACTCTTGGCAAGTGCCAATTTGTCGTTGACAGGCAAGTGCCAATTTGTCGTTGACAGCCATGACGAAGTCTTAACATTTTTAAAGAGTTATTCTGGCTACCACAGGAGGGCAAGTGCAGAAGCAAGGAGATAGTGAGGATGCTGTTGCCTCTAATGCAGGTGACAGAAGACAGCGGTTTGGACCAGGGAGGCAGCAATGGAGGTGATGATATGTATTTGGATTCTGGATCTATTCTGAAGGCCGCTGCTGCTGCTGCTGCTAAGTCACTTCAGTTGTGTCTGACTCTGTGCGACCCCACAGACAGCAGCCCACCAGGCTCCGCTGTCCCTGGAATTCTCCAGGCAAGAACACTGGAGTGGGTTGCCATCTCCTTCTCCAATGCATGAAAGTGAAAAGTGAAAGTGAAGTCGCTCAGTCGTGTCCGACTCTTAGCGATCCCATGGACTGCAGCCCACTAGGCTCCTCTGCCCATGGGATTTTCTAGACAAGAGTACTGGAGTGGGGTGCCATTGTCTTCTCCGATTCTGAAGGCAGAACCAACCAAATATGCTGATGGATTGGATGTCAGTGGATTAGGAAGCAAGATGTCCCTGATGACGCCAAAGTCTTGGACCTGAGCAGTTGGAAGAATGGAGTTTCCATTTAGTAAAATGGGATAAAGTATAAGGAAGAGGTGTTATGGATTGAACTGTGTTCCTCAAGAATGATAGGTTGAAGTCTTAACCCCCAGAATTGTGATTGCAACCTTATTTGGAAAGAGGGTCTTTACAGATGTAGTCAAGTTAAGGTGAGGTCATCAGGGTGGGTCCTAATCCAGTATGACTGATAACCATATAAAATCAGGAGATTAGGACACAGATTCACACAGCAGGGACAATGTCATGTGAAAACTGGAGTTATGCTGCCACAAGTCAAGGACATACCAGAAGCTAGGAGAGAGGCCTGGGACAGTCTTTCCTGGTACCTTCAGAGGGAGCAGGGCCCTGCCAGTCCCTGGATTCAGGACACGGGACAACTTTCTGTTGCCCGAAGTCTTGTGGCACTTCGTCACGGCAGGTTTGGAGGGTAGAGTTATTTCTAGACATCCAAGTGGAGATGTTAACTAAACAGCTGGGTATTGAGTTAACTATCCAGCTGAGTCTGGAGTTCAGGAAGGTAACTGAACTGGACACACACATTTGCCAGTCTTATCTGCTCTGAACTTACAGCTGTGGGACCAGCTGAGCTCACTTAGGGTAGAGAGAAAAGAGGTCCAAGAATGGAACTCTCACATGTTCCACCATTAAGAGAACAGGGAGTTAAAAAGCAGTTGGTGAGTAAAACGGGCAAGATGTCCTGAAAGACCAATGAAGAACATGTTCTGGGCAGGAAAGGGTCAGATGTCAAATTGCTGTCAGATGTCAGTGACAAGTCAAGCTGGATGAAGATGAAGAACTGACCGTTGGATTTAGCGACTCAGAGCTCATTTGTGACCTTGATACTGGCAGTGTCAGAGGCAGGCGTGCTGCTTAATTGGAATGAGTTGGAGAGAGAAGGAGAGGAGAGGTTGGAGGCACAGATATCTCTTCAGAGGAGTCTGCTAAAGGGAGACATGGGGTCAAGAGAGGGCCTTTCTAAAGGTAAGAGAAATAATAGTCTGTTTTATGCAAAGATAAATGGTGCTGCAGATTGGAGGAAATTGATGAGATGAGGAGACCAGGAAGAACTGCAAAGAGATGTCCTTAGGAATCTGTGGGAGTGGGACGGAGCACACAGTTGCCCAGGAGAGTGGGTGACGCTCCTGCGGTCACAGGAGAGACGCAGGTGTAAACATGGGCACAGGTGCCCAGGTGGGTAGATGCGGTGGTGGACGCAGGGGGTAAAGTCATCAGCTGCGAGGGGAGGGGGCGCTGCAGCTCTGAGGAGGGAAAAAGGGAGAGACAGCGATGGCGGAGTGACTGGTGGGGAAACACAATAGGGTTGTCAGGCAGAACTCAGGGCATTTGGTTCATGAATGTGGAATAGAATCAGATAAGGATGCACTTTTCTCCAGCAGTGTTGAGTTGCCCACGTGTAAGCTCAAAGTCAACATAGAGTCGGGGTTCATCTCAGTTGGGGTTTTGCTCCTGGAATGCAAAGACAGGGTGAACAGAGGAGGGATGATCATGAAGGACAGGGGAATTTAAGCTGCACACGGATATTAGGGAGGACCTGAGAAGGACTTTTGGATCAAGGGACTGTGGGTTCCCAGAAGGGGAAGGACTGGTAGAGTCAGGGTACTAGAGCTTGGGAGCTAGAATAAGGGGGGAGCCTTATCATGTACATCCTGGAGAGGTGGCAGTGGTCTGCAATAACAAAGTTTAGTGTATGGCCATGGAAAGGGTGGTAGAGGGTAGGATCCAGAACATTGGAGGAAGTCAAAGAACTAAGAGGTCAAAGCACTGGAAAGGTCATGGATACTGAAACCAGCAAGAATTTTGAGAAGGTCGTATTGGAGAGAGTGACCTTGAGCCAGAAGCTGAAATCCTAAAGGGACGAGAACAAGTCACCCAGAGTCGTTAGGCACCCACGGACACTCCTGATGACGTATGTCAAAGCTGGGGCTGCTTAGAGAGGGGACTGAGCATAGCATGCAAGCAGCAAAGACAACCCAGGGACTCAGAAGAGACTGAGGAGACTGGGGCTTGCTGGCGGCTGGCCGTGTGTTCTAGAGGGCAAGAGTGAAGGCTGGGAGGGGCCAGACACTAAGTCAGAAAAAGAGACGTGCAGCGCCTAATGGAGGGCAGGGCCCGGGGGTGACAGGGCTCTCCTGTGACTGGCATAAAGGAGGGTGAAAGGCATAGGAAGGGTCCAGAGACCAAGCCAGTGCGAGGCAGTGGGGCTGGGGCATGGAGAGGAGAGAAGGGTGAGCAGTGCTGCTGGGAACACTTCCTGGGAGCTCCACGCATTCTAGAATCCTCCATCACTTCTGCCAAAGGGGATGCAGAGAGGTTTACAGTTATCCTAACATAAACATTACCGTGACCATTCCTACAGTATCCATCAGCCTTCTTGGCTGTAAAGAACCCAACTCACTTTGGCTAGTTCTCACACACACACACACACGTTTCTATTAAAAACCTATTTATTAATGTATATTAATATTATTAGTGTACCCAGAGCTCCTAGTAATGCAGACCCAGCATCTAAGGCCATGCAGACAAGATCAGGGTGGGTGGTCTGTGAGGCCTCCATCAGCCCAGGACTGATGACAGACGCTCTGCCACTGCCACCCTCAGGGTCAGAGACCCAAACGTGTCTACCACTGGGCCGGCCTAAAAACCAACTCCACCCCCTGACCGCCTCCACTTGCTGCTTATTCTCTGGGGACCACGCTAGTCGGCTCTACCTCAGTGGTGACCCAGGCCTCAGCTGCAAGGAAGGCTGAGAGTGAAGCTTCCTGGCCTCCATCTTAGGAAGAATTACAAAGTGTTAACCTCTCAGTCATGTCCAACTCTGCAACCCTATGGATTATAGCCCTCCAGGCTCCTCTGTCCATGGGATTCTCCAGGCAAGAGTACTGGAATGGGTTGCCGTTTCCTTCTCCAAGGGATCTTCCCAACCCTGGATTGAATCCAGGTCTCCTGCATGGCAAGCAGATTATTTACCATCTGAGCCAACAGGGAAGCCCCAAGAATTACAAAAATTTGGTGCAAATTACCCAGATCTAAGGAAGGTATTTAGAGATTTTAGTAAACCGCCAAGGTCAAAAATTTATTAAGTGAAAGCAATAATAATAATTTTATTATCAGTTTGTCTAAGCTTTGCAAGAAAGAGCTGGGAGGATTCTGCACAGCAATGTCACCCTTCAGCTCTCAGAGAAAGTTTCTAAGCTTTCAGAGGGCTTCCCTGGTGGTTCAGATGGTAAAGAATCTGCCTGCAGTGCAGGAGGCCTGGGTTCAATCCCTGGGCTGGGAAGATCCCCTGGAGAAGGAAACAACTCACTCCATTATTCTTGCCTGGAGAATCCTATGGACAGAGGAGCCTGGCAGGCTACAGTCCATAGGGTCACAAAAAGTCAGACACAAATGAGCGACTAACACACAAGCTTTCACCAGCAGTCGAGAATACTGTTCCTATCGATTAGAGCCAAGGCCTCAATAAAACACGTGCATGTTCTCAGGTAGGACCATGGGCCTGAGCCTTCCCAGATAAGATCAGGCCCATTTAGAGCTCACTCCACAGCAAAGCACACTCTTGACCCTTGAAAGACAAGATGATAGTGGCTGCTATTTACTCAGCAGCCCCTGTGTGCCGGACCCTGTAATCTTCACTTAGCGTGCGTGATCTCGTTTAATCCTCAAGGTGACTCTGTGAGGAAGGGAGTGGGATTACCACATTGCGGATAAGGAAACAGAATTCTAAAGAAAATGTTAGTAACTTGTTGTGTTACCACCCCTGCTCCCCACCCCCAGCAGCAACGAGATCCCTGAATGCCATTGTACAGGCCGTGCACTGCACAAGTTCACGGTGTACAGCTGTATTCGACATGGACAGCACCACCTGGAGTTTCACAGTGTGAAACCCACATGCTCAGTGTACAGCCTTTGCTCACTCTGTTCCGAAGTCCATTTCCTCTATCTTATAGCGTCCAGTAATCAACGTCTTTTAAGTCGGAGCCCCTTCAGGTCAGGGAAGGTTTCTTCTTTGGATGAACAGAGAGTAAGTAGCACAATGCCTGGCACTTAGCAGGTGCACAATAAATGGCTGTGAGATGAAAGGCTATCAGAGATGAGCATGAATGGGCTCATCAACTCCTGAATCGCTGGATCTACAGAGGCACCACTTGAAGCCTGAAATAGGTAGTTTAAAACAAATGAAAGGAAGAACTACTGCTTGGCACAGCTGGTTGTCAGCTTGTAAAACTCATTAACCCAAGAGGTGGTGTAGGCAGCAAACACTAATGGACTCCAGGTGTGTCTAGAAAAGTTCAAGCCTTCTACAACCATCGTGTTCTATTAAGAAGAGTAGCCAAGGCGGGACTAACGTTTGACCATCCGCAGTATCCCAAGCACTGGGCTAGATTGAACACGCTCTATTACTAATCTCTGGGAGTTTATTTCCTTTTATGTAAAATGGAACTGATGTTACTTAGCTATGGGGGTGGGGGCGGGGGGCTCTTGTGATCATTAAACAATAGATGTAAAACCCCTTAGCACAGACTTGCCACAGTTGTTAATGCACAACCCATGTTCACTATTATTCCTAGAAATAATAATAACAAACGAAATTGTGTGGACATTTCATTGGTAGAAAAGAATTTCACAAAACTTGCCCCTCATACCAAGAAACCAAGTTCAATTACTTTCTTCTGTGGACACTTCAATGATCCAGACTTTAAAAAAAACTAACCTTTAGCCTTTGGGATTTCATATAAGAAGAAGAACAATTTGATTTTCTTTCTCCATCGTGACTTTCAGCCAGGGCAATCTTTAACTAAAGCAGCAACATAATGACAAACTCTTACTTAGGGCATCCCCCACCTTCTATAATTTCTACCAAGAGCTTTCAGGGGACCAATACCATGTCGGGCATCAAATACAATATTCAAATGAGAGTTCTGCCTTTCTATGTAGAGATTTGTGGGCAGAGCTTTGTGGATATTGTTGTACACAGACAAGGTGAAAACAGATTAACAGTACTTGAAGCCAGATCACAGAGAGAATCAGCCCAAATTTTCCTGCTTAAAACCAGCTTCATTTCCTATAAATCTGAATGTAGTCCCTGGAGACCTGTGCACCCCTTGGTCATTCAGTTATGGGCTATTTATTCTCTAGATCCACAAGCCCATGATGGTGCCTGGTACAAACTAGATCTTGCCAGAAAGAGAGAGGAAGACAGACAGAGAGAGAGAGAGAGGCTAGAAAGTTGGATGGAAGAAGCAGCATGGCATAAGTGACCCTAGCATCAGTTCTAAAATAATATTGTTCCAAAATCAGCTCTACTGTTGTTTGGTTTTGTGGCCTTCAAAGTTGCTTAATCTCCCTGCACCTCTGTTTCCTTAACTGAAGGATAAGGTGGGGATGATAATACTCCCTACTCTGTAGGTTTGTTACGTATTAAGAGAATACACATAAAGCACTTACCTATCCATCAACACACGTTTATTGAGCTCCTGCTGTGTGCCAGATGCTGGGCCAAGCACTGGGATGGCCTCAATAAACAAAATATAAAAATTCCTGCTCTGGGCTTCCCTGGTAGTACAGTGGATAAGAATCTGCCTGCCAATGCAGGGGACACAGGTTCGAACCCTGGTCCAGGAAGATTCCACACACTACAGGGCAACTAAGCCCCGGTGCCTCAGCTACTGAGCCTCTGCTCTAGAGCCTGTGCTCTGCAACAAGAGAAGCCACTGCAATGAAGAGCAGCCCCCACTCGCCACAACTAAGAAAGGCTGCAAGCAGCAACAAAGACCCAGTACAGACAAAAATAAATAAACTTTCTTCTAATTCCTGCCTTCATAGAGTTTGCATTCTAACTGGGGAATCAGGCAAAACATAATAATTAGACAAAGGAAATCAACCCTAAATATTCATTGGAAGGGATGATGCTGAAACTGAAGCTCCAATATTTTGGCCACCTGATGCGAAGAGCCGATTTATTGAAAAAGACCCTGATGCTGGGAAAGATCAAGGGCAGGGGGAGAAGGGGACGACAGAGGATGAGATGGTTGGATGACATCACTGACTCAAAGGGTATGAGTTTGAACAAACTCCAGGAGATAGTAGACAGGAGAAAGCCTGGCGTGCTGCAGTCCATGGGGTCGCAAAGAATCAGACACGACTGAGTGACTGAACAACATTCAGTATATTAGAAGGCAAGTGTTTCTAAGAAAAAAAGAACAAAGTAAGGGCATGGGGGAGGATTTACAATTTAAATTGAAATGGTCAGGTAGTCCCTGACAGAGATGGGACTCTTTGGACATGACTGAAAGGAATGAGGGCCTGAGCCAAGCGGGGGTGAGGAAGACAGAGCACCAGGCAGAGAAGCAGATGGTGCAAAGGCCCTGAGGTGGGAGTGTGCCTCTTCCATCCACAGAACAAAGAAGGCCGGAGTGGCTGCAGCAGAGAGCGGGGCAGGAGAGCAGCGAGAGATGAGGAGGGAAGGAGGTCAGGTTCCAGAGGATTTTGGGGGCCACCATAAGGTTTTGGCTCTTTTTTATGTTTTAGTGAAATGGAGATCCCTCTGGAGCAGCAGACAGACGTGGTCTGATTTATCCTTTAACAGGATCACTCTGACTGTTTTGCCGAGGACCTGACACCTAATTGGGACACAATGGTAGCTATTATGAATGCCTGGCAGGAACAGTTACCTTCTTGGATCTTAGCAAAGCTGTTTGGCTTTCTAATTGCTTATACCATCTGTTTTCATAGATTGAAGCAAAGAGATCTGCAGCGTTGAATAGAAGGAGTTGGAAGCCGGCACTGCGACTCCGCCTGGCTCTCTGTCAAAATGCTCCCAGAGCAGAGGGCCAGTGCGCATGTGTGTGGACGCGCTGACCCCCCCAAGAGGGGAACACTTCAAAATTGCTCCTCTTTTTCTACATCTGCTAAGGCATGCTTCCTCCGTAGCTAAAAAGCAGCCTCTTCTGGGCCAGAGAGATGAGCATATTCTCCCCAAAGTTGGTGGCGAGGACATTTGTAAAGTCTTTCACATGAGGCTTGACCCCTTCTCCTCTTCCACCTTCTTCATCAGCATCACCTTCAATATGTCCATCTCATGATCTTCAGCAGCAGCAGCATCACCACTCTTCATTCCCTGTTCATTCTACCCACGGCTGTGATACACACTTTATACGCCTTATCCAACTCCATCGCCTCAACAACTATATGAGACAGATACTATTGCTATCTCCATTTAACCCAGGGGGAAATCGAGGCCTAAACAGGTGAGTTGCCCAAGGTCCCACAGCTAGTTCATGGCAGAGAAGGCCTGTGACACAGACAGACAGGCTCCAGAGCCTAAGCCCACAGCCATTATACTGCCTGCCTACAACTTCTTTTTCACTGGAGGCTACCATTCCTCTTTCAGCATATTTGAAGATGCTGTTCACTTGCTCCTCCATATGTACAGAAGAGGGAATGGCAACGTAGAGTGGAAAGGACAAACAGTCATGGAAAAACAAATCAGCATCCCATTGCAGGGTATGTGACTTCAAGCCCAGCTATGTCCTGATACCCATCCAGGTGTGAGCATGTGCAGAAAATGAGAGAGAGAAGGTAGATTAGGTTTGAGTATAGCCATGGATCTGGCCATAGGCAAGACTTACACTATCCTGGGAGAGGAAGATAGTTAAAAACACCAGCTCTAGGGCTTCACTGGTGGCTCAGTGGCAAAGAATCTACCTGCCAAAGCGGGAGACACAGGTTTGATCCCTGGTCCAGCAAGATTCCACATGCTGTGGAGCAGCTAAGCCTGTGCACCATGACTACTGAGCCCAAGTGCCTAGAGCCCTTGCTCCTCAATGAGAGAAGCCACTGCAATGAGAAATCCATGCACCACAAGTAGAGAATAGCCTGCATTCACCACAACTAGAGAAAAGCCTTTGCAGCAACAAAGACCCAGTACAGCCAAAAATAAATAAATTTATTTATTTAAATAAATGAGACAAGTATTAAATTCATTTTATTTAAATAAATGAGACAGGTACTACTGCTATCTCCATTTAACCTAGGGAGAAACTTTATTATTTTTAATAATATAATATAATAATTTAATAATATAATTTTAAAATAAAATTTTATTATTATTAAATTTATTTAAATAAAATCTTATTTCAACAAGTAAATAAAATGACTTATTTTTAAAAATCACCAGCTATAGAACCAGAGCTTAGCTCTGCCCTTCCACCAGCCCGGAGACCTTTATCTCCTAGGAAAACGTCATTCCTTCCCATCTCTTGTTTTCTCATCTGTAAAATGAGGGTGATAAGAGTACTTATCTCATAAGCTTGCTATGAGGATTAAATGTGCTAAGACACAATGTAATAGGAAAACCACTAACACTTCAAATTACGAAATTTGTAGGCCCTGGCTAACTTCAGATATTCAGCCCAGACACGGCCATTGACTGGCCAGCGTCTTAAAGAGAATTTGCACTATGCATCAAAAGGAAAGGATCCCTTGGAAAAGCCTGGTACCAACCTTTGGAATTAAAAGGCATAAATGTGGGTGTAAGGCAAGTCCAGGATGCTGGCATCCCAAGTTAGGGGCGTGCAAATTCCCCTAAGTGCAGGCAGGCCCAGGCTTCTGCCCCTGTGTGAGTTCCTCAAGGGAAAGACCTCCCGCTGTACTGGAATTGAAATGGGGATGATTCACTCTCCCCAACAAGATCTGTTCAATCAGGGGAGGCACTTACCAATCGTTCAGGGTGGCTGGGTCTGCATTAGAGCCGAGTGGCTACAAAGCATCCTGCAGTCATGGATCCTTGTTTTCTTCACACTAAGCGTGGAGGAACAGGGTAAACAGAGCCACCAAGCAAGCAAAGGACCAGAAGGGACATTTTTTTCCAAAGACATACAAATGGCCAACAGGTATATGAAGGTTTTCAACAACACAAACCGTCAGGGAAACACAAATCAAAACCACAGTGAGATATCCTTCACACCTGTCAGGATGACTTATATCAAAAAGACAAGTGTTGGCCAGGTTGTGGGGTAAAGGGAACCCTTGTGCACTGTAGGTGGGGTGGAAATAGGTGCAACCATTATGGAAAACAGTATGGCGGTCCCACAGAAAACTAAAAGTTGAACTACTGCATGATCCAGCAATCCTGCTCCTGGGTCTATTTCCAAAGTAATTGAAATCAGTATCTCAAAGAAACATCTGCACACCCATATTCACTGCAGCATTATTTATAACAGCCAAGGCATAGAAGCAACATAAGTGTCTGTCAGTGGCTGAATGGATAAAGATGTGAGATATATATACATATATATATTTAATATATATGCATGTATATACATACATAAAATAGAATATTATTCAACCACATGAAAGAAAGAAATCCCGCCATTTGCTACAAAATGGCTGGAACTTGAAGGCATTATGCCACGTGAGACAAGTTAGACAGAGGAAAACAAATACTCTATGATATCATTTACATGTGGAATCTAAAAAAGCTGAACTTATAAAAACAGAGAGTAGAATGGTGGTGGGGGCAAGGAAACAGGGGAGATGCTGCTGAAGGGTATGCCCTACAACCAGTAGATAAATTAGTTCTGGGGATCTAATGCACAGCATAGTGACTTTAGTCCATCATACTGTATCATAAACTTCAAAGATGCTAAGAGACTAAATCTTAACAGTTCTTAACATAAAAAGGAAATGAGAAATATGTGACTTGATAAAGATATTAGCTAATGCTATGGCAGCAATCATAATGCAAATATAAATGTATCAAAACAGCACATTGTTCGCCTTAAACTACACAAACATTAAAGATTGATTATATCTCAGTTTTTAAAAAAAGCCCTTTTAGGGTTATCCCACTTCATGGAAGAGGGATATTGATCTCTGAAAGCAAGGACTGTGTGTATGGGGTTCTCTGCTGGCCCCCCAGCACCTAACACAGTACCCAGCATGTAGACATCCAATATTTGTAGAAGAAGAGAATAAAGAAATAATAGAAGAAAGGAGGAAAACCTGAATTTTTAATAAATAATACCTTTGGTTTTTTCACTCGACCAAACAATTTTTCCAACCAGAAGAGACACTGATTTCCTGGTCAGGGGGTGTAGCCTTAGGTTCCCTATCCAGGATGGCTCATCTTCCCATCACATCCGTTATCCCAGCCCCTTCTTCAGACAGTTCCTGCATCCTCAGGCGCTCCTCCAGAAACCCACCACTGTCAGTTACAAATACACAAAACCACATTACTTCATGCGCCTCCATCTGTTAATTAACAAATAAATCAGCCCCGTCTCACCAATTAAGAAACAATATCTGGGACTGCAAAACGTGCCTGATTCCTCTCAGTGACAATAAATGGCATTTGTCACAGGCCTGGAGGTGATGGCTGTTGCCCACTGCTCCCACCAGCCCCTGCCTCCATCACAGCCATGACTCTCTCCCTGGGACCTGACAGAAGAGCCTGGGAGGTATGCAAACTGGGGAGCCTCCCCGGTCTTGGGCTCTCGGTGTAGGACCATAACTAAAGCCCCTGAGAGTGGATCCAAACTGAGGGTCAAGTTCAGACAGCTCTTCCTCCAGCCCTCTAGCCCAGCATCTACATTCCACCTCTTAGACGAGGACAGTACGTGAGTCTGGAACAAAAGTCAAAGCAGAGGGCTTCCTCGGTGGTCCACTGGTTAAGAATCTGCATGCCAATGGAGGGGACACCAGTTCAATCCCTGGCCCAGGAGGATCCCACATGCCACCCGGCATCTAAGTCCGTGGGCCACAACTACTAAAGCTTCAAACCTGGAGCCCATGCTCAACAAGAGAAGCCACTGCAATGAGAAGCCTGTGTACAGCAATGAGGAGTAGCCCCCACTGGCTGCAGCCAGACCAGCCCAAGCATAGCAGTGGAGACCCAGGGCAGCCAAAAATTAATGAATATAAAGGTTTTTTGTTTTTTTTTTTTAAGAGGCAAAGCAGTGTTTCTCTTCCTCCATGTTTATTGAGGTGTATTTGGAGAAGGAAATGGCAACCCACTCCAGTATTCTTGCCTGGAGAATCCCAGGGACGGGGGAGCCTGGTGGGCTGCCATCTATGGGGTCACACAGAGTCGGACACGACTGAAGCGACTTAGCAGCAGCAGTAGCAGCAATCGACGAATTAAAACTGTACATATTTAAGTTGTATGACGATGTTTTGATATACATATGTATCATGAAAGGTGAAATGTCTTAAACTGAGGCCCAAGGACCAGTGGCTTCAGAATCACAGGGAGCTTGTAAAAACACAGTCAGTCCTCCTGGATCAGACTCTCTGGGGGCAGGACCAAAATGTTGCCATGTTAACCTGCTCCCCAGGAAAATCTTAACAGTTTGATAGCGACTGATGCAAACCCTTTCTTTCTCCCTGTTGGGGAATTTAGACTTTCTTTTATTTACATTGGTAAAAACGTGGGCAAGTGTCTGGTGAGTGGTAAAGGATCAACAAAGGTCCACGGTGGAGGGGCCTACTTCGACCTTCATTACACAGGTTAAGCTGGCCACGTTCCATATTCCAGGCAGAACTATGACCCCTCAAAAAGCTATACTCAACTTCTAACTCCCAGGAGGTGTTATTTGGACCTTATTCGGTGACCTTCTTTGGAAATGAGCCTTTACAGAAGTGTTCAAGTTCAAATGAGGTCATTAGGGTGGGTCCTCATGCACTATGACAGATGTCCTCTCAGAAGGGGGACATTTGGACACAGGGACAGACACACACAGAGGGAAGACGATGTAAAGAGACAGGCGGAATGCCAGGTGAAGGTTGCAGTTATGTTATAAAAGCCAGGGAATGTCCAGAGATACCATAAGCTGAAAGAAGCAAGGAGGGACACTCATTCAGGTTTGGGGTTTCAAAAGGTGCATGGCTTTGCTAACACCTTGATTTCAAACCTCTAGTTCCCAGCACTGTGAAACAGCACATTTCTGTTGTTCTAAGCCACCCACTTTGTGGTACTCTATTAGAGCAGCCAGAGCCAACTAACAGCCCAAAAAGGAAAATAACATGCCCAAGGTCAGACGGCTAGACAGTGGCCCAGGCAGGGCTCTAAGAGATTTCAGGGGACTTCCCCAGTGGTCCAGAGGTTAAGAATTCAGCTTGCAATGCAGGGGACGTGGGTTCAGTCCCTGATCAGGGAACTAAGATCCATGTCACAGAGCAACAAAGTCCACTTGCCACAACCGCGTGATGCAACAAGATCTCACGTGCTGCAACTCAGACCCAATGCAGCCAAATAAACGAAAAGAGGTTTCAGGCCCCTTTGGGGCTGCTTTCACTCCAGCATCCTGCCAGAGACTAACTCTCCCCTCCTACCCCTACGAGGCTTGACCCTGAGCCCTCTAGAGAGGCAGAGCGGGTGGCATCTCCCAGGCATTCTCCAAGACAGAAAACAGAGCCAGCCTGCTAGAGGGGAACATTCACCCAGTGTCCAATTCACAGATCCCAGAGTCCATTCGACCTTGCAAAGACCATCAGGCCAGGCAAGTGCCCACAGCGCAGTACACAAAGGGTTAATTATGGGTGCCAGTCTTAGCTGCCACATACTCCTATATTTCTAACCCCATTGAAATCTGAATTGGCAGTTAGCAAACACACCAAGGACCTTTCCTGGATGGGAATAAGGCCCCACCATGGAGTCTTCTCAGAAGGAAAACACATGACTGGCTTATCAGGTTGCCCGAGGAGATTGGTGGCAGAACATAGGAGTTTGCCCAGAACTCAGAAAGTTCCCCTCCCACCTTGCAGTCTCAGAGAGGCCATCTCTGGGGAGACAGTGACAAGAACCAAGGAGACAATGCCTGTTCATGCACAGGACCCTCACCCTCACTCACAGACCCTTCCCCACGAGGCCGCTGGCAGAGGGTCTGAGGCCTCTGGTATGTGGTGATCCCTGCCTCTACTGCCCCCCTGCTATGGTATATGCAGGTTACCACACAGCCCTGATAAGATTGTATCACAAATCTCTGGTCTATGAGAACTGGGTTGGATGGGACAGGAGTCTAGGACCAGGGTGGAGGATTTCATGAGGCTTAAGAATTCTGCATCAAGAGGTAAAGTAAGACTCTTCGGAGCTATGGTCCCTAAACTCTGCTCTGGCTGATGGGAGCAGGACAGGGGATTTCTTAGCTCTCTAGGGAGATACCACCAGACAGAGGCTAGAAGCCTTTAACGATCCTCTCTGACTCAGTGCCCTGAGAGCCGGGAAGCCCGCCTCCAGAAGGGAGACCAGAAGCCCCTGCACATCGCTACCACCGCCTATGAGTCCCTATGCCTGGAAACTTGTCATGCCCAGGGTAAGACATCCATGAGGAGAGTCATCTGTGATGAGGGAAGAGAGAGAGAGAGGAGAGGGAGCGCATGTGATCAAATTAATCCTAATGACATTGATAAGAAGATTTGGAAGCACAGCCAATGACTCCATTAAAGTAATGACTCTGGGTCTCTTCTGTCGTCGCCTAGGGTCCTCTCCCCCTCCCTTGCCCTAGATCTCAAAAGAGTGCTGGCAATAAGTGTGGTGCTGGGAGACAGGAAGGACAACTGGGATGCAGATCGATACCACAGAGAAGGAAGATCGTCTTTCTGTCCGCTGCTGCTGCTAAGTTGCTTCAGTCGTGCCCGACTCTGTGCAACCCCATAGACGGCAGCCCACCAGGCTCCCCCGTCCCTGGGATTCTCCCGGCAACGCCACTAGAGTGGGTTGCCATTTCCTTCTCCAATGCATGAAAGTGAAAAGTGAAAGTGAAGTCGCTCAGTCGTGTCTGACTCCTAGCGACCCCATGGATGCAGTGCACCAGGCTCCTCCGTCCATGGGATTTTCCAGGCAAGAGTTTTGTCTACTAATTCTTGATAATCAGTGGTCAGTCCCCTTGGTTGGCAGCAAGGGGGAGGGAAATGAATCCCATGATGACTATGGGAGCAAAAGACACGGATGGAGGAGGCTGACCTGAAGCGTCCACCAAACCCCTCCCTTGGCCAGAAGTCCAGCGGCACACTATGGTGAACACAAGCCCAGGATGCTCCATCTGCGTGGACCACCATGGCAATGGTGTCCCCTGGATTTGTGCAGGGTGACAGCCTGGGTAAACATCTACATGTATACGTGGGCAGCTTCATGAACAGTTCAGGATGATGAGAAAGACAACCAGCAGAATTTATCCAGATCCCCTAGAAATAAGCCTACAGTCTCTTTTCTGTTTGCCTGTAATTTCTTATCTATATGAAATTCATATAACAAAATTAATCATTTTAAAATGAACAACTGGGGAAAGCTGGAGGGGGGAAGGGATAAACTGGGAGTTTGGGACTGACATATACACACTATATTTAAAATAGGTAACCAACAAAGACCTGGTGTATAGCACAGGGAACTCTGCTCAATATTCTGTAATAACTTAAATGGGAAAAGAATTGGAAAAAGAATAGATAGATGTATATGTATAACTGAATTACTTTGCTATTCACCTGAAACTAACACAACATTGTTAACCAACTATACCTCAATATAAAATAAAAATTTACAAAATAAAAAACACCACACACACACAAAGTAAAGTGAACAATTTAGTACGTTCACAGTGTTGGGCAACCACTGCTGCTGCTGCTGCTGCTAAGTCGCTTCAGTCGTGTCCGACTCTGTGCGACCCCATAGACGGAAGCCCACCAGGCTCCCCCGTCCCTGGGATTCTCCAGGCAACAACACTGGAGTGGGTTGCCATTTCCTTCTCCAGTGCATGAAAGTGAAAAGTGAAAGTGAAGTCGCTCAGTCGTGTCCAACTCCTAGTGACCCCATGGACTGCAGCCTACCAGGCTCCTCCATCCATGGGATTTTCCAGGCAAGAGTACTGGAGTGGGGTGCCATTGCCTTCTCCGGGGCAACCACTCCCTCTGTCCAATTCCAAAACATTTCCGTAACTCCCAAAGGAAACCCCATACACATACTTCCTTCTCCCAACCCCTGGCACCCTCTGATAAGCTTTCTATCTCTATAGATTCACTCTTCCAGGCATTTCATAGCAATGGACTCATATATGACTTTTGTGACTGGTTTCTTCCCTTTTTTGAGTTTTTGGCTGTGCTGGGTCTTCATCGCCATGCCCGGACTTTCTCAGCTGCAGCGAATAGGGGCTACTCTCTAGCTGTGGTGCACGGCCTTCTCGCTGCAGCGGCTTCTCTTGTTATGGAGCACAGTCTCTGGAGCCTGCAGGCTTCAGTAGTTTGGTCCACAGGCTGAGCTGCATGAAGTATCTTCCTAGACCAGGAATCAACCCTGTGTCCCCTGCGTTGGCAGGTGGATTCTTAATCACTGGATCACCAGGGAAGTCCTGATTTTCTTTTAGCATGTTTTTAAGATTCGTCACATTGTAGCATGTATCACAATGCAATTCCTTTTTATGGCTGAATACTATTCCATTGTATAGACATACTACCATCTGCTTATCCATTTATCTGTTGAGGAACATTTGGGCTAAACCCACAGTTCTGGTTGGACCCAGAGCTCTCAAAGCCACCTTCCATTTGAACTAGCACACCAGTCCTTGCTTCCTGGCTCTGAATCTGCCTCCCAGGGAGGCCTGTCTAGTTCCCATGCATGCTCTACTCTAGCACAGCCCTCCCAATGCAGGTTTGTACAGCTCAAAGTCAGCATGTGCTCACCAAGGACAGTCCCTCCTCAGCAGGTGTTCAAGCTGTCTTCAGCTGAGAAAGGTGAAGATGCTTTAACCTGAGCCCTCACATTGGACCTTCAGAAAAGAGAACAGGGTTATCAGCAGAACTTCTGTCTTCAACTTGGTCTCAATTTTGCAATCCCAATATCTTGATCAAGGAGAACTTGGATAAAATTATTATTTAGCTTAAACTACTGTATTAGTTTGAACTACTGAATTAAATGCTTGCTTCTTGGGAAAAAAGCATGACAAACCCAGAAAGTGTATTTAAAAGCAGAGACATCACTTTGCCAACAAAGGTCAATATAATTAAAGCTATGGTTTTTCCAGTAGTCATGTATGGATGTGAGAGTTGGACCATCACGAAGGCCAAGCACCAAAGAATTGATGCTTCTGAATTGTGGTGCTAGAGGAGACTCCTGAGACTCCCTTGGACTGCAAGGAGATCAAAACAGCTAATCTTAAAGGAAATTAACCCTGAATATTCATTGGAAGGATGGATGCTTAAGTTCCAATACTTTGGCCACCTGATGGGAAGAGCCAACTCATTGGAAAAGACCCTGATGCTGGGAAAGAGTGAGGGCAAGAGAAGAAGAGGGTGACAGAGGATGAGATGGTTGGATGGCATCACTGACTCGATAGACATGAGTTTGAGTAAACTCTGAGAAAAAGAAGGACAGGGAAGCCAGGCATGCTGCAGTCCATGGGGTCGCAAAGACTTGGACATGACTTAGCGATTGAACAACAACTACTATACTTGGTGTGTTTGTTGCATCTGGGCAGATAGATAAATGTGCATGCATTCTGATTCTCTTAACCCCACAGTGAGCCAGGCACATCCCAGAAGGCCATGCCATGGGCCAGGATTCATGTTCCCCTAATACATTCTCACTGGTTACCTGCTTCATACCAGGTACCACAACATACCCAGGGATATAGAGAGATCAGTGAGACACGGCCAGAGGCACTCAGGGGCTGGAAAAGGAGACAGATAGGTGCAGGAACAGAGTAAAACAGGGAAGACAGACCCGGAGTCCTACAGGGGCCTGGGAACACAGAGGAGGGGAGCTGTCTTCTGGCAGAGCTGGGCAGGGCAGGGTTCTCAGAAGATGTGACATCAAGATTGAAGGAAGGTGAGTGGTGTTTGCACAGGAGGAGGAGGGCTTCCTGAGGGCCCCACAGGAGCAAGAGAGGGAGGAGGGTGTGGTCCTCCACTCCCCCACCCCCATCCCAAAGAGGAAGCAGGGGCTCAGAGCAGGTGTGCTAGATGGGCTGAAAAAGCACTTGGGGCATCAGGTTAAGGCATCTGTCCTAAAGCATCTACAGGGTTGTGACTGGAGGAGAGGGGTCAGAAGGGGCAAAGGCTGGAGGTGGGAGGCTGTGGCAGTGGGCCCCCAGTCAGACCCAGGATGCTGATGCAGCAGCACCTGCAGTGTGGGCACAAAGCCGGCTGAGGGCAGTAATCTTGCTGAAAGGCAGGGAGCAGGCCCCCAAGGATTAACGTGGCAATGTATGCAAGATTAAGAAAACCAGTGGGGGGCCTCCCTGGTGGTCCCAGTGATTAAGAATTCACCTTGCAATGCAGGGGACATAGGTTCGACCCCTGGTCTGGGAGGATGCTGGAGGGCAACCAAGCCCATGCTCCGTAACTACTGATG
>NW_011495071.1:5888731-5901568 GCF_000754665.1 Bison bison bison
AGCCATGCTCCACAACGGAAGGAGCCACTGCAACCAAGAGCCCAGCACCACAACTGGAGGGAGCCCACATGCAGCCACAAAGACCCAGTTCAGTTCAGTCGCTCAGTCGTGTCCGACTCTTTGCGACCCCATGAATCCCAGCACGCCAGGCCTCCCTGTCCATCACCAACTCCCGGAGTTCACTCAAACCATGTCCATCGAGTCGGTGATGCCATCCAGCCATCTCATCCTCTGTCGTCCCCTTCTCCTCCTGCCCCCAATCCCTCCCAGCATCAGAGTCTTTTCCAATGAGTCAACTCTTCACATGAGGTGCGCCAGCACAGCCAAATTTATTTATTTATTTATTTTAGTTTTAAAAAAGAAAAGAAAACCAGTGGGGAATTGATGGAGACTGGGAGGCTAGAACCCTCCACCCACCCCCATCATACCATCTGACTTAGCACCACACCGTTTGAATGTGGGCTTCCCTAGTGGCTCAGCAGTAAAGAATCTGCCTGCAGTGCAGGAGCCAAAGGAGACACAGGTTGGATCCTTGGGTTGGGATGATCCCCTGGAGAGGGGCAACCCACTCCAGTATTCTTGCCTGGAGAATCCCCATGGACAGAGGAGCCTGGCAGGCTACAGTCCATAGGGTTGCAAAGATTCGGACACGACTGAAGTGACTTTGCACGCACGCACATCTGAATTTAGGCAGCTGTAGGAGGTGCAGAAAGAAGGGACTATGACAGGAAGACCTATCAGAGAAGCATGACAGCGTGTTCAAAAATAAACTGTTAGGGGTCTTCCCTGGCAGTCCAGCGGTTAGGACTCCATACTTATACTGCAGGGGGCATGGATTCAATCCCTGGTCAGGGAAATAAGATCTGTGTAAAATGCAAAGAAGCAAAAAAAAAAGATAAAAGATAAATCAAGTAAGTAAACTGTTGGACACCTTTAGCACCCAGTTTGAAAATTATCAAAAGAACAGTTTCCCATGAAATCCAGACCTGCGAGGGAGCCCCGCCCTGTTTGATTCTTCGTTGCCCTTTGGAGTTTGAGGAGAAACTCCCAACTCAAAACCCAGAGCAGAAGGTATCCACAGCCCCCGGCTGGAACCCCCATGCCCTCCAGGTCCCGCGCTGCCTGGTCCATCTCTTCCCAGCCGGAGCAGCTGAACTGCTCGGACAGGGCCCAGCGGCATCTCCGCCTCCTCCCCGTGCTGCCACTTGTCAGCACCAGGCAAGGGAGATTCCAGGCTCACCCCTAGCCTGAAAGCCCATTCGGGGCACTAGAAGATGAATTATGTTTCATTTATATCAAAGAAGCAATCTCGGAGCCCATTTGTGATCAAATTTGCTGTCAGAGAAACTTTGCTTTATCTCATTACATCTGATATCTCTTGGCTTCTTGTCCTTGAGACTATTAAAGTTTAATGTCAAATTCAAGATGAAATGAAATCTTTGCTGTATCATCTCATCAGGACCTGAACATTCCCCCTTCCATCTAAAAATTTTTGACAACTAATTACAATGGTGGCTGGGGCAGGGAGAGGGAAAGAGAAAGACTTGCTTCCCTCCCATTTGTTGAAAATACCATCATTTGAAGGGGTAGCCCGTGAGCATAGGGGCCACGTGGAGGTGGAGGACAAGGAGATGCCCCTCGCCCTGCAACTCCCCTTGTCATCCCTTCTCCCCAAACTCACCATCCCTGGGACTAACGACATCTGCTTTTCATCCCTGTTCAGACAAGGCATTCCTGCCCAGGGCACACGTCTTGGTGGAGAAGAAAGTGCAGTGGCTGAAAGGGAAGTGAGAACCCGATTCCAGGCTCTAGCAGCTACATGACCATGGGCAAGTCACCCCTTCTCCAGTCTCAGTTTCCTCAGCTATAAACGGATGGGGTGGGACTTGAAGCATGTGGTCCCATCTAGGGACCAAGAGGGAAAGTTTGTGACTGTTAAACCATAGCATAAGGGACCTCGGTAGAGATGAGCGCATTCCCACCAATAGGCATTCAACTTAAAAACAATTTAACAAACACCAGAAAATCATGTCTGTGGGCCTTATTTATCATGACAACTCTGAGACAAGTTGATTTCTGGGGCTTTTGATCACCTCTAACTGGGAAAAGTACCCACAGAAAATGAGCTTTGAGTGGGGAATATGCTTTCCCCAGACTAAAGCTGGTATCTTAATTAATAACACTGATTAAAATCCAGGGCTGTGCAATGCAGGGCTGTCAGAATCTCAGGAGCACACAGGTCAGAACTCCTAAAAAACAACATGCTTTAAAAATAATAAAGGAAGGTTTACAAAAAATAATGCACTTGTAAAACAAAAATAATGAAAAAAATGACAAAGAATATGTATATATATGTATAACCAAATCACTTTGCTATACACCAGAAACTAAGACATTTTTTTCCTAACACAACATTTTAAATCAACTAAACTTCAATTAAAAATTTTATTAAATACATTAATGTATTACAAGGTATTAACAAGTTCATTTATTCAACAAACATTAAGCATCTCTTATGCGCACTTCTGCTATTCTAGGTACTAGGGATTCAGTAGTTAATAAAAAAGACAAAAATTCTTCACCTCCCAGAGCCTAGACACTGGTGGAAAGAGGGCAAACAATGAATATGATAAGTAATTAATTCATTTGTACTAATCTTTGAATTCTCAATTAGGGTTAGGGTTAGGGTCAAGGAGTGCTGAGGCTGGTGGGCTGCCGTCTATGGGGTCGCACAGAGTCGGACATGACTGAGCGACTTCACTTTCACTTTTCAGTTTCATGCATTGGAGAAGGAAATGGCAACCCACTCCAGTGTTCTTGCCTGGAGAATCCCAGGGACGGGGGAGCCTGGGAGGCTGCCCTTTATGGGGTCGCACAGAGTCGGACACGACTGAAGTGACTTAGCAGCAGTAGCAGCTGGGCCTTTATTTCCTCACCCATAAAACGGGGCCATTATGGTACCCACCTCTAGAGTTAAGTGAGTGGGTTTGTATGATGTGACCATATCTATTACATCATAATCACGTTTCTCTGGGAAAGCTTCTTGGAGAAGTTGAGGTTTGACCAGCAGGCTCCAGTTCCCAATGCCCAGAGGAGCGCAGCTGGGAGAAGGCAGGGCCCACAACTCAGAAGAAGGTCCAAGTGTCATCCAAATAGCTACCGTGCAGGAAGAAGTCAGGCATCACCTTCATGCACACAGCCAAACAAGGATGCTGCTTCTCCAGAAATGATTTCCCTCACGCAACCTTCTCCTTTATTCACACATCCTTTCCCTGGCCTAACCATTTTCCTATAGCAACAAAATGCCAGGCTTCTCCTATTCTCTTCAGAGGAATCTGAGAAAAACTTAAAGCTCAGTGTGTATCTAAGTGTCCGAAAGTTTGAAGGCAACGTTTATTCCTTAGCCCTTTTATTCTCTGGTTGGGGTGGGGGGCGGGCGGCAGGGGAGACTTATAATCCAAAATATATAGAGATGCTTTAGTCAACATCATCTTTACAACAGCCCTATAATGTAGGCACTGTCCACCATGAGGCAGGCGAGAAATCACCAGACACTCGAAATGACTACCCAAGGCAGCGCCGCTGGTAGACGACAGAGCAGGGACATGAACTGCAGCCATCGGCTTCAAATGGAATAATCTAACCACATTGCATTGACTCGTCATTAGTGAGTGACATATACCAGAACAAGGTGTGACATAAGCCAGGGAGACTGAGTCCTTTTAACAAACACTCCAGAGCTTAGGCATCCAAGTTAATGCTGTCCTTTGCAAGCTGATACTTTGGGAGTCTCTGCATTTATTCCAGCAATGTTACTACCACTCACTATGTTTTGGTTTAAGTTTGGGTTTTTTCCTTTTTTTTTTTTTTTTGCTGTTTTGTATTCCTTGCTTTCATTGTTGTGAGTCTGCTCCAAGATAGTAAATCTTTAATGTTTTGAGGGTAGATTCGATTTCTGGAAAAAAATCAAACTTATTTGGAGCCAAATCTTGCCAATACGGTAGACAAGTCGTTTATATTAAATTTTAAAAAAACAACTAGGTGCCTGGGGCTCAATAAATATTTGTTGACTAACAATGACAACAAAATGAAAATTAAATACACGTTGTTTGAGTCTAAAGAAAAGAGACTAGTTTTATTCTTTGGCTCATAAAATTTCTCTGAGAGCAATTCCAGGAAAGAAATTCCCAAAATATTTTGAACACTGGTAGGGCCATTAGAATAAAAGCAGCATATCAAGGAGGACAAGCTATGATTACAGAAGCTCTAGATTTCAAATTGACAGACATTTAAGGAATCCCAAATACTTGCTGGACAAGACCTAGACTCTTCTGCGTTCTGCCCCCCGAAATCCGACATGGGAGTGGGGTATGGTACCTCAACAAATGACTCTCCAGACGCCAGCTGGGTGTCCTACAATTCAACTCACATCTGACACCACCTACCCAGAGACAGCATCAGAATCCACAGGTTAAGGGCTCCATCCCACAAGACTGCTCCCCCACCCCACCCACAGATGTGTGTGCGTGCATGCACACACACACACACACACACACACTCCCCAGTTGAGAAGCCAGTTGAAAGTCCAGGTTGCACCTGTGCTTCTGACTGACAGCCTATAAATCTCTTTGCCACAACCTCCTCCTCGAGTCTGATTAGTTCGCTAAAGTGGCTCACAGAGCTCAGAGTACATTTGACTTACTAGATTACCAGTTTATTATAAACGGGTTCGAGTCAGGAACAGCCTGATAGAAGAGATAGATGCACAGGGCGAGATATGGCAAAGGGCACAGAGCATCCATGCCCTCTCCTGCCAAGACACTCCCCAAACTGCCACATTTTCATCTACGTGGAAGTCCAAACCCCATCCTTCTGGGTTTTTACAGAGCCTTTATTACACGGGCAGGATTGATTCATTGATTGGTCATTGGCAGTTGATTCAACCTCCAGCCCCTTTTTCCCACAGGAGGTGGGGGTGGAGAACTGAAAGTTCCAATCCTCTAACCACAGGTTGCTTCCTCTGGCAACCAGCCCCTACCCGAGGAGGACCTAGGGGCATTCTAAACACCGTTAACATAACATAACACTATTAACATAACAAAAGACAGCTATGTCTCTGTTTCCAATCCAAAGTTCCAACTGTGTGCCTAGTCCTGTCTGACTCTTTGTAACTCATGGACTGTAGTCAGCCAGGCTCTTCTGTCCATGGGATTTTCCAGGTGAGAATCCTGGAGCAGGTTGCCATTTCCTACTCCAGGGAATCTCCCCAATGCAGGGATCGAATCCATGTCTCTTGAGCATCACCTGCATTAGCAGGAGGATACTTTACCACTAGCACCACCACTAGGAAATTCCTAGGGTTTTAGGAGTTCTGTGCTAGAAACAGGCATGAAGACCAAATATATATTTCTTATTAAAAATCACTGTGTGTAGCTAAACAAAAACAAAAATTACAAAATTCTTCCAATCTCTTGTGGAAAGGGACACAAGGAGGATGCCTATAAAAAGCACTAAACATCCATGATACAGAGCAGGCCATAAGGATTGTAACTAAGATACAAAGTCAATCATAAGGATTGGGTGAGGTATCTGGGGGAGGGATGGAGCCTTCTGATTGGATGGCCCTGGAGGGGGTTTCTGGAGGAAACTGCATTGAGCTGGCCTTTAAAGAAAGCTTTCCAGCCTTTTCACCCTGTGGCACAAACAGAAAATGGGATCAGCTGGCTGGCTCATTGGGAAAAATGGGTAAGGCTGCCCTTGGATGGGAGCACAGGCCAGGAAGGATTCCAGTGGCCCCAGCCCCACCTGGCTGCAACTCAGGGCTAAGGGGAATTAGCACCTCACTACACACCACTTGGGAAGCCCTGCCTTGAAGGAGGAGTAACCTCAGCAGGTGGGTAGGAGAAGGAAAACTGCAAGTTCACAGGCACAGGGCAGACAGGTCTAAGTGTCCGGCGTGTTCTGACAACATGCTAATATCCTGTTTGGTAGGAACCCAAGGGGCAATCAGGGAGTTGTGACTGAGAAGGCAGGCTGAGGCCAGGGAAGTGGGGCCTTGAACGGCATGTTACAGCATAAGGAATTGATTCCACAGTTAACTAAGTGCCTTTCAGAGTTACCGATAGGGAGCTGAACAGTGTGTTGGGGGGTGGGGGGTGTGGAATCCTCACATTTCTAATGGTTTACCTAAAAAAAGCCATAAATAATAAAACTTTAAACAAACAGACATATCCCCAACCTAGGTTTCAGGCCTCTCTCCTGCTTCGAGCTTAGCAGGGTGCCCTGCTCTCAGAAAAAGGCCCAGGTGATTCAGAAATAAATAAGATGAAAACCTCCAATCCCCACTGGTTTTTTTTAAATGCTGTGAAGCTAAAAAGTAAACACCAATGTTTCCTTGGGAGCTCAGGGACCCCAGGAACTAAAAGCAGGCAGGCTCCTTCATGTATTTTTCTGTTCATCCCATTAGCAGTCTGAGTCGCCACTGCTGTTGTCCACACCAACTGAAATGAGAAAAAATACACACATGACTTGTAAGCAAGCAAACGCCCGGCTGTGTTGGAGATGGCAGAGAATGGAAACGCGGCCTGGAGAGTCCTTCAAGATGGCTGCCGATGTTGCTATGGAAATTTAATTCCCGGCTAGAAGCAAATCATTCAAAAGGCCAAGAGTGGCCATGTTAGGTCAAGAACGAACATGAACTGGGGGAAAAGATTGCTTTTCAAGAGAACCAGATAATTAATTTAGCAGAGGAGCCACCCTACGAAGAGAAAATTACAGATACCTCATGTGAGGGATCTTTATTCTGTGAAAGTTCAGTTTTTGAAAAAGCGTCTACGAGGGATATGGTGCAGAGGACTGTTCTCCATTTCAGTAGAGAAGGTTACATGGCAGCCAGAGGGATGGAGGTGAGGGGGGTCAGGAGAAACTTTCCCGGCAGAAGAGCTGTTAAGACACTAATCTGTGTTCCCGAGGAGAGTCAAGAATCTGTTTCTCTAGGAATTCTAAAGAAAAGTGAAATTAGGTACATGTCCCAGGAGGTTCAGGTTAATGCCTGCCAACATTTTTTAGTTTGAAACCTTTGGAAGAGTCCGAATACCATTTGCTCAGGTCTAACTCAAGGTGAGAGACCCATGGTCTGTCCCCTCCCCCCAATCTCATAGGTGTGTGCAACGTAGAACTAGTGTGAGCCACACAAGCCGACTCACGAATAGACGTGAAACAGGAGGGAAGCGGGCAGGGCACACGCTTCAAAGAATGGCATGGCCATAGCACATGACAGAAACCAGTGAAAACCACGATGGTGAAAGATTCTCAATTTCTGACAGACCTTGAGCCTCATCACACACTCATCATAATACATAAGCATGCTGAATGACACTCTCACCCATGACAGTTCCAAGGCCTACCATAAAAGGCCCAAAAGCCCAATTCCTGGAAATCCCTATCCCGTCCCCAAAATAATTGGAATAACACTCCCACTTATTAGCCCATGAAGTTACCCAGCCCAGAAAAACTAGCCACATCGTATTTCCAGGCTCTCTCTCACCTTCTGAGATGCCCCACACTCTGTCTGTGGAGTGTGTTTCTCTCCAAACAAATCCACTTCTTACCTATCACTTCATCTCCAAATTCTTTCATGACAAAGCAAGAACTTACACTCACCAGGAACAGATGTAGCGGCCTAAACAGTCAATTCATAGACCATATGTGGAAGTCATCCTCAGACCCAGGCACTCTCTCCTGCTTTTCTCCTCTGTGCTTCCTCTCGCCTCTACTCATCACTCTCCAGCCCACTGTCCAAAACTTTATTAAGGAAACTGACGGTTCAATCTGCAAATATTAACTGGATTGGGTTTGAGGCACTGTGTTAGGTTCCGTGGGTAAAAATGAAGAGGTAAAGACTATTCTTGATTTCAGAGAATTTGTCTGAGGGCTTCCCTGGCGGCTCACTGGTAAAGAATCCACCTGCCAATGCAGGGGCGACACAGGTTTGACCTTTGATCCAGGAAGATCCCACATGCTGCAGTAAGCCCGTGCGCCACAACTACTGAGCCTGTGCTCTAAGAGCCCGGGAGCCCCAACTACTGAGCCCACATGCTGCAAGTACTGAACCCCACATGCCCTAAAGCCTGTGCTCCGCAGCAAGAGAAGCCATGGCAACGAGAAGCCTGCACACCACAACCAGAGAAGCGCCCTGCTTGTGGCACCTAGAGAAAAGCCTGTGAAGCAACAAAGACCCAGCAGAAATAAAAAAATAAAATAAAATAAAACTTACTGAAAAGAAGCTGGAATATGAACATATAAAAACATAACAGGTCAGTTTGAGAGGGTAGCTGAGAAAATGTAAGCACATTAAGGGTTCTGTTGAAGGAGAGCTTCTTCCTTGCTGGGCTGGCCTGAGAAGGTAGGAAGAGCCTTCAGCTGTGGTTACAAAATAACATGAATTTTACCATAGTAGCCATTTTTCAGTGTACAGTTCAGTAGTAAGTTTTTTACTTTGGTGTGCCACAGACCCCTGGAACAATTCATCTCACAAAACTATAAAACTCTATATGCATTTAAAAGTAACTTTTTCCCCTCACCTCCAAGCTGCTGGCCACCACCTTTCTATTTTGTGTCCATGAATTTAATATGTTAGCTACCTCACATAGTGGACTCATATAGTATTTGTCTTCTTGTGACTAGCTTATGTCACTTAACAAAATGTTATTAAAGCTCATCCATGTTGTATCATGTATCAGAATTTTCCTTTTTAAGGCTGAATAATATTTAATTGTAGGTTTATAACACATTTTGCTTATCTATTCTTCCATCTGTTGCAGGAAGAGGGACCCCTTCAGGGGCCTAAGAATAGGTTCTTGTTTAACACTTGGAAATGAATTATTTGATGAGACACCCATGCTGACAAAGCAAGAGATTTTTGGGGGGAAGGGGCACCCAGGTAGAGACCAGCAGGGTAAGGGAATCAAGGAGAACTGCTCTGCCACATGGCTTGATATCTTGGGTTTTGCAATGATGGGGTTATTAGTTTCTGGGTTGCCTCCAGCCAATCATTCTGACTCAGCGATCCATCCTGGTGGTGCATGCATCACTAAGCTGAGGTGTTTTTCTGTGAGCAGGGTTTTGGGAGGTTGGTAGGACATGTGGACTGGCATCTCCTGTCTCCTTTTGATCTTTCCTGGATTTTCTGGTTGGTAGTGACTTGTTAATATCCCACATTCCTTGCCAGGACCTCCTGTTTAAGATAACTCATGCAAGGGGTTACCATCCGGTCTGGCTGAGGTGGTCAGCCAGTGGTTCCCCTAACATATCAGTGGATATGCACTGCTTCCCTCATGGACACTGTGAACAATCCTGCTGTGAATGTGAGTGTGCCAATATGTCTTTGAGATCCAGCTTTCAATTCTTTTAGATGCATATCCAGAAGTGGAAAAGTAGAATTGCTGGATCATATGGTAGTTTTTTGTTAATTTTTATTTTGGGAAACCACCATAGTATTTTTCATAGTAACTGGACCACTGTACACTCTCACTAAAAGTACACGAGGGTTCCAATTTCTCTATGTTCACCTCAACACTTGTTCTTGTTTTTGACAGCGGCCATCTGGCTGTGAGGTGATATCTCATTGGGCTTTTGTTTGTATTTCTCTGATGATTAGTTATGTTGAGCATCTTTTTGTGCTTGCCAGCCATCTGTATACCATCTATTCAAGTCCTTTTCCCACACCTCTGCAGGAGACCCTCAAACACTCACAGGCAGGTCTGGTTCAGTCTGCTGTGGGGGTCACTGCTTCTTTCCCCTGGGTCTTGGTATGCACAAGGCTTTGTTTGTGCCCCACAAGTGTCTCTGGCAGGTATGGGCTTTGATTTTAATACAATTGTGCCCCTCCTACCACCTCGTTGTGACTTCTTTGTCCTTGGACATGGTATCTTTATTTGGTGGGTTTCAACATTCTCCTGTCAATGGTTGTTCAGCAACTAGTTGCAACCTTGATGTTCTCGCAGGAGAAGATGAGCTCACATCCTTCTACTCCACCATCTTGAATCAGAGTTTGGGGTTATGCGTAGGAGGTTGTTATTAAAGCAAGAACGTCTTGAGCAGAGTTTGAAGAGGAAAAAAAGTCCAGACAGGTAGAAGGGAGACCGGCTTTGCCAATTCAGGATGCATTAAAGAAGGTAAGTCGGTGGGCTGTGCTGAGTTAGATGGACGATGCCTGTGGGCAGGGTCTCCAAGCCTGGATCCTGTAACCCTTTGTTCAGCATTTGGAGAGGCGGCGGGCCCCAGATGCACACCCTACTTAGCTCAACTGAAGTTCTGCAGTTAAACAGGACTGGCTCCCTTGTTACTACCATCTCTCAGGCACATGACTGGGCGGAAAGGACTCCAGGCTCCATTCCCATGCCAAGTGACTGCTGGTGCAGCCCTTTACATTTATAGCCTTATTATGAGTTTCCAAGTGACTGGCACCTCGGGCAGCTCCCTGCCCACCACTTGCCTGCTGTGTCTGAGGCAAGAACCCAGGCAGGAAGAAAGCTGATGCTGGGAAGGGATCTCAGGTGAGGTTAAATGATCAGCCTGGCACACTCTGGGGACAACCGAGGGACACTGCAGGGTGTACACTGTCCTGCCTCTCGGGCCACCCCTCCAGCCAATGGCTTTTAAGGTCCTCTGTCTTCACTGGGAGTGGGGAAGAAGCTGGATCTGTCAGTGCAGAGATCTCCCCACCAACCCTCCCGGGGTTCCCAAACCACCTGGCTACACTTTCTGTATAGCATTTGCTGCGTGGGGAAATGCTCCCCCCACACTATGATGAGGCAGTGACAAAAAGAAAAGGATTACTGCGTGAGATTCCCATTGAAAGACAGAGATAAAGAGCAGAGAGAAAGGGGAGGCCTGCGAGGTGACACACCTCCCATATTAATAGTGGCTGCTTCCGGCTAGTGGAATATGGATGAATTTTTTTCCTTTGTGCTTTGCTGTATTTTCCAAATTTTTGACCATGAATATGTATTCCTTTTGTAATCAGAGGAAAGGACAGCACATGGTAATTTTTAAAAGCCTTTGTTGGGCTTCATGCCCACTTGGGCTTGGTGCTCTTACAGATTCCACACAAAACTGTCAGGTCCTTGACCCGCAGTTGGGCTTCCCAGCTGGTGCAGTGGTAAAGAACCCGCCTGCCAGTGCGGGAGGCATAAGAGATCCATCCCCGGGTCAAGAAGAGCCCCTGGGGGAAGGCATGGTGACCCACTCCAGTATTCTTGCCTGGAGAATCCCATGAACAGAAAAGGCTGGAGGGCTACAGTCCATGGGGTTGCAGAGAGTCGGACATGACTGAGCGACTAACACATTTCTGACCCCCGTCCCTCCCTGAGCTCCTCAATCCAATCTGCCCAAGAGGCCAAAGACATTCGTGGAGAGCCACAAAACAGCCCTTGACACCAGACGAGTCAGGGAAGAGAAGGTTGACCGGGGCACAGGACAAAACATGGTGGATCCATAAAGAGAGGTGGGCTTCCCTGGGAACTGGGCTCACCTTTATCTCTCCTCAGATCAACCCAGAGCGCCTTCCTGGAAGAAGGGACAACGAGAAGGGCTCTTTCAGAAGCTAGAAGGAGATGGCCTTGCAGATGAGACCAAAGAAAACCAGGGATGCCCGGATGTCTGCAGCTCAGGAGAAATCACCACACTTTCAAGGACCAACTCTTTCTGGATGGAAACGGGCTCGGTAAGGAAACTGGAATGAGTTCAGCCAGACAGAGAGGAGACTGAAAGACAGTATCTTGATTTGAATCCTTGGTACAAAAACATGGCAAGTCTCTGGATTCTAATATCAGCCATTTCCCTTCCTCCCCCATGGGTCCTAAAGATAGCCCAGAGTGAGAAAGGAACCTGGGAGACAGCACCAGACGGGGTGGTGCTCCGCCTTAGAATATAAGGCTAGGCTGTGGCCTGCTTTCTTGTCTGAGAGACGAAAGCTATAACTCCTATCCGTGGTGCTTGCAGAGCACCACACCACCACCCAGAGCTTTGGCACAATACCTCTTGCCAAACGGGAGGAGAAACTGAGGCTCAGAGGAACAAGTGATGTGGGCAAGGCAGCCCAGGGCTGGGATGCAGCCCAGGGCTTCAGACTCTGAAATCAGCCTTCCCACCCCTCCATCCATCAGCAGGAAGGGCTCTCTTGTGGTCTGGGACCTGCTCTCTGAGAGACCAGACTCCCCCTCAGCCTGCTCTCTCCGAAGAGCCCCAGCACCTCCACGTTGCCCATCTTGTCACGTCAAGCTTGACCACAGCCATTCCTCATCATCGGAAAGACATCATTCCCGGGGTCGCAAGCAGGAATCCCGTGGCGAGGGTCCTGTTGTCCACAAGCCCTGTAGGACAACGACGACCAGTCCCCACAAGCCTCCAGGGCCTCAGCTTGCACCAGCTGCCTTTGTTAACTTTAGAATAGGGCGCCCCCTCCTGGCGGATGAGTTAGAACACAAGGCTCTTCTGGTGCCCACGTCTCCCACCCAGGGGTCTGTGGATTTCAGCTCCTGTTTGGAGCAGAGCAGGGGGCGACCACTGTGCAGGGCAAGCTATGGATCACACCCTGAGGACCTAAACGCCCACCCTCCCTCTCCCCGACACCCTCTCCCCAGGCAAGAGCACCGACCAGGTTTTCTCTCAAGCTTCCCACTCGGTGATCAGGAAGGCTCCTCATCCTGCACCCGCCCCCTTGCCAATGGTCTGGATTGGATTTCTAACTCCCTCCGTGGAGCTGATGAGATCTCATTCCCAGGAGGAACCCAGCACTTTCCTCATCCTCTGCCCACCCTACCTCCCACCCCCACC
>NW_011495071.1:5901668-5905874 GCF_000754665.1 Bison bison bison
AGAGCTCCTTTATGCTCTATTTTTAGTTTCTTGATTGCAAGTGAGAAGCTGGAATCAGAGTATGCCAGGAAACTGCGGCAGAAACCAACCCAGGAAAAAAATGGTCAGCAACGTGGGGAGGGGGAGGCGCTCCGTGGGAAGGGAGAGGTGGAGCCAGGGGAGTAGGATGCCAAACTTCCCGGGGTAGGAAGCAGGAAGGTGGTGGGTGTGGCATCCACCCACCTCTAGGCCAGCACAGCAAAGTAGTTTCGGTGGAGTCACAGGGCTAGATGGACCCCTAGAGGCCACCAAGGGTAGCCCCCTTTCCAGAGCTGGACACTGAGTCACAGTCGGGTATGACAGGGCCGAGAGAAGCTCCCTGATTCCGGAGGCTTCCTGCTCTGGCCCTGTGAGAAGAGATCCGGGCTTGATGCTTCGGACGTTTCGCACCCTTATTCCGAGGGCAGGTGCCATCAGCAAACCAGCCAGCCAGGTCCGGAAGAAATAGGCCGCCGGCGCAGCCCGTGGGCCAGCCCGGCCAGATCCTTCCCGCAGCCGGCCGGGCCACCCTGAAGCAGACCAGGGCTCCTTTGCCTTCCCGCAGGAGTCAGCGGCGGTCCTCGGCCTCCACCAGATGCCCCATCTCCTCCAGGAGAACAGACAGAAAGGATGCGGGGGCCAGAGCACTTCCCCGATGTGCCGCCGCACTCCCTAAATGAATGAACTGGCAGTTCCAAACGGCGGCGCAATTGGCAGTTATTGCTGGCAGTTTATCAGTATTAACTGATTAGGCCTGGGGATGATGGATCCCCTGTCTTGCTCTGCCTGCCGCCCCGCGGCCCGCGCTCCACCCTCCGCCGTCCCTGGCAGCCCTGAGCTACCCAGCTCCTAGGAGACTCTCCTTGATCGGTAGCGGCCGCCCGCCCACCCCAGCCCCTCACTCACGGGCTCCCAATCCCCACTCTCCCTCCTCCAAAAGGAGACACATTTAAATAAATAAAACAAAATTCAAATGAGGGCACTAAATCTCCCCGGCGTTTAATTGATGATCATTATGCTTGGGAACCTAAACTCTTTTAATTTCACTGCGGTGCAGAGAGATGAATTATAGAATTACAGTCGCCAATTATCAATCACGCCTTTGCTCTGAGTCTGCTGGCTACCCAGCCGGCTCGCCCTCCCTCTCACAGGCCAGTGGGGGAAGAGGTGGGATAATAGCACTGGAAACAGGAGTTCAGCCTAGGGAGGTGGGCTGAACTCTGAGTTTGGGGGTACCCTGCATGTCTGTCTGTCTCTCTCTGCCATCACCCCATTTCTAGCATACCACCTTTCCACTTAATTTTTTTTTTTTTTTGGAAGCAACAGAGAAAAAAAGAAAACCTTTTTCATTTAGAGCTTGGCGTTTAATTCATTTTGTTCAGGATACGATGTGCTTATAGCTTCCGTTTCCAGAATGGGCAGGGTTCCAACAGCAACTTCTGCCCCAGCCCCAGCAGCTGCTCAGCCTGGGCCCACCCTGCGAGGATTTAAAGACTCCCAGGCAGGCTTGAGAGCACTGCCCACCGCGGGCGGCTGGAGCCTGGCTTCCACCACTGGGATGACTCCGTTGCCCCCTCCTTCCTGTCCTCCGTCAGAGTGAAAATAATAATAATAATCTGAATAATAATTTCCACCAAAGCTGTGAATGATTTGCATTTGTATAGAGCTCTGCAATTTACAAAGTGCTTTCATGTGCATTATCTCATTTGATCCTCCCAATAATCCTGAGAGAGGTCCAGAGAGCAGGTATTTTTGTTATTCAAACGTTTATTCATTCATTTGCCTAACATTTATTGAGTTTCTACTTTGTGACAGTCCCTCGGGATACAAAGGCAAGAAGAAAAAAAAATAAGAGGAGAGGACTCCTTCCCCTAAAAATTCAGTCAACCGGGGGAAACTTCTAAGTGAACAGAAAAGGAAAAGGCCAAGAAGATGAAGAATTCAGCTTTTTGGGGGGAGGAACAAGGGTTCAGAGAGGCAAGAATTGATGCTTTTGCATTGTGGTGTTGGAGAAGGCTCTTGAGAGTCCCTTGGACAGCAAGGAGGTCAAACCAGTCCATCCTAAAGGAGATCAACCCTGAGTATTCATTGGAAGGATTGATGCTGAAGCTGAAGCTCCAATACTTTGGCCACCAGATGTGAAGAGCTAGCTCATTGGAAAAGACCCTGATGCTGGGAAAGATTGAAGGCAAAAGGAGAAGGGGACGACAGAGGCTCATGGTTAGATAGCATCACTGAATCAATGCATGTGAATCTGAGCAAACTCCAGGAGATGGTGAGGGACAGGAAAGTTTGGCATTCTACAGTCCACGTGGTCACAAAGAGTCAGATAGGACTTAGCTAGGACTTAGCGACTGAACACCACCAACAAAGTGACCTACAGTTAGCCTGGTGACAAACTTGTTGCATTGGGCTATAAGCACGTGCTCCCCTACTCCTCACCAGTCACCCCCCATACAACACAAACATTATTATAGTGTCATCACTGTATTTTTCTGATCTATTTTTTTAAAGTACCCATATGAATTCATTTCTAGCTTTGGATCCAAAAAAAATTTTTCCTCATAGGTAAACAGCTATAGATCAGGAAAAAATATGGGAACCTTTGACACCCAGTCTCTCAAGGGCTTCCCTTGTGGCTCATGGTAAAGAATCTGCCTGCAATGCAAGAGACCTGGGTTCGATCCATGGGTTGGAAGATCCTCTGTAGAAGGAGAAAGCTACCCACTCCAGTATTCTGGCCTGGAGAATTCCATGGACTGTATAGTCCATAGGGTCGCAAAGAGTTGGACACGACTGAGTGACTTTCACGTTCACTTTCACTCTCAAGGCCAAGTATCCTGCTACCCTATAAAGAGAGATGCCTGGGTCCTGTCCTCACTGAGCACCTGGCACCTGGGCTCCTTCCTATGGGATATTCTATTAAAGCTTCGGATGAGGGGTAGCTCCTCTCGGCCGCCACCCCTGACTTCAGAGGTGGGGTAGCTCCTCTTGGCTGCCGCCCCTCTGGCCTGGGGTCCTCCTGGCTTCTGCCCCTGACATGCAGTACTTGGATGCAATCTCAAAAACGACAGAATGATCTCTGCTCATTTCCAAGGCAAACCATTCAATATCACAGTAATCCAAGTCTATGCCCCAACCAGTAACGCTGAAGAAGCTGAAGTTGAACGGTTCTATGAAGACCTACAAGGCCTTTTAGAACTAACATCCAAAAAAGATGTCCTTTTCATTATAGGGGACTGGAATGCAAAAGTAGGAAGTCAAGAAAAAACCTGGAGTAACAGGCAAATTTGGCCTTGGAATACGGAATGAAGCAGGCCAAAGGCTAATAGAATTTTGCCAAGAGAACGCACTGATCATAGCAAACACCCTCTTCCAACAATACAAGAGAAGACTCTACACACGGACATCACCAGATGGTCAACACCGAAATCAGATTGATTATATTCTTTGCAGCCAAAGATGGAGAAGCTCTATACAGTCAGCAAAAACAAGAACAGGAGCTGACTGTGGCTCAGATCATGAGCTCCTTATTGCCAAATTCAGACTTAAATTGAAAAAAGTAGGGGAAACCACTAGACCATTCAGGTATGACCTAAATCAAATCCCTTATGAGTATACAGTGGAAGTGAGAAATAGATTTAAGGGTCTAGATCTGATAGATAGAGTGCCTGATGAACTATGGAATGAGGTTCGTGACACTGTACAAGAGACAGGGATCAAAACCATCCCCATGGAAAAGAAATGCAAAAAAGCAAAATGGCTGTCTGAGGAGGCCTTACAAATAGCTGTGAAAAGAAGAGAAGCGAAAAGCAAAGGAGAAAGGGAAAGATACAAGCATCTGAATGCAGAGTTCCAAAGAATAGCAAGAAGAGATAAGAAAGCCTTCCTCAGCGATCAATGCAAAGAAATAGAAGAAAACAACAGAATGGGAAAGACTAGAGATCTCTTCAAGAAAATTAGATACCAAGGGAACATTTCATGCAAAGATGGGCTCGATAAAGGGCAGAAAAGGTATGGACCTAACAGAAGCAGAAGATATTAAGAAGAGATGGCAAGAATACACAGAAGAACTGTACAAAAAAGATCTTCATGACCAAGATAACCACGATGCTATGATCACTCACCTAGAGCCAGACATCCTGGAATGTGAAGTCAAGTGGGCCTTAGAAAGCATCACTACGAACA
>NW_011495071.1:5906012-5922749 GCF_000754665.1 Bison bison bison
AAAACCTGTATGCAGGTTAGGAAGCAACAGTTAGAACTGGACATGGAACAACAGACTGGTTCCAAATAGGAAAAGGAGTACATCAAGGCTGTATACTGTCACCCTGCTTATTTAACTTATATGCAGAGTACATCATGAGAAACGCTGGGCTGGAAGAAGCACAAGCTGGAATTAAGATTGCTGGGAGAAATATCAATCACCTCAGATATGCAGATGACACCACCCTTATGGCAGAAAGTGAAGAGGAACTAAAAAGCCTCTTGATGAAAGTGAAAGAGGAGAGTAAAAGAGTTGGCTTAAAGCTCAACATTCAGAAAATGAAGATCATGGCATCTGGTCCCATCACTTCATGGGAAATAGATGGGAAAACAGTGGAAACATTGTCAGACTTTATCTTTTTGGGCTCCAAAATCACTGCAGATGGTGACTGCAGCCATGCAATTAAAAGACGCTTACTCCTTGGAAGAAAAGTTATAACCAACCTAGACAGCATATTGAAAAGCAGAGATATTACTTTGCCAACATAGGTCCGTCTAGTCAAGGCTATGGTTTTTCCAGTAGTCACGTATGGATGTGAGTTGGACTGTGAAGAGAGCTGAGTGCCAAAGAATTGATGCTTTTGAACTGTGGTGTTGGAGAAGACTCTTGAGAGTCCCTTGAACTGCAAGGAGACCCAACCAGTCCATTCTAAAGGAGATCAGCCCTGGGTGTTCCTTGGAAGGAATGATGCTAAAGCTGAAACTCCAGTACTTTGGCCACCTCATGTGAAGAGTTGACTCATTGGAAAATACTCTGATGCTGGGAGGGATTGGGGGCAGGAGGAGAAGGGGACAACAGAGGATGAGATGGCTGGATGGCATCACTGACTCGATGGACGTGAGTTTGAGTGAACTCCGGGAGTTGGTGATGGACAGGGAGGCCTGGCGTGCTGCAATTCATGGGGTCTCGAAGAGTTGGACACGACTGAGCGACTGAACTGAACTGAACTGATTAAAGCTTCTGGTCAAAATTTCACAATTGAATGGTTGGTTGGCTGACTAGTTGGTTGTTTATCATAACCTGTTGTGTTCCAAAAAGAATTTGACATAGACCATGGCAGTGTGTTCTCTCCTACAGGGGTCAAAGGAATAAGCCTGGCCTGCCCACTAGTCATTCCTGTATTCATCTAATGGTCCCATCCCCAGCTTTAGTCCAAGGATGGAGTTCAAGGCCTGACTCTGATCCATGGATTCCTAACCACCCCAGGCCCACTGACTGCAGGATCTGAGGGAAGTGGAATTAATCTTGGCCAGGTCACTTAGCTCAGATTCCTCCTGCAAAGAGGCTTGGTCCTCAGATTCCCAGAGGCAAGGGAAACAGAGCAAGGGGACTCTCTCAGCAGAGCCAGACCACCCTTCTTACTCTTGGCTGAGCTAAATATATCCAAGAGGAGGTCCTGCAGGGATCATAGGCTGGATCAGAACGCACCAGTAGGCTTGGCCAAAGCCAGGACAGCTCTATTCTGTCACCAGCTGGCTTCCCTGGGCTCTGGGCCACTGGCTTCCAGCCATGGGCCAGGCACCCAGCCACGCCAGGGAGCCAGCAGCGTTGGCATGAAGCAGTCGTGTAACATTCTCATAGGCCTTGGAAGGCTGAGATGGAAACCGGACACTGTGAAAATTATGTCTCCATCCTTAGGTAGGGAGGGCATCCCAGCTTCTCCCTGGTCCTAAGGACTTCCTTCTTCCCAACCACATTCCACTCCCATCTTCATGCTGCAGGAAATGGAAAGTTTACCTTTCAGCTACTGCATTCCTTGGGCCTCCCATCCCCATTACACACCCCAGCTTTTTCATACCTGTGTCTCCAGGTCCTGCCTCCTGAGCTCCATCCCAACCCTCCCTCCACTCCGTCTGCCTTGCAAACATCTCTGCAGCCTTCAATACTTCAGATACTTCCTCCTCTGGGAAGGCTTCCTGGCTACACCCTCATCACCACTAAACCAGAATTCACCCTCCTCCTCCAAGCATCCTAACTTTTGCACAGGCCTCAGTCTGCCCCCAAATCACATGCTGTAACTGCTCCTTCCTTGTGCTCTGAGCACCTTCAAGGTAAGGCTGGCTTCCGTCATTACCGTCTCCTTGTGCCTTGCCCATATCAGAGCTTCAACTAATATTTATAGAACTGAATTTAAGCTTTGTCATAAGCTGAAGCTCCATACTTTGACCACCTGATGTGAAGAGCCTTATGCTGGGAAAGATTGAAGGCAAAAGCAGAAGGAGCTGGAAGAGGATGAGATGATTGGATAACATCACTGACTCAGTGAACATGAATTCGAGCAAACTCCAGGGGATAGTGGAGGACAGAGGAGCCTGGCATGCTGCAGTCCATGGGGTGGCAAAAAGTTGGACACAACTTAGTGACTGAACAACAACAACCCAATTCATCCCAGTTTTAGCACTGGAACTTCTGTATCCTGGGAAACTCAGCAGTCCCCGGCAAACCAAGTGGTCGATGGCCCTGCTCTGCGTGTCCTCACTGAGAGCTGAGGGTTGCAGTCCTCTGTTGATGTGAGACCTGTTTGCAAGGGCTATCCAGTCCATACTGTCTGCAAGGGAGGGTCAAACAGCTCAGCTGTGAGGCCTCCCGGCTTGGTCTCCACCATCCAGGCCCAAGAATCCACAGAGTTCCAGGTGGAGCCATGTGATTTGGAGCTTGTAGAACTGGACCAGCTTGGAGATCATCTCGGCTGAGGACAAGTGGAGTGGCCCACCTGAGGTGGCTCCAGAAGACTGAGACACCAAGCGGGATAGAAGGGACCCTGGACTGGGGGTCCTGGGAGTCCTAGGGTGTCCTAGCCCTTCTCATCTTCTCATCACCTGCCGCAGGCTACCCTGCTGAGTCCACACCTCTGACCCTGAACACAGAACGTGCCAGTTGGACGTTTTCCACTGCCTCCTACCCAAGCAAGGAGAGGGAGACCACGTACTGAGTCCCAGGCTCAGGGGCATAGCTTTACACCCATCATTTATTTAATCCCAACAAGCCTGGGTCATTTTTCAGATGAGAAAACTGAGGCTTGGAGAAGTCAAAGAATCTCCAAGCTCACCCATGATGGAAGTGCTGGGTTTCAAACCCAGGTCTCTGGCTCCAAAGCCCAAGTCCTTTCTACTCCACCACCAAGCCCCTGGTCAATGTGGTCCAGGTTCCCCCAAATCTAGCTTTGTTTTGCATCTCAAGGTAGCAGATGTCCAGGGCTCCACTGCTGCAAAGTCAGGTGCCCACTGTTAGGGAGAAGAAAGGAGATCCTGAGTGGGGCACGGCCAAGGGCATCCAGCCTAGGAAAGACGGGAGTGTGAGCAGAGGGAAGGAGGCCACCGTCCTCACCACGCCTCTGGATCTCTGGGGCAGAACAAAGGCAGGTAGCTGTTTAACAATTAAATCTTCTTGTTTAAAATGACACATAGAAATGAAAAAATATCCCATGCTCTTGGATTTTCCAGAGAAGACTCTAATTCAAAAAGATATACACAGCCCAGTGTTCATGGCAACACTGTTTACAATAGCCATGGAAGCCAAGGAGGCAAAGGTGAGTGGAAAAAGATGATGTGGTGTGTATATATATATAATGGAATATTACTCAGCCACGAAAAAGAATGAAATAATACCATTTGCAGCAACATGGATGAACCTAGAGATTATCATATTAAATTAAGTAAGTCAGACAAAGACAAATATCATATAATTTATATTGTGGAATCTAAAAAAATTATATAAATGAGCATATCTATTGTACAAAACAGAAATAGACTCATAGAGAGGAAAGGGTGGAAGGGATAAATTAGGAACTTGGTATTAATAGATCCCCTGGAAAAAGAAATGGCAACCCATTCCAGTATTCTTGCCTGGAGAATTCCATGGACAGAGGAGCCTGGCAGACCCCAGTCCATGGGGTCACAGAGTCAGATATGACTCAGTGACTAACACACACACATACACACACATTAATAGATACACACCTGCTATATATAAAATAAACAAGGATTTACTGTATAGTACAGGGAACTATATTCAATATCTTATAATAAACCCTAATGGAAAAGAAATATATATATATTTCCCATGACTTTGCTGTACACCTGAAAAAATATAACAGAATGACATCCAAAGAAATATTGCTGGAGAGGAAAGCATTAAAGAAGGAAGTAAGGGCTTCCCTGGTGGCTCAGTGGTAAAGAATCTGCCAGCCAATGAGGGAGACACAGGTTCCATCCCTGATCAGGGAAGACCCCACATGCCTCGGAGCAGCTAAGCCCATGCACGCATCACAACTATTGGGCCTGTGCTCTAGAGTCCAGGGCCCACAGCTGCTGAGCCCAAGCACCCTAGAGCCTGTACTCCACAAGAGGAGCCACCGCAATGAGAAGCTGGCATACCGCAACTAGAGCCCGAACTCTCCACAACCAGAGAAAAGCCCAAGCAAAGCAACAAAGACCTAGCACAGCCAAAAATAAATTAATTTGTTAAAGGAGACAAAGAAGGAATGGGACAGCCTTCACAGAGGGTTGGATGGAGACAAGGAGGGGCAGGAAGGTCATGGGTGTCCCGGAGGTGAACCACCAACTGCCTACTGATTTCTTCCACCCCACACCCCTTCAACAGTCGCCCTGGGTGCTGCAGGTCCGCAGGTGAATTAGACACAGGTTCTGCCCTGAGGATGCCCCCACCCACTCAGAAGGAGCCAGGACCCACCCTCATCCCTGGACCTCTATTCTTTCTACAGCTAACTCTGTAAGCAGCACAGGACCAATATTTCCTTCTAGCTAAGCCTGTAGAACAGCCTCACCCCAGCTCCCATCCTGGTCCCTGCAGATGGTCAGAGGCTTCTGCCGACACAGAAGATCACTGCCTGGACCCTCCCCTGCCCCCACCTCTGTAGCCCAGTGCCTGAATTCCCCACCCACCCAGCCACCCCGGTTTCCGATGAAGACTGCAGTGGTGGCTGCTCAGCAAGGACAGTGGGGTGGAGAGCTGTGAGCTCTTCTCCAGCTCTGAGTCAGCTTCAAAAGTGACAAATGAGCTCATTAACCCCAGGAGCCCCCAGGCTGGGCCCTGCCCCCATCTGGCCCAACCTTACTCTTCTCAACCCTTCCTTCTGGCCCCACCCCACATCTTCCTTGCGGCCTCCAATAGCTGTCTTTACCAAATGTAAACTGTAGTTTCTCTTCTAATTATAAAAATAACAGCTGACAACCACGTGCCAGGGGCCCCTCCTTCCCTCCCGAGCTAACAGTCCCATCAGGACAGATCCTGTGATTTTCAATGCCCTCTGTATATTCCATGAAACAGCCACCAAAGTGCCCTGCGTCTTGCCCTCCCTTCCCTCTCTCTTTTTCAAGGCGATGGTTTTGTGAAAGCTAAGGGGAAAAATAAAGCCTTTTACTAAAATGTCACTCTGGGAAAAACGGGGGAAATTTTCTAATAGGCCATCGAAGGCTTGCTTTTTTTTTTTTAAGTGTGATAAATTTGGCCTGTCTTAAAAAGACAGTTCAGTGCTGCTTATCAACCGTGATTTGACCAGATAGCCGTTTCAAAAAACAGACACTGGTCTTCTCATAATAAATGAAAGCAATAAAACCAAGAGCTGGTCCAGAACTATAATTAAGAATCAGGAACTGAAAGCAGTGGGTATGTCCGTGGAGGGCAGAGTCCAGACTTAGGGCCGGCTGGAGGGAGTGGGCCCGGCGGCTGGGGGTCCTGGGGGCCAACACTCGGTAGGAAGGGGAGGTGTCTTCTCCTCCTTAGTTGTCCCCACCTTCCCCTTCTTTTTCTCCTCTCACCGGGGAGGCTTCCTTCATAGACAGATGGGCGCAGGGGTGGGAAGGATGGCCGAGGAGGGGGCATATCATCCACCCCCAAAGCCAAAGCAAACGCCTATTTGAAATTCAGCCAGAAATCCCTCCTCCTTGCTCTGTCTGTGCACAATAAACACCCCAGACTCGGCTACTCCTAAAGAGCTGCCTGTTTAACACAATCTCCATCTCAAGCGGCTGTTTTGCATTTCCTTTTGGCTTTATTAAAACTGATTTTCTATTTGCACTATAAAAACTGATCTGATTAAATTTCCATTTTTCCCCAAAGAAAAGACTCTCTCCTCTCTCTCTCCTCTCTCTCTGCTCGTCTCTCTCTCTCTCCTCTCTCTCTCCTCTGTCTCTCCTTGCCTCCTTCTCTTTTCTCCTTCCTCCCTCTCCCTCCTTTTTCCTTTCCCCAGACAAGTCATTGTTGATTATTTTTCCTCCTCATCCCTCTCTTACCACTCCCCGCACTGGATGCCCATCACGGTTTCCATGGGGATGGCCATGGATGGTGCTCCCTGGGAAGGGAAAGGAGGGAGATCTCACCCTGGACTCTGGAAGGGGAGGGGTCATCTGTGACTCCAGCTGTTTCCCAGGCACCCCTTGGGAAGGGTCTCATACTCAGGGAGGCCCACATGACCGGATGATATCAAGGGCTGCCCAGCCACCGACTCTGCAGGCCAGGTTTTAACCTTTGTTCTAACAAAGCCAGGATCATGGGTTCAATGCTTCCTTAGCCATGTAGCCTATTCATTGCATTCAGGGCCCCAAGGCAAACCCATCACCCTGGCCAAACTGTGTGTGACTAAGGCCATTGGAGGATGAGCCAAAAAGGTGCAGAAAAGGGTATGTGAGCCCAGTGCCCTCAGGAAAAGGGACCACAGCTCCTTCTTTGCCTTTTGCATTTTTGCTTCTCTCTGTGCTGACAAGGGAACCCATCATCTTTCCCACTTCTGAATAATGACAGTGAAAGCTGTCACTTGTTACAGACTTACTATGGTGCTCATGTAGTCAGTGCAGGACACACCCCACCCTGGTCGTTGGTATACCCACTCCCTGAGGGAGATGCCAGCTCAGAGAGCTTGAATAATTCGCTCGTGGGGAGAGGCAAACCCGGGCACACCTCTCTCAGCCTGTGTTTGAACCACTCCACGGCACTATTTCATGAAAAGAGAGGACCCTGTTAAAGATAAACCCAGAGCGCCCAGGAGCTTGGCAGAGAAGAGCTCAGGAAGCAGGGTCTCCGACTAGAGTGTGGGCTGACGAAGAATTCACCTCTGTGTTCCTAAGGGCCACCCCCTGACACACAGTTCCCCAGCTCACTGCCATTTCCCTGCACGTGTGTGTGCTAAGTCGCTTCAGTCATGTCTGACTTTTTGCGACCCCCTGGACTGTAGACCGCCAGGCTCCTCTGTCCTTGGGATTCTCCAGGCAAGAGTACTGGAGTGGGTTGCCATGCCCTCCTTCAAGGGATGTTTCCGACCCAGGAATCGAACCCACATCTCTTAACATCTCCTGCATTGTCAGGCGGGTTCTTTACCAGTAGCGCCACCGGGGAAACCCCATGATCTCCCTGCATCCACGCCCCTAAAACTCCAGCCAAATCTCCTCCCGATGGGGCAGCTGAAGCAGGCTGGCATTTTTTTTTTAAGACTTTCATAAATATTCAGGGAAAACAAAAAGTCAATAAAGACAGCAAATATAAATGACAGACACCAGCTGATTTCCCCCTGCACCTCAGTGCCTGGATCATGAGTAATTAATTGTTGAAAGAATGAACGAAGAGTCTGCTTGCTTATTGGACAAAATCAAAAGAGGAATGGGCGAAGCCAGCTCCACACAGCTAGAGCTGTTCCCTCCGTGCTGGATTCTAGTCTGAGGGGTCACCTGGCTCGCTCAGACAGGTGCAATGGCATGTAGAGGCTCTCACCTGTCAGGTGAGACACATCTCATTTCCCCACACTGGACCTGCCCGCAATAATATCTTATCCGTGCATTCACCAACCATGCATGCATGTGTGCTAACTCGTTTCTGTTGTGTCCGACTCTTTGAGACCCCACGGACTGTAACCTGACAGGCTCCTCTGCCCATGGGATTCTCCAGGCAAAAATACTGGAGTGGGTTGCCATGCCTTCCTCCAGAGGATCCTCCTGACCCAGGGATGGAACCCACGTCTCTTTCATCTCCTACATGGGCAGGCAGGTTCTTTACCACTAGTGCCACCTGGAAAGCCCTCAGTCACCATTTACCATGCCAATAAGAAGAGCTGTGTGAATCTGTAACAATTCATCCTTGGTTACATCCCTCACTTCCTTACTTCCCTCGGATCCAGATCTACCTGGTTTCCACACACCAGCCTCAGCTGCCATCTCGGCCCCTCGGCTCAGTCTGGCCCCCAGCATCTCCTCTCTTTCAACCACCACTGGCTGCACACAGACTTCACACCAGGCCCAGGGAGTCACTGGGATGACTGGCAAAGGCCCTGCCCTGCAATCCAGCAGAAGAGGCAAGTTATGCTCAAGATAATTATGATACGTGGGAGCTGCAGAGAAGAGTCACAGTCATTAGAGAAAAGTGCGGACACTCCGCCAGGAAGAGACTGCCTGGTGGGAGGGAGGGGAGGAAAGCCTTCACAGGGGGAGGAAGCCTGTGACTCCCTGATCTTGAACAATAGTTATGATCTTGACATTTAGAAACATAGAGAAGGCTCTTCCAAGTGGAAGGTCCACCTGAGTGATCCACGGATGCTGGAAAGCTGCGAGCAGTGCTGTCTGCCTGCGGGCAGAGCATGCACAGCAAAGCAGGACGGCAGGAGAGAAGCCAAGGGCGGGCTGGAGCCAGAACGTGGACAGCTCTGCTGCCATGGCACCCAGGGTGCTCCTGCGAGCTCAGCGCCTTCCTCCTCCATCTCACCAGCGCAGATCCTCCAGGCCTGCAGTGTGTAGCTGAAAGCCCGTCTCTTCCAGGAAGCCTTTGCTGGTCTCTCCAGAAAGGCTCCCTCTGCTGAATGCCTCTGCCCTTCTGGTCACTACCACTCAATGGACATTTCAGTCTTCCTATACACCAGCCTGGCAGAACCACTCGGTTACCAATGCTGCCAGCTCACAGTCTCCCTGTATATTGCATATATGTTGTTCCCTCTGAAGCACCCCACCACCACCGCCAACCACCCAGCTTCCACCTGCTGACTGATGCCTGCTCATCCTCAGGGTCAGCTCAGCCAGTCCCTTCTCCAGGAAGCCTTCCTTGCCCTCAGCCCCTCATCCCTGCCCCCAGAGCATCCATGCTTCCTGCCTTCATTGCCCACCCTGTTTCTCCTCCATCAGAGCATGGGCTCCTTGAGAGCAGGGGCTGTCTCTTTAATCTCCTCATGCACTGCAACCAGCACAGTGTTGGGTGTCTGTGGGGTCTTCCATAAGTATCCTTTAAATGAATGGACAAATGAATGAGCAAATCCTTCCTTGTGACTGAATATCCTGCATGGGTGTTTCAGTTGCTACTTAACTCCCTGTAGATTTTCCTCCAGGTTGCAAGTTCCCTAAGAGCGGGGGCCCTATGTTCAAACTCTCAGCATTCAGTACAGCACTATGCTTACATGTGTTTCCCACATTTTTGACACACACACAAAAAAGCTGGATCGCATGGTTTAGACCGAAACCCCTGCTTGAAGACTTGGGAAGCTTCCCAGGAGAGGCAAAGCACTGTGTCTATGTCCGTGGACAAGGCAGCCCAGTCGGAGACCTGTGGCAAAGAGAACCTAGGCCCACCAGAACCTAAGTCCCATGAGGGCACGGAGGCATGTGGGCTTTGTTCACTGCTGATTCCTGCACCTGGCAGATAATAACTGCTCAATACACTTGCTGAAAGAAATATGATCATGCACAGAAAAGTACCGTGAAAGCTGTAAACACCATATAAAGGTTTCTTTTGATTACTGCCTGGACATATGAAATGAAAGAGAGAAGAATGCATTAAAAAGAAAGAATGCTGGGGTCTCGGGAGGGAAGCAGTGATCTGTGAGAGAAAATGTTGAATGTGGTTTGAGACGTTTTATGGTGACAGAAGACATTTAAGGAGAGATGTCCTACAGGCTGCTGGATTTATGAGACTAGAGTTCTGGTAAGAGGTCAAGGCTGGAAATGAAAATTTGAGCATCTTGGAAAAAGAGAGAATAGCTGCAAAATGAGCTCATGTAGGAAGTAAATCTAGCAGCAGGACTAGGCAGCATCAGGAGGGGCCTGAGGGGACAGTCCTAAGGATGTGGGAGGAAGGGAAATGATGGAGACAGAGAAGGCACAGCCAGGGAGGGGAGAAGCAACCAGAGGACACCATGGATAAAGGGAAGGGAGGAGGAGCAAAATCCTACTCACCTTGAGAGATTTTTGGTCTTTCTGGCAGCTTTCATCTCTGCCTCTTCTTGGGACAGTGCAGTCATGTCCTGTTCCAACCTCTGTCTTGGTCCTGGCCAGATTGCCCCTCCCACCACACATCCACTCATCTTTCCCTCTCTTCCTCTTTACAATCAGACCATCAGTAGTGGGGCTGCAGAGTATCATGGGCCCCTAGCCTATCACAGGTTTAAAAAAAAGGGTTCCAAAGCATCACATCCTTTGCTTTCATGCAACAGAGGAAGCACAGAGAGGGAAAGCAACCTACTGGAAGTCACACAGCTAGGAAGTAGAGGGCAGGACTAGATGTCAGGCTACTGCTCCTGGGTGTCTCCCAAAGAGCATCCTACAGAGAAGCAGAGACCCAGAGGAGAACATCACTTGCCCATGATTCAGGGCAGAGACCTGGCCAGGCTTGGACCAGAATCCAGAGACTGAACTTCCTGTCCACACTCTTCCCACTCCACCACCTGGACAAAAGCAGTCTGCCTGCTGGTCCCCCAGGTCTTCAGGCCAGCCTTGGTACCCACGGTGCTTCTCAGAGCAAGCAGATACAAGCTTGCAAGTTGACACTGGGGGGCAAAGATCTAGGTTCCAAATCCAGGCTGCTCCCTTCACGGGCAGCCCCCTCTGTTCAGAAAGCTGAAGACCAGTCACCTTTGAGATCAAGGCACTTCTGCTCCCCAAGCAGCGACTATTAACCTCCTTTCATCCATACCTAAAATCTGAGGCATTCTAAAGACACAATTACACAGCCTTTACCATCCCAGCAGCCTGTGCTACTAGCTGTTTAGAAACCCCTGGCCCTCCTTGTCCTGAAGCTGCCAATTTCCTCATCAGTATTTTATTTGTCTGTTTTGCTCATTTTTAAGCTGGTGGCAATTGCTATTTAAATTGTTTTGTAAAGTGTCTTTGCATTTACAATGCCGGCTGTCAGCAGCCCCACAATAGGAAATGAGATTTGGCATCAAAGGCAAAGACGCTACTAAAATACATTTTAATAAATATGTAAATCAATTAATCAATCACCCATCCAGCAAAGGAGCTTCGGGAACACAGACAGGCTGGCTGAGAGAGAGGAGCTGGAGACAGCGCGGGGTCCAAGCAGGTGGAGGATGCTCTGTGGGCACTGAACCCGGAGGTTATGAGCACCTGAATATGGGTCCTGGGGTCCTGGCCCAGCCTCCCACCTCCCCACTCCTCCTAAAGAAGCCCCCCTTAAGGTCTTGCCGCAGCAGCTCCAACCAGGAAAGCAGACAGAGTCCCATCAAGGTAAAGACCAAAGTCAAATCCTGGCCTGAGGCTGAGAAACCAGCCTTCTCGCTGAAACTCCCACCTCCCCCGTTATTTTCTCCGCTGATGCTGCTACCCAGAAAACTCAGAGATTAGGAAGTGCCTGCAAGGTTTATGTCTGACAGTTGGACCAGCCTGGAGGATTAGCATCAGGAAACGTCAGGAAGAAATGACCAGCTGTTCCTCTTTCCTTGAGATGGCAGCAAAGGAAAGGCGCTTAAGCTGTGACAGGCAGCTGCAGTCCGTGGGGACAGAGAGGGCTGCTGTCCACTGGGAGAGGGTCCTGATCAGGGAAGGTAAATATGACTCAGGGGACAGAGAAGAGGTCTACCAGTGACGCGCTTTTGAAACAGGAGCCCAAATACACACGGTAGCTGATGAGCAAGGTAGGAGTGTCTGGTGGCAAGGGGTTGGCCACAGGGTCATAGACCCTTCGTTTGTACCAAAGTGTGTTACAAGTGACTTCCTTGTTATTGTCGTTTAGTCACTAAGTCATGTTCGACTCTTTGTGACCCCGTGAGTTATAGCCCACCAGGCTCCTCTGTCCATGGGATTTCCCATGAATACTGGGCAAGAATACTGGAGTGGGTTGCTATTTCCTTCTCCAGGGGATCTTCCTGACTCAGGGATCAAACCCACATCTCCTGCATTGGCAGGTGGATTCTTCACCTACTGAGCCACCAAGGAAGCCCTATAAGTTTCTGGCCAACAAAATCTGAGCTTGAGCTGGCACATATCTCCAAGCCTTGGAGACCCTAAGACAGACCCTGCGGAGTCTCTTCCAGCTCATGGCATGCAGTGTGCTAACGAGGGTGCATCCTCACTCAGCTTCAGTGCGACCTTGGGAACGTCACTTGTCCCCTCTGGACCTCTGTCTGCTCATCCTGGGGACTGAGCAAAATAAACTCAAGAACTCAGGACTCTCTTTCCCCATCATTGCAGAGATGGAACCAATATCTTTACATTATAGCTTCCAGCCCTTGTGGTCATCAGCAAAGATTGGCCTGACCCTGACAGGGAAGGAACTGACCATCTGGAGCCTGAAGACCAGGGTGGGCCTGTCTCTAAATGTCTCCCACATGAAACCAGGATGTGGGAAGACTGATGCACACCCGCAGAGAAAGCCAAAGGACCAGCCATCACCTTCCCTCCCCATTTCTCAGCACTCCCTCCCCACCCCATCCCCACAGCCCCCCTGGAAGAGCTAAGCCCTATGATTGAAGACCTGCCTGATACCCAAATTACCTCATTTTTTTAAACTGCTGCCACCTGGAACAGAGGGCAAATGTTCCCATTAGGGCTAAATGTATGCACACGTGTCCACCCTGGGTGCCTACAGACACATGGGTGGTGTTTCAGTAAGCACATGAATGCATGACTTCAGGTATATCTGTGTGTACTGCTGTGTGCCTAGAAATGTGCAGACCTCTTGCTCAGCGTGTTCACAATCAGGCCCCTACATATGTTACATGCATGTTACATGTGTGTACACATATATGTTTCAGCAATCTGTGTGCCTGAATGGTGCCTAAGCAGACATGCTTTGAAACACACCTGTCGTCTATATATCCTGTGTGCCAGGCAGGGGCTGGTGGTCATTGTGGCCAGAGATCTTGCTCTTCTTGTTCTCTTCCCTGGGAGCGTCTATTTCACAGTGTTGCCCAAGACCAGTGCCCAGTTGGCTGCCTCTCTCCCCAACCAGGTCCATCAACCTGCATCTGCATCTTCCTAACCCCAGTGAAGCAGAGGCTTGAAGACGGCAGGTCTGAGCATGGATCTGGGGGCTCATTCAGCCAGGGGCCAGCTTTCTGCTCAATTGCCCTGACACTCTACATGGGACCAGGCACAAGAATCAGAGGAGCATTTGTGCAAGGAATTCCTCTAAGCTCTCTAGAAAGATCCAGGAACCATCCTTAGAGAGCGGCCAGGTGGCATGACCCTGAGCCCTTGCTGCTACCTCTGTCCCCGCCATGCCAACCTCACACAATGGTTAGGATGAACTAGCTCAAAAGCAAACTTGACACCTTCTGTGTTACCCTTATGTGGCTTCCCACTCCCATCTCCAGACGGCTTTGCATGACTCAAATCCCCTAGTGTGATGTGTGTCTGTCTCCCTTTCCAGACTCTTTTGTGGCACCTCCTGCTTTACCCTCGACACACTAGCAGCCCCTGCAACATGTCCCAAGACTTTACACCTCCATGCCCTTGCTCCTGTTGTGCTCCTCTGCCCAAGTGGGACCCCCCTCCAACCTCCCTCCAACCTCTAATCACCCAACTTCTGCTCAGTCTTAAAGACAGGTCTCCAGGAAGCCCTCTCTCCCCCACCAGGTCCTGCTCAGTGCTCTCATAAACCTGGCAGAGCTCTGATGTCGTACTGTACTTTTCTATTACCTGCTTACAGATCTTCCTCCCCTGTTGGACTATAAAGCTCCCATATCCAGGCACAACATTCTAGTCGCTGTGGAGAAGCAGACAGGAATGTCCATGGAATGACCCGATGGCTCTCTCTAGCTGACCTTTCACAACAAGCTGGTTGAGATGGGTGGCTCCCCACGGTCTCCAGAAGCTCTAACTCTGGGCAGTTGACCCGCCTGGCTCTCAGAAGCATCCTTCAAGCAGCTAGCACCCCAGGCTTAGATGGTTTTGCAAAGTTGTTCACAAGTTCTCCCTCTAAAACAATGGACCAACTTTAGTGCATGGCGTTCCTCTCCTGGAGCTAACCTGTGATGCATCCTAGATGTCCAGCCCAAGCATGTAATAAACATATCTTTTTATTCTGATGCTTTGACATCCAATTATTTATTATTGTCTTGCTAACAGTAGAGGGACTTCCTCCTCCCAGGCCTAGTTAACTCCTAGAAATAGTCACCAGGCACTGGTATAAATCTTTCTCATGCAGATGAACCAATCCAGAGACCATGCCCCAACCACCTCCTTTACTGGGTTCCCACAGGGCTCTTACACTCTCTACCTACCAGTCACCCCCAAGGCCAGGTACCATACAACTAAGGAAAACGCCTATGCCCAGGAGCCCACTGAAATTATTTATGCTCAGCCTGCTTACCCTGCCTTGTCCATCCTTTCCCTCGGACACCACGGTTTCCCCGTCACCCTCTCCGCCTCTTAACTGATTCTGGAGCTTCCCCTTGTGGCGGTGTGACATGGCACTGGTCCGCCTCTTCTTGGGACCTGCAACAAACTGTCTTTTCAATGACAGTCATCTCCTGATCTGTTGGCCTCATCACACCTGAATAATAATAAAAGCAACATTTAAGACAAGGCACACCTCTCCATGGGATGCTGAGAGACTGGAGGTCACATGGGTCCTGTAGATGTTAACCCTCCGCCCACAGTACAATAGTAGCTGAGATCTGCCCATGACTTTCACTCAAAATCCATCTTTGTATCCCAAGGCACAAAGCAGGATGGCTGGTACCTGAAATGAATAATGAGCTGGGAGCACCCTCACGGTACAGTAACTTGAGGGGTCAGTACTGACATTCTGAACATCGCATCTTCCTCATCTCACTTCAGACTAGTCTGTAAAATGCTAAATATGTCCATGGATGCCAGCCCTGGGAGAGCCATACACAGAGCACCCCCCACCCCCACCACAGGACCGGAGCTCTCTGACCTCAGTCCAGAGGTCTGTCTGTATTTCCAGCTGCCTCTCTGAGGATCAGGAGCTTCAGGGAGAGATGAGGGAAGGGAAAGGTGATGAAGTCACTCCGTGACCACCAGACCAATGCCATCCAACAACATGGACCGACTGTTTTCCTGGATGAAAGATACAAAAGTCCTTGTCCTCTGTGCTCGTGTGTGGGTCCATCTGGGATGATGTCTTCTGTTTCTGTTCCCCTAGCACCTAGCACACAGTAGGTACTCTGTAATAGTTTATGCTGGAGAAGGCAATGGCACCCCACTCCAGTCCTCTTGCCTGGAAAATCCCATGGACGGAGGAGCCTGGTAGGCTGCAGTCCATGGGGGTCGCTAGGAGTCAGACACAACTGAGCAACTTCACTTTCAATTTCCACTTTCATGAATTGGAGAAGGAATGGCAACCCGCTCCAGTGTCCTTGCCTGGAGAATCCCAGGGACGGGGGAGCCTGGTGGGCTGCCGTCTACGGGGTCGCACGGAGTCGGCCACGACTGAAGCGACTTAGCAGCAGCAGCAGCAATGTTTATGAATGAAAATATTAAGTGTTCTGAAGTCATTTTGTGCATGCATATACATCATATTTTCCCAAATATACTGTAAACATCTCAAGGGCATGAGTATATCGTATGTCCCTCTATGTTTTTGGTATGCCCCTCTCATCCATCCCTCACCCCCAGCTCGGTGCTGCCTGGGCACTCAGGGGACCCAACCAGTCACACCTGATGACCACATGACTGTCCAGCTTACTGGTCACCCCACAGCCCCAAACAGGCTGTCCTCCTTCCTCCCTGCAGTTCCATCGTCCCCACCCTGAGGGCGACACCATCTCTGGGGAGACTTCTGAAGCACCAGCTTTATTAAGATTGATTTGGCCTGCCCGCCATTCTGACAGGTCCAAAAGCAAACACGGCAGGGCCATGGGGGAGATTTGGTCATAATTACCATCTTTAATTACTGCTAAAACATCAATTGCTCTTGTTCAATTAGCAGTGCGGTTTCAGGCATGGCAAACTTTGCAACAGAAAATAAGCTGAAAATTGATTTCTGAACACTTAATGCAGATCTGAAATTGCTAACCTGATAAGGTTGTCATAGAAGAGACAACGTGGCCAAGGAGGAACTTTGCCGGGCTGTAATTGCTTTGGTAGGAAGATTAATAACTTGTATACTCACATCTTGTTCATCAAGTGGGAGGCACTCATGGGTGGGGGAGGGGTCTCAGAGCGGAGGGTAGGTGTGAGGCAGGAGGCAGAGGGAGGGTGTTAACAAGGACAAGGGCAATTAGGCAGGAGAGAGCGGCAGCCTGCACCCAACGGTCCGTGAACAAGGACATGGCCCTCTGGGATGGGCCGCGGGAGGGGCCGGCTGCCTGGGCTGGCTGCCAGGACATGCGGGCCTCTGCAAGGCAGGCAGCCACCGTCGCAGGCAGGTGGGGAGAGGACGCCCAGGCCCCCGCCACCTCCACTTTCTCTCTGAGCCCTGGCTAAGGACTTTGCGGTCAACCCCCACCCCAACCTTAAAAGCTCAGTTGGCCTCTGGACAAGCTTTCTCTGTTTGGGACTC
>NW_011495071.1:5922849-5939109 GCF_000754665.1 Bison bison bison
ACAAGAGGAAATGCTGGGCTGCTGCCCCCCTCCCTCACCCCACCCCCACTCTCACCATCTCTAATTCCATGGTCTTCCTGCCATGGGCTCGGGTGGATTTCTGGGTGCATGTCACAGAATGGTGGGTGGGGGAGCATTTTATGAGCTACCAGGGGCTCCACAGAGTGTGCAATTGCTATTATTATTATTCTCCTTTGGGCTTAAGGCTAATGTAGGGACACAGGTCAAAAATCTGAACAGCCTTAGAAGAGACCCCTCTCTCTCTGAGGGAAATGAGGACAAGATTACTCCCTCTCACCTTACAAAACGAACATCTACTGAGCACCAGTATGTGCCAGGAACCAGGTAAAGCACTAGATAGAAAGACAGATCTATGGGTCAGTAGATTCATAGATGGATAGACAGATGTAGCCAGATAGATGAAGGAGAGCTTGTTGGCATTTAATCCTTTCAATACCACTAGGGGGTATTATTATCTCCATTTGATGAATGAGAAAAGTAGAACGTGACAAGATTAAGTAACTTACTCCAAAGGCATTACTGAGTGGTAGAACTGGGATTCAAACCCATACCTCTTTAAAGAAAGAGACAATACTCCTTATCTCTACTCTCTGCCCCTAAAGCATCCTTTAACCTGTTTGGTTCTGTCACTAGACTATGCTGAGCCCCAGGGCAGACAAGGCTACAAATCAGAATTGTCCTTGTCCCAAGTCACCTAAGCCATAGAAATACAGACAGTCATTCAATGAGCTGCGTTGTGCATACAGCCAAGAAACACACCGCAGCTTCAAGCCCCAGGCAGCCCATCAGACTCTCTCAGGACACGTCCTTGCTAAGGCCGGGCTTAGTTGAAGCCAGGCCCCTCTCTTTTATTTTCTATCTTCTCCCTCTCTTTTATTTTCTACAGGCCCCTGACCCCTGTAGATCCAAAAGTCAACCCAATTCAACAAAAGTTTATTGAGGGCCATCTTGTTTGGCCTGAACCCAAACAAAGAAGAGTAAGACCTTCCAAACACTTACTCTCCAATAGAGGGACAATCATATTGATGTGAGTCATGTAGAACAAATGAATAAGGTGCTGAGTGCATGCAAGAGGGAGCAGTCAGAAAAAGCTGCCCAGGGGAGGTGATGTATAAGCTAGCTTCGCAGCTGGCCACACACAAGTTAGTCAGGCAGACGAGAGAGCCAGAGGATCCTCCAGTCAGGGACATGGAGATGTGCAGGGGCATGGCCTATTAGGGGAAGTAGGATCTGTTTGATATCTCCAGAGCCTAAAAGTCTAAGGCTGGGTTTAGTGTATCAGGGAGAGAAGAGGCAAAGAGGGGGTCAGGGGCCAGATGATGAAAGGGTGGCAGACCATGCTAGACTTTATCTTGCAAGTACTGAAGAGCAAGAGAAAGGCTCTGTATTGCAGAAAGCTCTCTCCAGCTGGAGGGGGAAGAGGGTATATTAGTTTGCTAGGGTTTCCAGAGCCTGGCGTGCTACAGTCCATGGGATTGCAAAGAATCAGACACGACTAAGCACAGTCTAGCTAGCCATACAAACTACCACAGACTGGGTGTCTTCAACAACAAAAATGTATTTTCTCACCATTCTAAAAGTCCAAGGCCTGTGATCAAAGTGTTGCCAGGGGTGGCTTCTTCTGCAGCCTCTCTCCTTGACTTGCAGATGCTTGCCTTCTCCCCGTGTCTTTCCAGGGCCTCCCCTCTGTGCCTGTGTCCTAATCTCCTCTTCTTATAAAGACATCACTGATGTTGGATTCAGTTCAGTTCAGTTCAGTTGCTCAGTCGTGTCCGACTCTTTGCGACCCCATGAATCGCAGCATGCCAGGCCTCCCTGTCCATCACCAACTCCCGGAGTTCACTCAGACTCACGTCCATCGAGTCAGTGATGCCATCCAACCATCTCATCCTCTGTTGTCCCCTTCTCCTCCTGCCACCAATCCCTCCCAGCATCAGAGTCTTTTCCAATGAGTCAACTCTTTGCATGAGGTGGCCAAAGTACTGGAGTTTCAGCTTTAGCATCATCCCTTCCAAAGAAATCCCAGGGCTGATCTCCTTCAGAATGGACTGGTTGGATCTCCTTGCAGTCCAAGGGACTTTCAAGAGTCTTCTCCAACACCACAGTTCAAAAGCATCAATTCTTCGGCGCTCAGCTTTCTTCACAGTCCAACTCTCACATCCATACACGACCATTGGAAAAACAATAGCCTTGACGAGATGGACCTTTGTTGGCAAAGTAATGTCTCTGCTTTTGAATATGTTGTCTAGATCGGTCATAACTTTTCTTCCAAGGAGTAAGCGTCTTTTACTGGATTGCTACTGCTGCTAAGTCACTTCAGTCGTGTCCAACTCTGTGCGACTCCATAGACGGCAGCCCACCAGGCTTCCCTGTCCCTGAGATTCTTCAGGCAAGAACACTGGAGTAGGTTGCCATTTCCTTCTCCAGTGCATGAAAGTGAAAAGTGAAAGTGAAGTCACTCAGTCATTTCCGATTCTTAGCGACCCCATGGACCAAAGCCTACCAGGCTCCTCCATCCATGGGATTTTCCAGGCAAGAGTACTGGAGTGGGATGCCATTGCCTTCTCCGTTTACTGGATTAGGGCCCACTTATAATGACCTCATTTTAACTTAACTGGATCTTTAACGATCCTACCTCCAAATAAGGTCACATTCTGAGGTACAGGAGGTTAGGATGTCAACATGTGAACCTTGCAGGGACACAATTTGGCTCATAACAGGTATCAAGCAGGTATCAAGACTAGAGAAAAAGAGACCAACAAGAGGCCGTTGCTGCAAACGAGGCAAGGAGGGGGAGGCCTAAATCAGCGATGACTATAGTCGCCCTCTCAGGAAGGGGGCTGCGTGGAGAACTGGTATAGAGAGAGAATAAACAGGACATGTGAATAACTGGACGGAAGGACTTCTTTAAAGGATCAGAGGCCACCTGCCCTAGAAAAGGCCCTCTAAAATGTTGCTTTTCAGGACTCCTTGAGACAATGTGATGAGCAAATCCAGAAAGTTAACACATATGCAATGTAAATCACTGAAGCTGAGAAAATCCTCCACGTTGATTAGACAGGTGGTCATGCATAGTGGAAAGGACACCAGACCGGAAGTCAGAGGCCTGGGTTCTGCAGCCCCTTCTCTGTAACATTAAGAAAGTCATTCTCTTTGGGCCTCAGTTTTCTTTTCTATAAAAGGAGAGGGTTGAACTAGACTGTCTTTAGGTACCTTTCATCTCTGACACCTTGTAATCCTGTTATTGCATAATAAGTAGAGTGGGAACAACAGTAGTATGAGTAAAGAGAGGCCAGAAGGAGTCTGGGGTCAAATGAGAGAGAAGCAATCCCTTATTTACCACACTGCCCACCCTTCAGGGACAGTCTGCATAGGCTCAGGTTGGAAGCCACATCCCACCAGTGCCACCCTCAGCTGGCACGAGTGTTTCAATGACTAGTCACTAAAGAGAAAATATTTATTGTAAAAAGTAAAAACCTGTACAACAAACCAATTCATCTTACAATCTTAGCTACTTCAACAATGATCCTAAAAGTTCTTCCCTGCACTGGTGCCAGGCCCTGTATCTCTCCCCTGCTCCAGTTCATCCCTTTCACTTTCTGGTTTGGGTTGGTGGTACCATCTTCAATCGCCCTTCATTTTGCCACTTTACTAATTATCACCTGAATTCTGTGGCTCTGATTTAGCAGAGGATCTTGCCTCCATCCCTCCTGTCTTCCCTTCCCATTCCATCTCAGTCTTAGAATTTTCCAACCTCGCAACTGTTGTAGCTTTTCCTTCTTGGTTTCAAGGACTTGCATCCTCATGTTGAGGGTTGACAGCCTCCTAACTGGACTCTTCCTCCAGCTTCACTTTGTTTAGTACTTCCTAGCATATTTCTACTCCTAAACTACATCCTTCCAGGGCCCTGCCAACTGCTGACTCAATGGGTGCCACCCAGGTCCTGATCCAGTAAGAGTTGCTGCTCCCAGAGGAGCTCTCAGGACAGGGAGGAGATGGGAAGAAGAGACCTGAGGCCCAAGAGTACCCTGTGAGTAGCAGGCAACAGCATTCCCATCTATTCCGTAGGAGGTGTGCAGAGCCAGATCCAGGGGCTCCAGCCTGGATCTCTGGATTCTCCTCTGAGTCTCAGCTGGGCAAAATCTTAGACCTAAACCTTGGCTCAGTCAACCAGGAGACCTAGAACTGCCTAATTGCCCTCAGTCCTATCCCCCAGGGTCAGAGACATCATCTGCCAATCTTTGCATCAATTTGTGAGCATTCCCCTAGTCCTGAGCTGGTGCTCTCAGAAGCCTCTCCTGTAGGCCCACTACTCAGATTGAACCTCCCAAATATCAACATTGCCCAGAGCAGATATAAATTCGCTGTGGTCACCTGCACTTAGCAATCTAGAGTCTGCCTATTCGCAAACCCTGCAGAGAATAACCCCTTCAGTCTTGGTTGCCTCTCTTCCTCTTTTCAGCGTGATGTGTGTGTGTTCGTGCCAAGTTGCTTCAGTCATGTCCAGCTGTTTGCGATCCTATGGACAGTAGCCCACCAGGTTCCTCTGTCCATGAGATTCTCCAGTCAAGAATACTGGAGTGGGTTTCCATGCCCTCCTCCAGGGGATCTTCCCAACCCAGGGGATCAAACCCATGTCTCCTGTGGCTCCTGCACTGCAGGTGGATTCCTTACCACTGATCCACCAGGGGAGTCCTTCAGTGTGTGAAGGGTCTAGCACCTCTTCTTGAAATGCTTATTTTTGTCACATCATTTTCTCCAGTTTCCAGTGACTCCCTATAGTCTTTGATTCAAGTCCAAACTGCTCAGCACTGAATTTGAGACCTTCCCTAGCTTGCCATGCTCCTGACATATTCAACCTCATCCTGTACTACTCCTCAATTTGTTTTATTCCAGCCAGGCTTCATTTGAAGGCTCCACCCCAAACTTTCCAAACTGAGTTCTAATCCCAAGTCACTGCCAGGGCTATGCTTGTCCACAGAAACCCTCACACTCATAGCCCCGCTAGGAAGACAATCCAAAAGTGCATATCCTCTACTGCATTGTTGAAGACCCCTGGTCCACAGCTATTTGACCAGTGAAAGGAATTTTTCCAAGGGTTTTCCCAGGATCTCTGAGAACAAAAACTATCCAAACAGTGATTATGATTATTAGTTGGACCAATCAAATTGTCTCCAAAAGTCTGAACAGGAAAACACAGACAGAGCATGAGTCATTGGTAGGAAAAGTGAAAAAAAAAAGGACATGTAGAAATAGGTATTGAGGTAAAAGGGTTATCAGTGTGCTTTGAGTAAGTAGAAATTAAGAGTAAATAGAAACCATAAACTAACAGACCACAAAAAATAAAGAAATAGCATGTGGAGTTGCAGGCTGGTGTTTCTCCCTCTAAAAGACAAATAAGCCTCTGGAAAATCACCTAAACGCAAGAAGGAGAATAATAAACAAACCCTATCTTTGACAAAGCTAGCAAAGATCGATAAACTCAGATACAACACATAACTAGGGTGCGGAAAGACATAAAGAGAAAACAGCCATGGCACAGAGGTCAGGTATCGCTGGCCAAACTCAGCTCTCCAAGGTGAGTGCTACACCCCAGGAGCAACAAAATATCACTCTTTTATTAGGAATAATTAGGGTAGGTATGTGGGCTGGGAGGGGGAGCTTTCCTGAATATATTTTGGCATGAAATAAAACAGCAAAGGTGGGGCCAATGATGAATCATACGGAAGAGTCATATTTGCAGAAAGCAGTCTCTCTGTGAGGCGAAATAGAGGAGAGAGGTGCCATGTTACGAGCATATACACAGCTGTCACTACCAACTGACTAGAGAGAAATAAAACTTAAAAGATCTTACACTCATGTCCCCATAGGAACATTTCTTGCAGCCTAGTTCATGGCCATTCCCTCCTTCACTCCAGAAGCTCATGCAAACAACTGGTCCAAGAAGTCACTTCATTCAGAGGTGAATTAATAATCAAAAAGAACTACCAAGCAATGTATACAATGAAGACACTACAGTCCACAGAGGGGAGAAAGAGAAAGGAAAAATAAATAGAAGATAAAAGCCAGTCACCACAAAAATACTGCCATGGAGAAAATGAACAAATATATTATCATGAAAAACTTCTAAACTTTATGAAGCAATTAACACTTTCAATCAAAAGCACAAAGAAGAGATACAAATACTCAGGAAAAAATGTGGTAAGACATGCAAAGGATATAAGTCATGAGAGGATAAGGGGAAGAACATGTAAATCCAACCACAGACACTGCTGAAAGCATGGGAAGTGTATCAGGGAAAGGATTGTAAAACGTGAGAAAAAACTGGAAAAGTAATCAGAGGTTTTAAAAACAAGATGAGAGAGAAAATGGCAGGTATGAAAGACGAATATTCATGCAATTCATGTTTCTACAAAGAGAACAGATATGTAAAGATATGATTTATAGGAACTTTCCAAAATAAAAAAGAACTAAAAAATAAGTGAAGCAGCAATAAAACCAGAAAGTATACAACATAAAACATGATTTAAAAGAAAAAGAAAACTAAGAACAAATATGTTTATCATATTACTTTATGTGAATGGGATCATTTTATCTACTAAAATATATTTTCAGAATGAATCACAATATAAGGCCCAAATTTAATCTATAGATTAAAATACTGCGTCCCAGAAAAATATTTGCAAAGGATGATCAAATCTAGTAAAGAGTCTGGACTTCAAAGACAAAGAATCCTTTGAAATACTCGGACTTAAAAGTCAAGATGCCTTAAGGAAGGAGAAAAAAAAATCAAGGAGACCTCAGATATCACTATAACATTATCAATACAAAGACATAAAGAGTGTAATATAAAGTTAGGATTTCTCACACACACACAAAAAAGAGTGTAATATAAGATGCTATATCTAGGCAAACCATCAGTTAAGTATAAAGGCAACATTGAGGAACCCACAAGAACATAAGAACATAAGTCTCATGAGCCTGAAGAATCTACAAGAGGATCATTTTCAAGCCAATCAGAAGATGAGCGGAAGACCACCCAGCGGAACTGGGTGACCCTTGACCTGTGTGCCTAAGACTAAGACCAGCCCTACAGCAACATGGCAACCGTGCTTACAGAGCCAAGTGTAAAGGTTATAAACTAATAATGGAGACACTTCATAACTAACAAAATCTGGCTCAAGGAAGGGAACAGAAGGTAAAAAACAGTGCAAGTATGCTGACAACACTTTTATTTATATCCATTTGTCAAGGATATCATTTAAAGCTAATAAAGTGACAGATATACATGAATATTTAAAAATATAAAAGGGAAACATTGAGAAAAACAGTAATAATATAATCAACTAAAATAAAGTGGTGGGGTAGGGAGTTTGGATTTAGTGCAAATGTAGCGATTTTGTCATTCTTAGAGAAAGTAGTTAATAGATATTAAGGAAAAATATATATGTGTGTGTAAAAGGAACTACCGGGGGCAAAATAAAAGCCTTTCAAATTATTAGAAGAAATATACACATAAAAACCAAGCAAATGAAACAGAATATGGAGTAAAAGATTGAAAAAATAAATGAAGCGGCAATAAAACCAGGAAGTATATACCATAAAACATGATTTAAAAGAAAACTAGGAACAAATATGTCTGTCATATTAATTTATGTGAATGGGATCATTTTAGCTACTGAAATACATTAACTCTCAGAATGAATCACAAAATAAGGCCCGAATTTCTAATATATTTTAAAATAAAATATTAAGGTTAGACTGAGGTTGAAAACAAAAGAATGGGCAAAGACAGAATATGCAACACAAACATAAAGAAAGGAAGAAGCACAATTTAGTAACTGGTAAGATTTAAATTGGGGGCAGGGAGAGGGATGCAGAGGTATATTTAACCAGAAAAAGGGAAATGGCATAACAATAAACAAGACCTTCTAGAACTAACATCCAAAAAAGATGTCCTTTTCATTATAGGGGACTGGAATAAAAAGTAGGAAGTCAAGAAATACCTAGAGTAACAGGCAAATTTGGCCTTGGAGTACAGGATGAAGGAAGGCCATGGCTAATAGAGTTTTTCCAAGAGAAGGCACTGGTCATACACCCTCTTCCAACAACACAAGAGAAGACTCTACACATGGACATCACCAGATGGTCAATACTGAAATCAGACTGATCATATTCTTTGCAGCCAAAGATGGAGAAATTTTATACAGTCAGCAAAAACAAGAACGGGAGCTGACTGTGGCAAAGACCATGAACTCCTTATTGCCAAATTCAGACTTAAATTGAAGAAAGTAGGGAAAACCACTAGACCATTCAGGTATGACCTAAATAAAATCCCTTGCAACTATACAGTGGAAGTGAGAAATAGATTCAAGGGATTAGATCTGATAGAGCATCTGAAGAACTATGGACAGAGGTTCGTGACATTGGCATGAGGCAGGAATACTACCCAAAGCAATCTATAGATTCAATGCAATACCTATCAAGCTACCAATGGTATTTTTCACAACTAGAACAAATAATTTCACAATTTGTATGGAAATACAAAAAACCTCAAATAGCCAAAGCAATCTTGAGAAAGAAGAATGGAACTGGAGGAATCAACCTGCCTGACTTCAGGCTATACTACAAAGCTACAGTCATCAAGACAGTATGGTAATGGCACAAAGACAGAAATATAGATCAATGGAACAAAATAGAAAGCCCAGAGATAAATCCACGCACCTATGGACACCTTATCTTTGACAAAGGAGGCAAGAATATACAATGGAGAAAAGACAACCCTTTAACAAGTGGTGCTGGGAAAACTGGTCAACCACTTGTAAAAGAATGAAACTAGAACACTTTCTAACACCATACACAAAATAAACTCAAAATGGATTAAAGATCTAAACATAAGACCAGAAACCACAAAACTCCTAGAGAAAAATATAGGCAAAACACTCTCCAACATAAATCACAGGAGGATCCTTTATGACCCACCTCCCAGAGTAATGGAAATAAAAGCAAAAATAAACAAATGGGACCTAATTAAACTTAAAAGCTTTTGCACAAAGAAGGAAACTATAACCAAGGTGAAAAGACAGCCTTCAGAATGGGAGAGAATAATAGCAAACTAAGCAAATGACAAAGAATTTATCTCAAAAATATACAAGCAACTCCTGTAGCTCAATTCCAGAAAAATAAACGACCCAATCAAAAAATGGGCCAAAGAACTAAACAGACATTTCTCCAAAGAAGACATACAGATGGCTAACAAACACATGAAAAGATGCTCAACATCACTCATTATCAGAGAAATGCAAATCAAAACCACAATGAGGTACCATTTCACACCAGTCAGAATGGCTGCCATCCGAAAGTCTACAAGCAATAAATGCTGGAGATGGTGTGGAGAAAAGGGAACCCTCTTACACTGTTGGTGGGAATGCCAACTAGTATAGCCACTCTGAGAACAGTATAGAGATGCCTTAAAAAACTGGAAATAGAACTGCCATATGACCCAGCAATCCCACTGCTGGGCATACACACTGAGGAAACCAGAATTTAAAGAGACATGTGTACCCCAATGTTCATCGCAGCACTGTTTATAATAGCCAGGACATGGAAGCAACCTAGATGTCCATAATCAGACAAATGGATAAGAAAGCTGTGGTACATATACACAATGGAATATTACTCAGCCATTAAAAAGAATACATTTGAATCAGTTCTAATGAGGTGGATGAAACTGGAGCTTATTATACAGAGTGAAGTAAGAAAGAAGAAAAACACCAATACAGTATACTAATGCATATATATGGAATTTAGAAAGATGGCAATGATAACCTTATATGTGAGACAGCAAAAGAGACGCAGATGTATAGAACAGTCTTTCAGACTCTGGGAGAAGGCGAGGGTGGGATGATTTGAAAGAATAGCATTGAAACATGTATATTATCATATGTGAAAGAGATCGCCAGTCCAGGTTTGACGCATGAGACAGGGGGCTCAGGGCTGGTGCACTGGGATGACCCAGAGGAATGGGATGGGGAGGGAAGTGGGAGGAGGGTTCAGGATGGGGAACACATGTACACCCATGGCTGACTCATGTCAGTGTATGGCAAAACCACTACAATATTGTAAAGTAATTAGCCTCCAATTAAAAAAAAAAAAATCCCCAAGGTAAAGAAATGCAAAAAGGCAAAATGGCTCTCTGAGGAGGCCTTACAAATAGCTGTGACAAGAAGAGATGCGAAAGGCAAAGGAGAAAAGGAAAGATATACCCATTTCAATGCAGAGTTCCAAAGGTTAACAAAGAGAGATAAGAAAACCTTCCTCAGCAATCAGTGCAAAGAAATAGAGGAAAACAATAGAATGGGAAAGTCTAGAGATCTCTTCAAGAAAATTAGAGATAACAAGGGAACATTTCATGCAAAGATGGGCTCAATAAAGGACAGAAATGGTATCGACCTAACAGAAGCAGAAGATATTAAGAAGAGGTGGCAAGAATACACAGAAGAACTATATAAAAAAGATCATCATGATCCATATAATCACGAAGGTGTGATCAGCAACCTAGAGCCAGACATCCTGGAAGGTGAAGTCAAGTGGGCCTTAGGAAGCACCACTAAGAACAAAGCTAGTGGAGGTGATGGAATTTCAGTTGAGCTCTTTCAAATCCTAAAAGATGATGCTGTAAAAGTGATGCACTCAATATGCCAGCAAATTTGGAAAAATCAACAGTGGCTACAGGACTGGAAAAGGTCAGTTTTCATTCCAATCCCAAAGAAAGGCAATGCCAAAGAATGTTCAAACTACTGCACAATTGCACTTATCTCACACGCTAGTAAAGCAATGCTAAAAATTCTCCAAGCCCAGCTTCAACAGTACATGAAAAGTGAACTTCCAGATGTTCATGCTGGATTTAGAAAAGGCAGAGAAACTAGAGGTCAAATTGCCAACATCTGTTGGATCATCGAAAAAACAAGAGAGTTCCAGAAAAACATCTACTTTTGCTTTATTGACTATGCCAAAGCCTTTGACAGTGTGGACCACAACAAACTGTGGAAAATTCTTCAAGAGATGGGAGTACCAGACCACCTCACCTGCCTCTTGAGAAATCTGTATGGAGGTCAGGAAGCAACAGTTAGAACTGGACATAGAACAACAGACTGGTTCCAAATAGGAAAAAGAGTACGTCAAGGCTGTATATTGTCACCCTGCTTATTTAACTTATATGCAGAATACATCATGAGAAATGCTGGGCTGGAGGAAGCACAAGCTGGAATCAAGACTGCCCAAAGAAATATCAATAACCTCAGATATGTAGATGACACCACCCTTATGGCAGAAAGTGAAGAACTAAAGAGCCTCTTGATGAAGGTGAAAGAGGAGAGTGAAAAAGTTGGCTTAATGCTCAACATTCAGAAAACTAAGATCATGGCATCTGGTCCTGTCACTTCATGGCAAATAGATAGGGAAACAGTGGAAACAATGACAGATTTTATTTTGGGGGGCTCCCAAATCACTGCAGATGGTGACTGCAGCCATGAAATTAAAAGACACGTGCTCCTTAGAAGAAAAGTTATGACCAACCTAGACAGCATATTAAAAAGCAGAGACATTACTTTGCCAACAAATATCCTTCTAGTCTGGAGAAGGCAATGGCACCCCACTCCAGTACTCTTGCCTGGAAAATCCCATGGATGGAGGAGCCTGGAAGGCTGCAGTCCATGGGGTCGCTGTGGGTCGGACACAACTGAGCGACTTCACTTTCACTTTTCACTTTTCACTTTCATGCATTGGAGAAGGAAATGGCAGCCCACTCCAGTGTTCTTGCCTGGAGAATCCCAGGGACGGGGCATCCTGGTGGGCTGCCGTCTATGGGGTCGCACAGAGTTGGACACGACTGAAGTGACTCAGCAGCAGCAGCATCCTTCTAGTCAAAGCTATGGTTTTTCTAGTAGTCATATATGGATGTGAGAGTTGGACTACAAAGAAAGCTGAGCAATGAAGAATTGATGCTTTTGAACTGTGGTGTTGGAGAAGACTCTTGAGAGTCCCTTGCACTGGCAAGGAGATCCAACCAGTCCATCCTAAAGGATATCAGTCCTGAATATTCATTGGAAGGACTGATGCTGAAGCTGAAACTCTAATACTTTGGCCACCTGATGTGAAGAGCTGACTCATTGGAAAAGACCCTGATGCTGGGAAAGATTGAAGGCAGGAGGAGAAGCAGATGACAGAGGATAAGATGGTTGGATGGCATCATGGAATAGATGGACATGAGTCTGAATAAACTCCGGGAGTTGGTGATGGACAGGGAGGCCTGGTGTGCTGCGGTTTATGGGGTCGCAAAGAGTTGGACACGACTGAGCAACTGAACTAACTGACATTTTACCTAAGATGAAATAGAAACATAATAATAGAGACTATAGTTGACACCCAGCCCATGACAGAGGAAGTAAACCAAAAAAATAATTAAGGATATAAAGGAGAAAATAATCTAATTAATAACGTAATTCTCATTCATATCCTGAAAATAATACTTTAATATCTTTAAATAATAAAATTTTAAAAACTGAAAATTTTAGGTTACAAACACTGCCTCAATACATTCCTCCCCAAAAGAGAAAATAATCAAACAATGTTCTGGAATTATAATGTAATAAAATTAGAATTCTAAAATAAAATCCTTATTACTCAGAAATTTTCATTTTTTCTCTCAAACAGTACTTGGAACAAAGAGGAAATCAAAGTTGAAACTGGAAATTATCTTTAAATAATCCTAATGAAAATATTATATATCAGTTCTTATTCAGTCACTAAGTCATGTCTGATGCTTTGCAACCCCATGGACTGCAGTATGCCAGGCTTCCCCGTCCCTCACCATCTCCCGGAGTTTGCTCAAACTCATGTCCATTAGGTCGGTAATGCCATCCAGCTATCTTGTCCTCTGTTTCTCCCTTCTCCTCTTGCCCTCAATCTTTCCCAGCATCAAGGTCTCTTTATATGTCAGAACATGTGGTCAAAGAATGTTCACAGTTAAAAATAAAAATTATTAAGCAACCAACTAAAGAAGTTAGGAAAAAAACAATAAACTCAAGCTAAGGAAAGCAGAAAGAAGACATTAGTTATATGAAAGCAGAATATAATGAATTAAATTAAAGAGTTGGAGAATTAATATATATTATATCCAGGAGCTGATTCTATTTGGAAAAAAAAAAAAGGTAATAAAAGAGACAAACCATTAGCTAACATTATCAAGTCAAAGGGAGAAAATAGAAATATCCAAAATAAATAATTGCAATGGGGAAGAAAATAGAAACTAATAAAATTTAAAACATAATATGACACTATTTTGCTCACTGTTATGCAAAATAATTTGAATACATGGATAAAAGGATAAAGTTACAGGAAAATATAAATTGCCAAAACTAACCGTGGTGGACTTAGACAATCTAATGGACCAACTGCTATAGAAAACTAAAGACAACTGTCAAAAGAGCACCAAGTCCAGACTGTGTCACAGAAGAATTTTCACAGATCTTTAAGAAACAGGTAATTCTGATGCTTTGCAGATTCCTTCAGAGTATACAAAAAGAAAAAAAAAAACTTTCAATTACTCTTTATGTTGCTGAAACTCGGCCTGTGTCCACTGGTGCCAAATAGAAACACGGAAACAGAGTTTTGGGTGAAGTTGAAAAGAGTAGATTCATTGCCTTGTCAGGCACAGGGAGCCACAGTGGGGTAGTGCCCTCAAGACTGTGTCCCACGCTGGAGAGGGCAGAGAGGGGTCATGTAGTGTTCAAGGAGCAGGGCATGATCAGCAAGTGGACACTCTTCTGGTCAGTTGGTGGTGAGGTAAGTGGGAGTCACCATCATCAAACTGGTTCCAAGTGGTCTGGGTTCTCTGTGCTTGTGGGCAGCATGCAATTAATTTCTTCCACCTGGTGGGGTTTTAGTATCTGCAAAACTGCTCAAAGGACATGGCTCAGAATATTATTGATAGTCCTTAAGAAAGAACTAAAGGTCCTTGAGTTTAATGGCTAAAGTATCATTATTTTGTCTTGCTTGCTTGTTCTCCTTTCTGCATTTTTTTATTTCTCTGATTAAAATTATTTTTTATAATTTTTTATTTTTATGTATTCATTTATTGTGGCTGTGCCAGGTCTTCGTTGCTGCTCGGGTTTTCCTCTGGTTGCAGCGAGCAGGAGCTACTCTGTACTTGTTGGGCATAGTTTTCTCACTGTGGTGGCCTCTCTCGTTGCAGAGCACAGACTCTAGGGCATGCGGGCTTCAGTAGCTGCGGTGTGTGGGCTCAGTAGTTGTGACTCCCGGGCTCCAGAGCACAGGCTCAGTAGTTGCGGTGCACAGGCTTAGCTGCTCCACGGCATGTGGAATCTTTCCAGACCAGGGATCGAACCTGGCTTCTGCATTGGCAGGTGGATTCTTTACTACTGAGCCACCAGAGAAGACCCTAAATTTATTCTTTGAAGTTTTTTACAGAAAAAAAGCAGGGGGAGAACATAGGTGGGGGTCTATTTTGGGAAGGCTTCATAGGGTCCTGCTCAATTATATTTATGAGAGTAGTATAACAGTGACATCAAAACCTGACAAATAGCGCATAGAAACTATAGCCCTTGTCACTTTGAATGTCACAACAAAAACTTTATTAGAAAACAGAAATCAGCAGCACATTAAAAAAAATAATAACCAAGTAGAGTTTACTCCAGAAATTCAAGAATGACTGATTCTCAAAATGTCATTTTGTAATTCAGTATATTAGTAGATCAAAAGAAAAAAATCACATAGATCATTTCATAGAAGCTGAAAAGACATTTGAGAAGCACATATCCATGCTTTATTTTTGTAAAGTGTCTTATAAAATAATAGTGGGATGGATACTTCCTTAATATGATAAAAGATATGCTTGGGCAAAAACCACAAACATGTTTAGTGTAGAAGCACTGTAAGCATTCTCATTAAAGTCAAGAACAAGACAATACATATAATATAACCACCGTCACTTTGCGATGCCCCAACAGCGTGAGAATTGGAAAGGAGATGGTAAAATTAGCATCATTTTCAGTTGATGTGATTATTTACCTGGAAAACTCAACGATAATGAAAAACAGTTACAAATGATAAGAAAGTTGACTACGTTGGCTGGTTATAAATCAACATACCAAAACATATTATTCAAACAATAGCCAGTTAGAAGATATAATGGAAGAAAAAATCCATTTATAATAGCCATGGAAGACCAGACACAGAGAATTAAACCAAGAAACGCAGACAATCTAAGAAGGAAAAAACCTTGAAAACAGCATGAAGCACCAATAGAAGACTGGCATATGATGACTCAATGTCAAAAATATGAAAATTCTCCTTATGTTAATGTAAAGGTTTGATATAATGTTGTCCCCAAATATTTGCTTTTTAAATTTTGTATGTTTATATTTGCTTGGGTGTTTGTGGGGATAACTTACAAGATGATTCTGAAATGAATAATAACCTGTAAAAATAAATAAGCAAGAACCACTAGAAAAAGTATTTTTTTCAGGAAGGGTAATAAGTGGTAGAAGCAGAACCAGCATTACCAGATATTAAAGCACATTATGAAATGACAAAGCTGTAATAGTTAAAACACTGTAGGACATGTTGTGAACAGATGGACAAATGAATGGGACAAAAGAGACCTTCCTCTTAAAATGGGACAAAAGGGGTGTCTTTGACATCCCTTCCAAGGGCAGAAGATAGAAATTTAAAATAAATGACATTTAGCCAACTGGGTAGCCATTTGAGAAAGAAAATAACCAAGTTGGATCATCGGATCCCCATCTCACACCTTATACCAAAAATAACTCAAGAAGAATCAGATATTTACATTTTTATAAAATAAAACCATAAAATTCTAGAAAAAGAAAGGGAGAATTTTACAAATATACTCTTGGAATAAGGTGGGCTTTTCTAAATATAACCCAAAACCCAGAGCCCAATATAAAAAAGTTGTCTCATTTGACCACATACAAATCAAATTTACCTGGTTTGGGTCTGATGGAGTGGGAAACAGTTTAAACAAAGCCAAACAACAAATGACAAACTGGAGAAAGAAGTTTTAAACCATATCACAAATAGTTAATTTTCTGGAAGGAAGAAGAATATCTATAAATCAATGAGAAATTGGGCAAAGGATACAAACAGACAGTCCTCTAAAAGGAGATGCTTCTCAAACACAGAAGAGATGCTGGCCCT
>NW_011495071.1:5939209-5947385 GCF_000754665.1 Bison bison bison
CATCTGTAATAAGAGAAATGTTACCATCACAACACCACTGTTCACCTAACAGATGATCAAAGGCCAAAAAGTTCTAAATCTCTGTAGGAAAGAGTATAGAAACACAGCTTTGTTTGTTTGTTTGTTTTGCTGGTAAAAGCATAATTCAGTATTACCTCTATGGTGTTGGTACTTATTAGCTGGGTGTTTGGCCTTGGGCTGGGGTCTTACCCTGAGTCTCATAGCATGCTCTCTTAGAATCATTTTCAAAATCAAAAGGACCTGTACATGGAAATGATCACAGTGCTCAATACCATAATATTGCTATACTCACAGCTTGGTCAAGCACCACCTCTGCCCTTGTTGACCCAAAGAGAATGTTCTGTCCACAGCCAAGGTTGTCCAGAGCCTCTGTCCTCTGGGAAAGGGACTTTCTTCCTCTGGAGGCCAGAGGGAACTGATGTATCCCAGAGGCCCAACCATGCCCGAGGAGGAGCAGAGGCCTGGCTCCAACAGGGAAGCCCAGGATTTACCTCCTGAGTAATCCTCAGCCTAGTCCGGCAGCCAGAAGCAATGGGCAGACACACAAAGGATGGGTGTGGTGCAGCCTCTGGACTGTACTTTGAGGCTGCTAAAGTCTGCTAACTAGGCCAGATCCCCAGCTGCTTGGTTCCAGTCCTACCCCTATCCCCATCAGCCAGTGGTTGACTGGACTCTCTGGCCTCATCTAAGGTAGGAGTATGCATGGAAGCTCCACTGGGTGCCATGGCAACCATCTGCTGGAGGCCAGTCTCCCCATGCACCTCCTGACCACTCCCAGCACACATTCAACTTCCCAGGTGGTGCCAACGGCAAAGAACCCACCTGACATTAAAAACATTGTCAAATCATGTGACAACACCCAACAGATTATAAAAGAGGAGTTATCAGCTTGTGTCTTCCCCGTGAATAACTCAGAACTGATGTTTAATTTTTATCATGTTTGAATGTCCTATGAATGTATTTCCTTTGCAGAATGTAGAAGACAGGTGATAATAATTAGTTTATATAATTATGCTGGCTCTAAATGATGCTCAATATAATGTTTTATGCAATTAAAGGCTTATGGGACATATTACCACTTTTTTACTTGTATTGATAAGGAATGTTTGCACCTCCACTATTGTATTGCTTCTGGATGTGAGCTATGTGACGATTTCTGCTATCATATTAAGCGCCACAATTTTAATAAAGCAAATGTACATATGAAAAAAAAAGAAGCTGTCTGCCAGTGCAGGAGATGTAAGAGGCACAGATTTGACATTTGACCCCTGGGTCAGGAAGATCCCCTGGAGGAGGAAATGGCAACCCACTCCATTGTTCTTTTTTTTTTAACTTAAAAAAAATTATTAATTTATTTTAAATGGAGAATAATTACTTTACACTATTGTGATGTTTTTTGCCATATATCAACATGAATCAGTCACCCATTTATGATAAAAACTCTCTAGAAAGTAGGCATAGAAGGAACATACCTCAACATAATAAAAGCCATATATGACAAACCCACGACAAACATTATCCTCAATGTAAAAATTTGAAAGCATTTCCTCTAAAATCAGGAACAAGTCAAGGGAACCCATTCTCACCACTACTATTCAACATAGCTTTGGAGGTCCTAGCCACAGCAATCAGAGAAGAAAAAGAAAAGTAATCCAGATTGGAAAAGAAGAAGTAAAACTCTCACTGTTTGCAGATGACATGATCCTCTACATAGAAAATCCTAAAGATGCCACCAGAAAATTACTAGAGCTAATCAATGAATCGGAGAAGGCAATGGCACCCCACTCCAGTACTCTTGCCTGGAGAATTCCATGGACAGAGGAGCCTGGTAGGCTGTGGTCCATGGGGTCTCTAAGAGTCGGATACGACTGAATGACTTCACTTTCACTTTTCACTTTCATGCATTGGAGAAGAAAATGGCAGCCCACTCCAGTGTTCTTGCCTGGAGAATCCCAGGGATGGGGGAGCCTGGTGGGCTGCCGTCTATGGGGTCCCACAGAGTCGGACACGACTGACGCGACTTAGCAGCAGCAGCAGCAGCAATCAATGAATATAGTAAAGTTTCAGGATATAACATTAATACACAGAAATCCCTTGCATTCCTATACACTCTAGTATTCTTGCTTGAAGAATCCTATAGACAGAGGAGCCCAGAGTCGGACACGACTGAAGTGACTTAGCTCAGCATGCAGCACACACTCAGTTCTTCTTAGGGACAGGTGAGCTGGTATCTACCTGAATTTAAGAGCCTGCTGAATCCACGACACAGCTATACCAGAAAAAGGAAGTCTGGGTCCAGCCGTGGCTCAACTCACTAATTTCTGTGAGCAGATTGCTTCCCCTCTCTGAGCCCATTTCCTCACCATAAAATAAAGAAGTAGTACTAGCAACTTCTGTGGCAACTTCCAGCCATGACATTCCAGGGCTCTAGGATTTCCCTCTAGAGTTAGCCCTGGAGATGAGCAAGGCTGCTCTTTCTGGTAAGTTCTCCAGGGAAAGAAAAGGGATGGGTGGCCTGCGAACTAACCCTGCAAGCTTGGATGAGGGATGGGCCCCTTTCTTTGCAAGAATTTTCATCTGGGAGAAGACCTCCATCCATTCTCAATGGGGTGTTCCATGGAAATTTTAACTGAGGCACTATGATACAATCAATGCCAATGGATCAGTAGAAATGGCAGAGTAGATGTTCAAAAACCAGGTAGAAGGCTCTTCATTCCTCAAAGAGGCTGCAAAGGGTGGGACATGTGGGCCTGGGGAGAGCAGTCTGAGAAGGAAGAACTGCTGTTAAGCGTTCACCCCTTCCCCGGGCAGGAGCAGTCGACAGAGGGTTCCAACCAGAGGGACTTTCAAAGGAGCTTGATAAGGGTGCTCTGTGGCTTGCGGGGCCCAGGGGGCTGGTTTTAGCTCTGCCAGGATATGAAGGAGCGTGAGAGTCAGGCCCATGAGTTGCTTTGGTGGCAAGGGAAGAACTGCTCCTGGGGTGGGAAGGTCTGCACCCCTGGGAATTGTCAGGGACAAATAATTCTTCCGAATTTCCCTGGATCACAAGTAGCTCCTGCGAGAGCTATTTTGGAGCCATTTTGCGTTCTACACAAGGGGCACCTGGGTGGACAGCAGAACTCCAATATTAAGTAGATATCCCCTGGATAAAGGGGGAGCTCTAGGGAGGGGCCAAGAGCTGGAAGATGGCCTGCATAAGGGCGTTGCAGTCAGAGAGGAGCCTTTCGGGGTCCACAAGAGAATGAGTCTGCTTCAAACATCTGCTCAGCCCAGAGAGCACGGGGCCATTGTGCCAGTCAGGGTTTCCTCAGGTGAGTTGAGCTGCTCTGAGTTAAGATGGAAAAGGGACTTGTTAGAGGATTTAGACATCACACAATTGTGTTAGCTGGTGAAGGGGTCTGTGGAAAGCTGTTGCCTGTCTGATATCGGACCTAAGGTCACTATAGGTCATGAAGCAAAGGAGGGTGAAGGCAGACCAGAGCCTGCACCTGTCTCTCTCCGCCTCCAACCTTGACAAGCTGCAGAAGGTGCTGCAGCCCTCATTTACAGAGCTGCACACATGCCAGGCCTAGGACTCAGAGAAGCTGAGCAGGAGATCCGTGGAAGCTGCAGTCTGGCCCCAGTGTGGCAGCTGGTAGATCATTGACAACTCGTGGGAGCTACGTGGCACCTGGGTCCCTGCACAGCCTTCCCAGCACAATGGCTGCTGCTCCCCTTCCACCTTCCAAATCTTGCCCAAATTTCTCTCGTGGCCAAGCTTAATCCAGACTCACTCGAGGAAGGAATTTCTGAGAAAATAAATTCTAGCTGAGCTACGTTGACATGTAAAAACCAGCACAGCCATTTTCTGACAGCACCCTTCCAGGTAAGATCTCCAGTCCTCAGCCTCCTTCCCTGAACTCCAGCAGCCCAGGGGTCAGCAGCCGGCAGTGGGGACAAAGCTGGAGAAGGAAAGGAGGCTGAACCCATCTTTTGCTCCAGGACAGGTGGCAGGATCCACCTCCCTCAATACTCAACTAGAAATCAAGTGTTAGTCATCAAATCAACCTAAACCATAAACCATCTGGCAACTAACCTACTTAAAAATTCAAGAGGGCTTCCCTGGTGGCTAAAGTGGTAAAGAATCCACCTGCAATGCAGGAGACCCAAGTTTCATCCCCAGGATGGGAAGATCCTCCGGAAAAGGTAACAGCAATCCACCCCAACATTCTTGGCTAGAGAATTCCATGGACAGACTATAGGGTGGCAAAAAATCAAGGGACGTTTACAAAGAAAAAACATAAATGAATAAGGGGTAAAACAGAAGGCCTAAATAAAGGGAGAAAACTATTCCCAAGTGCCTAAGTGACAGGTGTCACTTCTAGGAGGCAACTTTCAGAAAGATGGCAATCATAGAAATGGGCAGTTCCCTAAGGAGGAAATAAAGTAACAAAGTAACTAGTATGCAGAAAAGCTATTGAGCTTCACTGATAATAAACTAAAAACTAATTTTTAACAGTCCTGTTGGAATTTTGTTTAAGATTTCTCCGAAACTCAGTGCAATCCTAAACAAAATTCCAGCAGGACTGTTAAAAATTAGTTCTTAGTTTATTATCAGTGAAGCTCAATAGCTTTTCTGCATACTAGTTACTTTGTTACTTTATTTCCTCCTTAGGGAACTGCCCATTTCTATGATTGCCATCTTTCTGAAAGTTGCCTCCTAGAAGTGACACGTGTCACTTAGGCTCACATTTCATTGTCCAAATCTAGTCATATAGGCACATTGAACTCCAGGTGGACAGGGAAATGCAATTCTGCCATTTTCCTGAAAGAAGAGAACTTTACTATTTGTAAACAGTCCTAATGACTATAATAATCATTTTTTAAAAAAAGAAAACTGGAGCACTGGCACAGGAACTAGCAAATCAATGTAATAGAAGAGAAAACCCAGTAATATATAAAAGTTACAAATTGTTATCAAATGATATCACTTATATGTGGAATCCTTAAAAATGATACAAATGGACTTATTTACAAGCCAGAAACCAACTCATAGACATGGAAAACAAACTTATTTTTACCAAAGGGGGAAGGGGTGTAGGGATAAATTACAAGTTTAGGATTAACACATACACACTGCTATATATAAAATAGCAAAACAACAAGGACCTACTGTATAGCACAGGAAACAATATTCAGTATCTTATAATAACCTATAATAGAAAAGAATCTGAAAAAGAATACATGCACACACACATATATACATATACATGTACCTGTATGGAGAAGGCAATGGCAACCCACTCCAGTACTCTCGCCTGGAAAATCCCATGGATGGAGGAGCCTGATAGGCTGCAGTCCATGGGGTCCCAAAGAGTCGGACCCGACTGAGCGACTTCACTTTCACTTTTCACTTTCACACACTGGAGAAGGAGATGGCAACCCACTCCAGTGTTCTTGCCTGGAGAATCCCAGGGATGGCAGAGCCTGGTGGGCCGCCATCTATGGGGTCGCACAGAGTCGGACATGACTGAAGCGACTTAGCAGCAGCAGCAGCATGTACTTGTATAACTGAATCACTCCGCTATACACCTGAAACATTGTCAATCAACTACACTTCAATTTTAAAAGTTTTTTCAAAAAAGTTACAAATATTTTCCTGTCAAGATTATAAGGAATGTCTTTAAATTTGTTGACTGTCCTTAATCCTGCTCATAGTGTATGAGTATTCAGGAGTTTTATGTTTCTATGCACTGCCTGTCAGTTTGTGTGTACATGACTTCTTCAATTAGTTTTAAGGTTAAAAGCAAAAATCAGATATTTATTCTATTTTTCTATGATTTAATTTTTATAGTTAGCTTCTTTTTCATTGAGGTATAATTGACATGTAAATTATGTTAGTTTCAGGTATATAACATATTGATTCAATATTTGCATATATTGCTAAATGGTTATCAAAGTAAGTCTAGTTAACATTGATCACCAGACATACCTGTAAAACTTTTTTCTTATTACGAGAATTTTTAAGACTTACTCTCTTAGCAAACATCAAATGTGCAATACAGGATTATTAACTATATCTCCATGCTGTTCCATCCCCACGATATGTTTATAACTGGAATTTCATACCTTTTGACCTTCTTCACTCATTTTGCTCCCCCAACCCCCTACAGTTAATTTCTTTGAAAAATGAAAGTGGTAGTCACTCAGTCATGTCCAACTCTTTGTAACCTCACCAGGCTCCTCTGTCCATGGAATTCTCCAGGCAAGAATACTGGAGTGGGTAGCCATCCCCTTCTCTAGGGGATCTTCCCAACTCAGGGACTAAACCCAGGTCTCCTGCATGGCAGGCAGATTCTTTACCAGCTGAGCCACCAGGGAAGAATTTCTTTATCCATATGAAATTTATTCTTCTTTTATAATATGTGTATCTGAATGTATGTCTGTCTTCCTCTCCCCACATCCAACAGCTATCTAATTTTCCCCAGCATCTCTTATTTGTACTAAAGTGGATCATTTTGTATTAGCTTAACAGCTGGCTTCACAATTCCTCTTAGGAAACAACTGTCAGCATTTAGAAGATTGTCTTGATAAATGTAGAATAAACAGTAAACCCCCTGAAGGCCCAAATGACAGTGGCACCAAACTTTTGGATAAGGCCACTCTGAATGAGAGTCACATAAATGAGACGGTGAAAGAGAATGAAAAACAGGAAGGGAAGATGGTGAAAAAATAAGCCAGAAAGATGGGAAGAGGTTAGAATGAGTCAGGGGTCAGTGAAGTATGTTGGAAACGAGGCACCCGTACTGAAAACTAGATCTCTTTGCATTTCAGCAGCATAAACCCCTCCCTCTTTTGTCAGACTACTGTTCAAAACTTCTTGTATGGGTGGATTTTTCCAGCTGGGATTTCTTAGAAGATTGACAAATAAATTATAAAATGGGAGAACCAAAAGCCACAGAGAACTAGGTAAAATTTAAAAGAAGAACAGAAAGGCGGGACATGCTCTATCATCTTGGAAATGGCACAGTCGTGGTCATTGTTTTTGCCAGGACAGGCTAGATTTTGCTGCAGAGACAAAAACCTCCAAGTGCCATCATTTAAAACAACCACAGTCTGTTCCTCACTCACACTGCATGTCCATTGAGGGTTGCCTGGGAGACCTGGGCTGTCAGCACCTACCTGGCCAGAGCGTGGCAGGTTGTCGTGGCAGGGGGAAGGGGACACAGTGAATTACACACTGGCTCTGAACGCTGCCGCCCAGAAGTGACATGTGTCACTTATGCTCACATTTCATTGTCCAATCTACTCATAGAGCCACACTGAACTCCAGGTGGACGGGGAAATGCAGTGCTACCATTTTCCTGAAAGAGAAAAGAACTTCACTATTTGTGAACAGACCTAATGACCACAGCAAACTGTAGCACTGGCACAGGAACCAACACACCAGTGAAACCAGAGAACCTAGAACAAATATGTATGTTATGTATTTATGCGTGTATTAGATGGGGCATGTGATATGGTGAAATCAGAAAGCACCGGGAAAAAAGGCGGTTTGCTTAGTGGGCAGTGCTGGGAAGAGCAGCTTACCGTTTAAATGAAAAACAACTTAAGATATCTCCTTCTACTATATAAAAACTTGAACTCCAGAGGATCGGAACCCTAATATGTGATCTGTAAAACTATAAAACTAATGGAAAAAAAATAAAAAGAATATCTTTGTGACCTTGGTGTGGGAAGATTTCTTTAATAAGACCCCAAAAGACTCAAAAGGCAAATGAGAAATGATGCATTTGACTAGAATAAAATTGAGCCTTTCTCTTCACTGACAGGACAGATAGGCAGAGTTAACAGTAAGACGACCAGCCAGGAGACAATACTGCAACAACAAAATAGAGAATAGGGACTTCCCTGCTGGCTCAGCAGTAGAGAAGCCACCTGCCAGTGAAAGAGACATGGGTTCGATCTCTGATCCAGAAAGATCGCATATGCCGTGAAACAACTAAGCCCCGGCACAACTAAGCCTGTGCTCTAGAGCCTGGGAGCTGCAGCTACTGCAGCCCTCATACCCTGGAGCCCGTGCTCCACAACAAAGAGAAGCCAGCACAGTGAGAAGCCCAAGCACGAGAACTAGAGAAAGCCTGTGCTGCCACAAGGACCAGCATGGTCAAAAATA
>NW_011495071.1:5947485-5953583 GCF_000754665.1 Bison bison bison
TAAAATAAATAAACATATTTTTAAAAAATAAAATAGATAACATATATATATATATATATAGTATATATCGTATATATTTGAATTCCTTCAAATCGACAAAAAGGAGGAAACTGAAAAAAGACCAAAACCTATGACTAGGCAATTTACATGAGAAGATAAAATCTGCAGAGTCCTTTCCTGTAACAAGTACACGAAGAAATGCACATCTGCACAGTAATCAGAGAAATGCAAAAACCAGTGACGTCCCCCATAAACCCATCGGCCTGCCAACAGCTAGAAAGCCAGATAACAGCAAATGTTGGAAAAGAGGTGGGGAGACAGGAGCCCACGGGCACCGCAGGTGGGAGGGTTCACCATTGGAGCCTATCTCAGGAGCCAGCTGGCAGTTCTAAGTAAAATAAAACATACTCAGCAAGCCCTCCCCTGGGTATGTTCCCCTGACACCCATTAGAGGACATGCTTGAAATTGTTCATCACAGCAAGGAATCGAGGCAACCTGGGTGTTCCTCACTAGGAAATCAAAAACAACATTTGTTGGGTCCTTTAGTGTGAAAAACTATGAACCCCTCAGAACAGTGAGACAGGTGTATATACAGAAGCAAGAATTAATATGAAAAAAAGAACTGAATGAAACAGATACATATATATGTGTGTGTGTGTGTGTGTGTGTGTGTTGGAATCTGTGTACAAATATATATATGTGTATATATGTGTGTGTGTATTTTTGTTGTTGTTCAGTCACTAAGTCATGTCTGACTCTTTTTGACTTCGTGGACTGCAGCACACCAGGCTTCCCTGTCCTTCACTATCTCCTGGAGTTTGCTCAAATTCATGTCCACTGAGTCAGTGATGCTATCTAACATATGGTATCTATTGGAGATAGGGAGGGAAGGATGGGGTGAGATGGAAAGAAATTATGAAACAAAGCAAAATAGGGGCCTTTCACAGATGAATGATGACAATTACCACATACTGCAGGATATGATTAACTCAATTCCACGCATCTGCCATCTGATAAATAGAAGGAAAAAAGAAACCAACCACTCAGAATCACTGGGCTCCTGGAGAGTGGCACTTCCACTCCTGTTGACTGCTTACAGCATCTTCTCACAATTCAACCTTCAGGTTTCTGGGCTTGGCCCCCAGAGACGGAGGTTCAGTAGGTCTGAGGTGGGGTTAAAGAATGGGGTTCGTTTGCCTGACATGCAGCAAGTAAAACACAGAGACGCAGAGGCTGGCAGCAGAGAAACGGTCTATTCACAGGGTGGCCAAGTGAAGAGATGGGAGAACAAACCTCAGTTCTGCCTCCCGAAGGCGAGGGGCCTGAGGTATTTATGGGATAATGAAGCAGAGTGGTGTTAGGTTGAGGAAAGGGGACTGGAGTTGGGGGAAAGGTGAGGTAATTGGGGTTCTGTGCAGCTGCATGAGTTACATGCTTTTTCTTGGGAAGTACCTTCAAAAATGGAGGTGCTTAACATATATGAGGATGGAATTTTCAGCCCTCTGACATCAAAAGGTCACTCATGGAACACCTGTGCAAGCCCAGTTTTACAGGTGGTGTTCTCAACCAGTCCTAGCCAGTTTTAACTGGACAGGAGCCAACCCCAAGTCTTTGGAAAGCAACTGAAGTCCCCCAATTACCATAGTGACCAAATACATCAGAGGCGTTATCTATATGGGTGGTTAAGGAGTCAAAAAGTAATCAAGGTGAGCCTGATCAGTGAAGGAAGGTTACAATGGAGGAGTTTTAAACAACCTGTTCCCTTACCTGCTGTTCTGTAGAACAAACTCAAGAACTGTTAGTCACCAGCTTCTATTTACCCTGTGGGGCATGGTTTCAGGATGGGTTTTCAACACGACGGGGCATGCTTTCAGTCGGGCCTGAGAGTTTGCATTCCTCGCCAACTCCCAGGCACTACCGATGCTACTGCCTAAAGAAAAATACCTGAGCAGCAAGTTAAGACAACCACAGGCCTCTGCAGCATCTGAACTTCTCTCCGGCTCCTTCCCCTCACCTAAATCTGACTTCACTACAAGATTATAAGCTCCACGAGGGCAAGGTCCTGCCTCCTGTGCCCCTTTCCGCTACTCCCTGAACCCAGCTCAATGTCTGAGCCTAGGTCAATGCCTGGCATGTGGCAGAGACTCCATAAGCGTTTGATGGTGCTAGGCTGGGCATTTAAAGTTTTTGAGCAAGAAAGTGACTGATAAGAATTAAGGAGTCAGAATAGAAACATCACCAGCAACGGGGGCAGAGTGGCTCAGAGTGGGAGAATAGTAAGTTTAAGGGGAGGAGGGTCTAGACAAGGGAGGCTGGCATGGAAGGGCAGGCTGCTGTCTGCGTCCACATCATCAACTGCCTACTCATCAGAGTCACTCTCCTCTCTCCCTCTGCCACCCTCACCTCCCCTTCCAGCTCAATTCAGAAAGAGGACAGCAAGGGCAAGATCAGCGACTGCCCCATGGACTAGCCCAAAACCATGGGAGATGGGCACGTGGGGGGAATCTCATCTGGAATTCATCTCCGTCCTACAAGTCCAGAGTGGATTAACCACACAGGGATGAACAGCGAGTTGGCTGGAGGTAAGGCCATGTGCTGCCTCATATCCAAAGGCTCAGGGCAGGACCATATCTGGGGAAGGGGGAGCATCAGTTGACATTTGTCTCAGCGGCTCTTTCTGCCCCTCCATTACTTTTCCTCTTCTTTTGGTGCCCTGCCCTTGTGCTTCTGCTTGGAGAAGAACACTGATGCAGGGCCTGTTCTAAGGCCAAGCCCCCATGTCCACTTTGATCTCAGTCTCCGTACCTGTGCTGTGAAACATGAAACACCTTAAGATACATCAAAATGCTGTGATTTATTCTGTTCCCCTTCCCTGAAATAGGGGCAAATCAGTTATTCTAATGGTGAAGCAGTACCTGTAGAGGGAAGAGTCTAGGGACTGACGTGTTGCCTACCTGACCTGGTCCTCTGGCCTTGGGAACCCAACCTGTTCGATTCAGTGGGACCCTCTCCCAGCTTCATGGATTGCTGCAGGCTGGACAGAGAGGAGACGCCACATCTAGACACTGCTCAAAATTTTCCAGTTGTCATCCAGGACCCAGGCAACGGGAAAAGACATCCTTTATTATGCCTGAGAACCTGGGGAAGGGGTGCCTAGACCTGGTAGGGGAGAGAGTCTGTGGTCCATCAGCCAGTCTATCTCTGGGGCTGCAGGCTCCCACACCCCCAGACTGAGAGACTGCCGAGCGCCCCAACTCTGGGGAGCCCCATTCCCAACCCCAGACTGACCTCTCCTGGCCAGATCCCCAAAAAGCAGTTTGAAAGAGAGGGTGAGAAGTCAGCGAGGTCATTTTTTCACTGCCTAACCCCCGAAAAGAGGGGAGAGAGGCAACCAAGAGGAAATCGGAAGATTCAAGTTGGCTCTCCCACCCTCCAGCCTCCTGTCTCTCCCCCAGACTCCAGCTGCGGCCTAAAATCACAAAGCCTTTTCCCTCAAAACCCAAAGGGAAAAGAGAGAGAGAGAGAGAGAGAGAGGAAAGCACAGGGAAGGGAAGAGGCAGCAGCGAATTTCAAAAGGAGGCTAATTTGTGCAGTGCCGGACAGCCATATTTGCATAATGAAATGTGCAGAGGATGTTTGGCTCATGTATTTTTTAGAAGGTTTAACTTTAATTTTATTTAGCCTAAGAAGGGCATGTCACTCAAACTCCGCTGGTCATTTATAAAAATATTTCAATTGTGTTTCCAAGGAGCTGTCTTCTGGCCTAAGTGGCTGGTGCCGGAGGTTGTGAATGCTAATGCAGAGGTCGGGGATCCATGGGGAGGGCAAGCGAGGGAGAGAAAAACAGGAGGGGCAGAGACACCAGGAAAGAGACACCACCGAAGACTCAGAGAAGAAAGGACAGGCAGGAAAACAAAGCAAGAAAGAGACAGAGTGTTGCGTGGGACAAGGTCCCCTGGACTCAAAGAAGCAGGTCAGGTAATCATCTACGGCGGGTGTGGGGCTAAGCATTCCTAGAGAACCACACCTCACTCGTGCAGGTGGCCCCAGCTCTCCCAGCCCGTGGCGTTTGGATTTTGAGTATTGCTACTCTAATCACCAACATATACCATTTCCTAGAAAACCACTCTAAGACCAAGCTGTCTTCCTTTCAACTCCAGGGGTCCTGCACTGGAAGCATTTTCTCCTTCTGAACTGGAGTGATGGAGCTTGACTGTGGGTTGTTTGCCTTGAAGGTGGGCATGGGAGGGCAGGGCTGAGTTCGGTTGTGTAACTTCTTTCCTCCTGCCATTACAGCAACAATTACCGTTCTCCTCCCCTCCCAAATTTCCACCACCAACACCCCAGCCTCCTAAATTAAACACTCTTTGATTTTCAAACCACATGTTACAGCATCGGCGCACAGAATAGACAAGAAGTGGGAGAAAGGAGGCTGTACCTGCAGAATCTCTCTCCTTCCCTGGCTGGCCTGAAAGCTCTTCAGAGAAACTGCAGACTCAAGCCAATTTGGGTCTCTGATTTACTGATATAGAAACTGAGCTCGACAGGAGGGGAAATCTCCACCCAAGAGGCATCCAGGATCCCCCCTTCCCAACCTCCACCTCCACCCCCATAATACCTGCTACCCAACCCCCCACTCCCATCCCCCCTTTGAGCTCTCCCCACCACACCTCACTGCCTCTGTCCTTCCCTTGTTAACCCACCCCTGGGTTCCTTCTGCTTCCTCTCTTGGTGTCAAAGGCCAGAGAAGATATTTCCAGTCACTTGCTTCACAAAACTGCACCCCAGCAAAGTGATTTAGATCTCCTTAAACAGTTTTCTTTGATGGTTGCCTCATTTGAATGTTCAGCTCTCAACTTGATCTGTGGACAAAATCTGGGGACCAGGCATTGTGTCTGAGGACATCTCCAAAGGTGCCAGTCTAGGAGCTCACAATATCTGATCCAAAACATGGAGCAGAGGGTCTAGACATCTCCCCCCGCACCGCCCCCGCCCCACCACTCACCCAGAAGTGCCCCAATCCCTCCTGCAAAAAAAAAAAAATGACACAGCCAAGGTAGTCTAGAGCTGGCAGCCCAACTCTCAGAGTCCATGGACTTGGTTGTTGGGGGGTGGGTACAGGGTATGGAAACAGCTCATATGGACTTGGGGGCTACAGGGTGGGAAAAATAGCTCATATGTGACATGAGATGGCAGCCAGAGGCAGGCAGGGGACTTGGAGTTGGGTCGTCTGGATTCAAGTTTGCTTGAATTAATGACTTGAACAAGTCCTTTAACCTCTATCCTCCAGTTCTTCATCTTAAAAAGAGCATGGAGGGGCTGTCTGCCAGACATCCCCCTGGAGAGACCACATGTGCAAAGCCACCAACCCTGGGCAGGTTAGGAGACAGGAACAGAGAGTGGAGAGCAGAGCCAGCTCCTGCCCTTAGAGGAGGCCTCATGCGGTCACTACGACTGATTTCCCATTATTTTGTTGGCCCTTGTTGTCAACAAAAGAGCTTTGACAAAGACTAGAGAATCAGAGATGGCTGGAAGCAGAGCGGTAGAAACAATCAAAGGCAATACTCCATCATACTCTCATTTCCAAGACAAGCAGTCAACAGCCCAGAGAGGGGACCGAACAGCCCTGGGTCCCCAAGCTGGTCATGCAGAGCCCAGACCTGAAGCCACTTCTCCAGGTCCTAGAATCCTCACCCCTTCCAAAGAGAAGACTAACAGCTTCTGGGAGGTGAAACTTCCCAGGCCCCAACACACACACACACGCCAGAAAACAGCATCCAGAGCACCAGTTCCTGATGTGCAAGGGCAAGGGCAGCCGAGACCAGTCCGGGGTGGGAGAGGAGCCAGGGAGGGGCTGGCCCCCGCAGCCCCTCGGGAGGCGCGGGCATCTGGCCAGCCAGGCCTGGCAGCCCAAGCACACTAATCCTGCTGTCAGCCAGGCCGGGCGCCGGATTAGGAAATGTCACGTTTCAAAGGAAATTATTTCCATTTCTCCCCAGGACAGGAAAAGGCAGAAAGACAAGCAAACTCCCAGTGTCGCGTAGTGGGAGACAGGCCAGCATATGGGCCTTCGACAGGCACGTCCCGTCCCCTCCCC
>NW_011495071.1:5953683-5957544 GCF_000754665.1 Bison bison bison
CATCCTGGCCAAGGACAAATGCATTTCACAGCTTATCAAGGGAGGAAGGGGCGTGTCATGGGCGCATCAACCATGACCCACTCCTGGTCCCTGCTCTCCCGGCCGGGTCTCAGCCACAGCTCTGCACTGGAGCCCCGACTCGGCTTGCTCCCTGTTCCCTGACTCCTGGGATAAGCGAGTCTGAGACACAGTCACCCTTGACCTTCCATGCAGGCACCGGAACCTCTGCCCCTCTGAGACCTGAGACCCCCACCTCTTGTCTGGGGCTCCTCACTCTGCAGGCAACACAGAAAACTCCAGAACCAGAGAATGAAATCATACATTTTTCCCTCTCTAGATTTCTCTATTATTTCTCTGCTTCTCTACCTCCCCACCCCTCCCCCATCCCCATCGCATCTGAGACAATAATAAACACTTCTCATTCTCACTGCCACTGAAAATTATGGGGCTTCTTAATTACAAAAGTAATGTCACAATATTAGCAGTTAATTAATTCTAATCTGGCCCAGAAGAGAGGAGGTCGGGCAGACAATCGCCTCGCAGCCTCAGGAGCCGAGGACCACCCCGAAGGGTATTATGATTGAAATATATTTGTATGGAGTTATTAGATACTATCTGCAATCAATCCATTACCATAAACTTAAGCTTCTACGTTCTTTCATATTAAATGAATTTTCATATCACATTTCCCAATAAGTACTGCCTCAAGTCAACCCTTATTTATCTAATAATGCCATGCAAATATTTTATTATATTTCAATGAAATGTGTCGAAAACCATTACCTTGTGCTGCCTTTGGGGTGGGGAGGGAGCAGTGCTGAGTGGGAGGGGGGGAGATTTCCCTCTGTGTCTGCTCACAGAAAGGTAGCCCCCTCCCACCCATTCCTCAGCCCCACCCTGCTTCAGAGAGGAAAGTCTGCAAGCAAAGTGTTTCTGAGCCCCAGACTAACTGAGGACCTACAGGGGCAAACACAAGCCCCTCGAGTAGAAAAGCAGAGACCCCTCCTCAACTCTAAGAACCCTTTGCCCCACCCTCCATCATGGACCAAGATCAAGTCTAGCTCCGTGGACAGATGACCCATGAAGTCACAAAGAGCCCCACCCTCAGAGGGCCCTGCACTTTATTTAATGGTCTGAAATCCCATGGACAGAGGAGCCTGGTGGGCTACAGTCCATGGGATCACAAAGAGTTGGGCACAACTTAGCGGCTAAACAAGAACAACAGACAACAATCTCTGTTTGGAAATTCTTAATCATTTCTTGAACAAGGGGCCCCACATTTTCATTTGCACAGAAGGATCCCACAAACAATATAGCTAGTCCTGTCCACAGTATACTTCAATTCCACTTCTCCACGTGCTGCACACTCTAGAGCATTTCCCTACAGTCCAGCAGCCAAACCTTTCCACCCTTCCTGATACAAACCCACTCCCAGAGAGCTCTCCACGGTCCTGAGACCCTGCATCCAGCAATTAGAGAATGCAGACTGCATCCCCACTCCTGGACCCCAGAGTTGGGGTGACCCCCTGACATTGCATGGCTGGTGACACTGTCACAGGGCATCCTGGGTGTGGGGACAGGTGGGCCAGGTGACAGCCCTAACAGTATCCAGTTCCAGTTCTGCACGTGTCTCCCAGGATCCAGCCTCTATCCCACATCCATCTGTGGCTACTCCACTGTGGCTGAGTTAGGGGTGAGTCTGTTCCCACTGTCCCCGCTGTTCACGTCTAACTAATCTTGGAAGGACCAGCCTCTTGGTGGTGGCAAGTCAGGACTCGGCTCTCCAGGACAGCAGAGAGGTGAGAAGGTAGGCTGGGGTGTGAGAAGGTTGATTGGCCAGCCACAGAGTTCTCAAAGATTAAGCTTCCCTCTTTCCAGGCCCATTCCTATTCAGGCTTCCAGCCTTCTTCTCTCACTCCCAATGTACACATTCATTCAGTCTCTGCAAAGCCATTTAACAGATGAGGCCACACACTGAGGCACCACAAACTTGAGGTTCTAACTAGGAGCCATCTGACTCCACCTGGTGCTCTGTCTCTAACCTGGGCATTTGCATTGCTAAAGCGCCTGCTCAAAAAATAAAACCTGGACTCTGAAATCCTGAAAGGTCTTCATCCATTCATTCATCCAAACAATATTAACTCTGCATGGACAGAGTGCCAGGTACAGTTCTGGTCACAAAACAACCAGACATGAGTCTATGCTTCCAGACTAATGTTCCAGCCTTTGAGCACAGCCCTCCAGGTGATTTGGAAGTTGCCCTGGGCCCAGCTCGGAGTCCAGAGCGCCCACCCCTCAGCATCTCAGCTCTCAAATCAAGAGCCACAGGAAGAGGAGTCAGGGCCTGTGGCCTGCCCACCTCCCGATCAGGCCCCTGCTCTCTTGGCATGGCCTGGCCCCTAAGTGGCCAACCTGAGATCTGAGGAGAGTCAGAGCCCCTGGTCAAAGGAGAGGAACTCCAGACACTGGGAGAGAGGAGAGGTTTCGTGATGGAGAATCTTCTCAGAAGGCCCTAAATCGTGCCCTGTAGGAAACCACTCACTGGTTAGGTTAGTTTGTACCCAAGCCTCATGGGTGCGTGTGTGTGTGTGTGTGTGCAGAGGGGAGGCGGGGGCAGAGAAACAGACAGACACCCATCACTCAGTCCTAAGCTCCCTGAAGGCAGAGATGCCAGTTCCTGTTACTCAGGCACCTCCACTGGGCTGCATTCAGAGGATCAAAGGCTCTCAGCGCAGCAAGGGGAGTGACCATTGGATAATCTGCCAGCCTGCCTGACAGGGCGCAGACCAACCCCAGCCCCCCAGGAGGACACGGCTCCTCCCTGCATTCCATTCCCTCCCCCTCCTCCCTCCTTCCTCTAATCATTCATGGTGACAGATTGACAGAAGTGCCCCCACCAGATAAAACTGCCTCTGGGCACAAGTACAAAACATAAAACATTTAGGGAAAATGATCCAAGAACAGTTGGCACTAGTAGTAAACTGCTTTAAACACTCAACTCTAAGCAACCAGTTTAAAACTTTGGCTCCGCTAAGTTCTGGCATCAGCCCGGCCTACTCTGCAGGGTCCCCCATCCTCAGCCCCCGGGGCCCTCCTGATCACAGCTGCTTTCCCCCAGTCTTCCCCACTGACCACCACCAACCTGACCCTCCCTCCTGAAACTGACCAGTAGCCCCTCTTCCTCTGCAGGCACATCCCAGGAAGTCCCAACACTGGAGGGCACAAGAGTGGGGAAATTCCCTTTTACAGAAGCCTTTCTCACCAAAGCCTCAGCTTATGCATCCCGCTATAGGGCTGAGGACTGAACATATCTGCCCAGGATTCATCTTTTGACCAGTGCACTAATTCCACACAGGCTGTCACAAAGCCTGGACTCTCTGATCATTGTGTCCATGTGCACAATATTTATGACACACAGAGAAGTTCCACATCTCACTACAGCATACGTGGTGGGTTTGCAGCTCCAAGCGACTGCCCAGGCCATAGAGCTGGCAGATGCTGGGGCTGGAACAGGAAGCCAGGTCTCTCTTTTTTCAAAGCCTTCCTGCCATTTTTCTCTTCCTGACTTACTTCACTCTGTATGACAGACTCTAGGTCCAGTCACATCTTTGCAAATAACCCAATTTATTTCTTTTTTATGGCTAAGTAATATATGCAGGTCAGGAAGCAACAGTTAGAACTGGACATGGAACAACAGACTGATTCCAAATAGGAAAAGGAGTTCGTCAAGGCTGTATATTGTCACCCTGCTTATTTAACTTATCTGCAGAGTACATCATGAGAAACGCTGGGCTGGAGGAAGCACAAGCTGGAATCAAGATTGCCGGAAGAAATATCAATCACCTCAGATATGCAGATGAC
>NW_011495071.1:5959030-5966389 GCF_000754665.1 Bison bison bison
GGCTCAGCAGTAAAGAATCTGCTTGCAATGCAGGAGATGCAGGAGATGTGGGTTCGATCCCTGGGTCAGGAAGATCCCCTGGAGGAGGGCATGGCAACCCACTCCAGTATTCTTGCCTGAAGAATCCCATAGACAGAAGAGCCTGGAGGGCTACAGTCCATAGGGCTTCAGAGACTTGGACATGACTGAGTGACTGAGCACGCATGCACATAGCTAATTCACTTCATTGTACAGCGAAAATTAACACATTATAAAGCAATCATCCTTCAATTAAAAAAAAAAGAAAGCCTTCCTGCCATATAGATCTGCCTCTCCATCCTCACTCAGCTGCTTGTTTATGTTCAGAGGTGTTCTCCTTGGGACTCTGAGCCCAGGATCAAGGGAGGACAGGCGTAGCTCCAGGGAGAAGCAGCACTGGGAGCCTGGTAGGCTCAGAGGGGAGCCTCCCACGGGGACCGGACTTTCCTGCTCCCCGTCATCTCACAGCTGGTGCTCTCTGGTGAGACCCAGCCCTGGAACCCTGAAGGCGCTGCCCTCCTGCCTGTGTCTGACCAAGCAGGGCTGTTTAAAGTTGCCCTCACCCAAGTCCCTAGCAGAGCTCAAGGGACCTTCCTCACACTTGCAAAATCCCTAGCACTTCCTGCAACTCTGATCTCACTTCACTCTGACCCCCACAGTATGAGAGTGCAAGAATGACACCACTCAACAAACAAGAAAATCAAGGGCTTGGCAACTTAGACGAGTCATCATGACTTATCAGTAGCTAAGAAATGGCTGAAACAGGGACTTCCCTGGTGGTCCAGTGGTTAAGACTCTGCCTTCCAAAGCAGAGAGCGTGGGTTTGACCCCTGGTTGGGGATCTAAAATCCCACATGCTGCTCGGTGCAGACAAAATAAGAAACAGCTGAAACATAACCTGAATCCAGGTTCTCTGACCCTGAGTTCACTCCTGCTTCCACCATCACTGGTGCTGTCAAACAAGTGCCAGGCAGCCATCTCTTGATAGTGATGGCCTCACTGACTGCCACACTCTCAGAGCCCTTCTTTGTCCCTAGATGACCTTGTCCACTGAGGTCCTGCTGGACTCTGGAGCAATTAGGGCATCACCTCTCTCCTTGCCTTACTCACTCTTTTACTCAACATACGTATATTGAATACCCACTGTACCAGGCATGGTGTGATGTGCCAGGAATACAAATGATGACCAACACACAACTCTTTCCAAACAGGAGCCTCATGGTTGGAATAGTGAGTAAAGCAGCTATGAAATCACATTGTGGACTTCACGGGTGGTCTGGTGGTTGAGCATCTGCCTGCCAATGTGGGAGACACAGGTTCAATCCTTGGTCTGGGAGGATTCCACATGCCACAGGGCAACTGAGCCCCCGTGCCACAACTACTGAGTTAGCACTCTAAAACCCACGAGCCGTAACTACAGAGTCGGCGTGCTACAAATATTGAAACCCATGCAGCCTAGAGCCTGTGCTCCACAAGAGAAGTCACCGCAGTGATAGCCCCTACTCGTGTCAACTAGAGAGAGCCTGGATGCAGCAATGAAGACCCAGAGCAGCCATAAATAAACAGATGAATAAATAAAATCACATTATCCTGGTTTCCATAACAAAGCAAGCATAGGGTACTCTGGAATAGCTGGGCTGGTCTCAGAAGATGAAAGTCTTCTTGAGAAAGGGGACATCTAAGGCGTTATCTGAACCAGGTAAAGAGGTTTGCCAGGCAAAGAGGGGGAGTCAGGGCACTCTAGGCAGAGAAAGCAGCAAGCACACTCGGGACAGCAAGTATTTCATCCTGATATAGACAGACCGGGATGGAGGCAAACCAGGAGAAAGGAGGCCAGAGAAACAGCAGAGGTTGTGTCCTACAAAGGCAGGTGCCTGGGAGCCTGAGGGCAACGGGGATCCACTAAAGGGTTTGGAGCAACGGAGGAGTGAGAACTCTCTGGTCCTAACAGAGATAAGGGATTACAGGGAGGCAAGACTGGAAACCAGGAAATGAATTTGGGAGCTAAGGTGGTAATACAGGAAGAAGTAGAAGTGGAATGACAGGGAAGCATTTAAAAGAAACTGCAGAGGTACATTTGGCAGAAGTTGGCATCGTTAGAAGGTAGAAAGCAAAAGCAGTCACAGCTGACATCAGGGTTTCTGGTTCAGGCAGCCAGGGAGAGGGTATCTAGAGCCTAGTGCACTGCCAGGCACATAGCAGGCACTCCATAAACACGTGTGAAATGAATGACTTCCCCAAGGGGAAGGAATACAGCAGGAAGAACAGGCTCATCAGGGGCAGGGTAGGCGACGAGTTGAGTTTTCTCCAAAAACAAAGCAGCAAAGAGGAGGATACACAGGTGGGCGAGGCAGAGGAGGTAAGATGCCAGAGTCATCCGCTGAGAGATCACAACTGAATCCACAGACTGGGGTTCCAACATCCAGAAAGAACTGTGATGCAAAAGTGAAGGAGGCAGAGAACCGAATATTAAGAAATATCAAAAAGGTATTTGATAAAGGAAAGGAGAGGAAGAGGAGTGTACAGTGGAGACCACAAAGAAGCAGTCAGAGAGGTAGGGAGAAGACTGAAGAAAAACGGCACCATGAAATCCAGGAAAAGAGAGCATTTCCAGGGGTAGTCAACTAACGACCTCATGATCTGGAGAAGGCAAGGCCTGCCATCATATTAGTGCCAATGCAGGCCACAGATGACCTCAGCAGAGTGGTGGGGTGAAAGCCCAGTGACACCAGTGGAGTGAATGAGATGAAAACAGGACATTATGACAATGTTTCAGGAAGTCTGACTGTAAAGGGGAGAAAAGAGCTGGGGCACTAACCAGAGAGGTGTGTGAAATCAAAGAGGGGTGTGGGGGAACTCCCTGGTGGCTCAGCAGTAAAGAACCCACCTGCAATGCAGGAGACGCAGGAGACTTGGGTTCAATCCCTGAGTCGGGAAGCACAGATGTAGGATTTCAGAAGGGGCACAGTTCTTAACAATAAGAGCCACATGCCATTGTGGGAGTTGCTGCTGAAAGTAGAGAGAAGAGAAAGACCAAAATACATGTGAAGAGATGTGAAGGCAGCGAGCCCAGGATTCTGGATGAATCTCCCACGTGGATGACATTCCCAGGACCTCAGGAGGCCTTGGCAGGGGGATGAAGATGGAGATAGATGCCATGTGTTTGGTGAACAAGGGAGAGTTACTTTTTGTGATAAGCAGTTGGGATTTGGGGGTTTATCGTTGCTGCAGCATAACCATTCTTAGGTGGTAACCAAGGGTGGCAAGTGAGAAGATGCGGGACTACACCCACCCCCACTCCACTGCTGCGTGGATGTGTGGCTTCCCCCAGAGATGGTTCATTTGAGAAGGCTTTGAGCCTGAACAGCTCTGACCTCCCTGCCTCCCCAAACAAAGCCTAGAGACACACCTCTGTGCCCAGAAGCAAGCTGGGGACTGGAGAGAGGAAGCGTGGAGGCATAGAGGTTTGCAAGTAATGACGTTTTCACTCTCTGGGGCTCTGGCCTCTTGGGGAATTGTTGCTGCCGCCCTCTGGGGTCCCCAACCTGCCCCCATGCCTTCTGTCATCTTCCCTCGCATCGTCTCTGTCCTCTCCACTCCCACTCTCTGGCGTTCTCTATTCTCTGGCTTTTCCTGCTCCTCCTGCTTCACTCTGTATGCCCTCCCCACTCTCTCCTCTCTCAGTCTCTAACTCAGCCTCTGCCTCTCTGCCCCCCTTTCTTTCCTCTCTCCTCTCAAATCCAATCAACAAGTATTTATTGAGTCTGAGCCTTCCAGTCTCTCTCTCCTCTTCCCCGACTCCGTCTCCTCTTGACCTCCACTCCCCACCGGCCCTGCTGCCCGGTGGTCAGTTCCACTCAGCCCAGAGCCAGCCCGCATGAGGCTGTCAGGGGCTGGACCCAGGGGATGAGGGACTAAGTGAGTCCCTCACACATAAACTGAAAACCAAGCCAGAGTCCCCCATATCCCTCAGCTCCTCCTCCCTCCAGGCAGCCCAGGGAGCATACATTATTTAGAGAAATTATTTAGCATTCTGCTTCTGTCATTCCTTGCCATGGCGCCAGGCCCTGAGATGTGATAAAAATATCAACGTTAAATCGACTCTGACAACTGCTGGTTACTGGCAGTGTCACTAGAGCCTGGAGCTGGGGGCAGAGCCGACAGCTCCTGCAAGACCCGGAGCAGCAGCGGCGCCCGCAGCCGCTCCTGGAAGTCTCCAGGCCCCCTGTCTGGGACGAGCTCTGAGACAGGCAGCCCCCAGGGACAGGCTGCTGCTCACACACCACACCACAGACAACCCACCCCTGATCACCCCACTTTGCTCAAACTCCTCACCCTGGAAAGTGTCTATTTCACCATCAGTAGAAAAGTTCTGATAAAAAACAAACAAGAGAGTCAAGCCACTATATGAGCAGTAGGTCACATGGTGTCTTTTTAAACTTTTTCATCAGTTTTGGCAGATAGAAATTTCATCCCCACAGTACAGATTTTAACACCGAAGCTCAGAGATGGTGAGTAGCCTTCCTGAGGACACACAGCTAACAAGCATGGAGCCTGGGTTAGAACCTGAGTCTGTCTGACTCAAGCGAATTCTGGGAGAGAGTGGGGACAGGTAAGTCTGGCATACTGCAATCCATGGGGTTGCAAAGAGTTGAACGCTACTTAATGACTGAACAACAATTAGGCTACTGATTGAGGTTGTGAATATACTCTGAAGGCCAATAACGGATGGATCCTTCTCCCTAGGCTTTGAGCATCAGCTTAGGACGAACTAACTCAACCCATCTGTTAGAGGGGAGGAACATGACCTCCCTTGAGGATGTCAGATAACTCTCATCTTAGGACCCTCCCTTCTCTTTACCCTGCATCATCATGTGGGCTAAGCAAGGCTCCACTGGGCAACTGTGAAGGAGAGAGAGTGCAGAACTGCAGGGAGCAAAGGGCAGGGTACCCAGGTGAGCAGAAAGAAGAAAGGACAGAATAAGAGACCTGGAACCAAAAGCAGGGAGAGCTCTGCCCTCACAGGATGCTCCCAAGACTGCCCTTGCTCTTCCTGAAGAGTGAGGTGGGTCTCCCTCTTCTTGAAGCAGAGCCAATGTCTCCTCCTTCTTTTGAACCAGCCAACGGCTGAGCACAGAGACCATGCAGAAAATGCTTGCTAGTTGGGTTTTCTTCACAAAGAGCACAGAGTAGAGATGGTAACAGCTTCTAACAGTCATCTCCAGGGCCATGGAGGATGGTCCTGCCGTATGGTCTCACCTCGTCCTTGTTAAAAGGACTTAGGGCCTCCAGGCAACAGAAAGTCAGTGTGGAGAAGGAGGTTCCAGTCAAGTGAATGGACGTGGGCTGCTTTCTTGGAGACACATTCAAAATGAAGGAGGCCATAACCTTGTTTGTCTCTGCAGAGTAAGCCCCCACCCCTACCCCCACCAGCCCCCGCCCCGGAACAAGGCTTAGTGCTAAGCGCTTTAAAGAGATTCAGACAGAGAGGGATGACCAGGATGCAGACAGACCTCAAATGATGGCACAGGAGATGCAGTAAAGGAGTTGGGCATGTTTAGCCAACAGAGGACTTACAGGGACAAACTATTTAAACAGCTGTTACAGAACGGACTTGACCATTTGGCCCATAAAGTGTGAAATTCAGACTGTTGTTGGAAATCGCAGGGCTGGAGGGGGGGATGATATAGGCCCCACGTGAGGACTCAGAAGTGATGGCTTTGAATCGTATCACATAGCAGTGCTTCCTGACCTTGTTCACAGTGTGGCTCACACACAAACTGACCACATCTGTGCCACTCACCATGGGAAAAGGAATGGAGGAGGCTGCCCAAAGTCACAGGTGTCCAGTGATGGGACAGTGACGACCCACATGGGAGCCCTATGGCTGAGGAGAATTCACAAAATGCGCCTAGTGGGAGTACACTGCTGTGGGGTAGTGACCTTCCAGTCACTGGAGGTGTGCAAGCAAAGACTAGACAAGATTAGGGGAGAAAGGCTGCTGCAGAAGGGATTTCGTTATTAGAAAGCAAGGAGGTCCCTTTCAGTTCAGAGCTTCCACGATTCTAGGACTCCTGGGAGGACCCGCAGTGGGAGGCATGGGTGCTCCACGCACATGCCCAGACCGGGGTCCTCCTGCCCCTCATAGAGCAGAGGGTTTCTACATCAGCCAGCCCCTCACGATGACGACCGGCGTCAGCCCACTGGCATGCTGCAGGAGACGCAGGTGACCCTGGGTTTCAACTATCCCATCAGTCCTCTCCAGATGGACTAATGAAAACCCCCAAATTGAGTTCAATTGAGCAGAAGAAAGGAGGATGGATCCCATTCATTATCTCTAGGTGGACCCTCATGCATCATCCCAAACACTGAGCGGGGCCGCTGCAGACAGACAATAGCGGTTAGCAATACCGGACTTGGATGCTGTGCTGTCCACAAAGTGTGAGTTGATGAGATGGCTCTAGGTCTCCTTGGCAAGACTGTCCCAGCTCATGCGGTGGGAGGGCACAGACCACACAGCCAGACAGACCTGGGCTTCCCCACTTGCTGGCTGTTGTGGTCCTGAGCCAGTTACTTGGCCTCTCTGAGCCTCTGCCTCCTCAGCTGTAAAGCAGGTTGGATAAGGCCCACTTCACAGGCTTGTTAAAGGACTTCATGAGCTATTCTGTGGCATTGCCAGGGACACTTTATGTGACCTTGGGAAAGTCATTGTTCATGAAGGCCCAGAGCCTCCTGTAAAATAAGGAGTTTGTCCATAGATCACTAAGGTTCCTCAGGCCCTAAGGGTTTTTACTCTATGATTTGGGAACTCACAGCCAAGAAAAGTACCTACACCAGTACCTACAAGCTCACCATTCTCCCTCCCTCAACTCTAAATTCACTCCCTCAGGATGAGGGCCCCCAGGTCATCGCCTCCCACTCCTCACCCCCAGTCAGACCCAAACACCAACTCTGCAAATGTCCATCCATCTTACAAGACCCTGACATCACTAGCTTTTGACTCATGAAGCACCTCGGTGTCCCCAGATGCCCTCCACTTCTGTTCTCCACAAAAGACTGCCCACCCTTTGGAAGATAGAAAGTCACTAATTGTTTCCAGTATTGATTAAGAGAGTACACATTATTGGTGCAGTATTGACAGCCAGCTGACTCTGTTGCTTGGGGTAGATGGTTTTTAACAAGACAGAGAGAAAGAGAAGGAGTGTTGGGTCATGGAGTCAGAGGCCAGGATGGACAGGTGAGGGGCAGGCTGGGTGACTGGATGAGCTGGGTGTATAGTTCTGCATTTCTGGGACAGGGGCTCAGGGGTCACGCCTGCCCACCTCCATGTTAGCCCAGCCA
>NW_011495071.1:5966589-5970520 GCF_000754665.1 Bison bison bison
GTGGAAGGAAAGGGGATATTTATCCCTGGCTCCCTCCCCCACAGACCCTACCTAATGCCATGACTCCTACAGCTGCAGCTGCCTCTTAGGCCTGGGTGGTAATATCCTACCTGCTGCCATTGCTATGCCCTGGAGTGCTTTAAATCTGCCTGTGTTCTGTCAATAGCCCCTGCATTAGATCCCTTCTTTAGTTACCCCTCTGAAGCAGGGACCAGGACTTGGTCTGCTCCGTGGTCCAGATCCTGGTGGCTCAGACAGTAAAGAATTGACCTGCAATGCAGGAGACCCAGGTTTGATCCCTGGGTCAGGAAGGTCCCCTGGAGGAATGGTTTCCCATTCCAGTATTCTTGCCTGGAGAATTTCACAGACGAGCCTGGCGGGTTATAGTCTGTGGGGTTGCAAAGAGTCAGACATGACTGAGCCACTAATATTTTCACGTCTTCACTGAATGGTCCAGACCAACCAGAGACCCTGCCCTCAGCCCTAAGCTGCTGTGACGGTGCTGCGACAAGAATACAGTGGGGAGTGTACTATATAGGCGCTTTACAGAGGGCAACTGGTATCCTCATGTTTAAGAGGCCACTGTGCACACACCTCTGCTGACGTCACAGAGTCAAGGTTCTTTTGTCTGGTCCCTTTCTCCAACCAAATTTTACCCCCAATCCACCCATTCTTTCTCTCATTCAGTATATCTTTAGTGATCTCAATCTATGTTCCAGGCACAGTACTAGATACTGAAGTATAAATTAGACACAGTTCCTGCCCCAGGAAACTCAACAGTCTGGTGGAAACTGGACACGCATAGAATTAGGGATGTAGAGTCTTGGAGGTGCTACGTGAAGGGTCACTGCAGGCACAGGCGCATCATCCATTCTTCTCTGAGACCTGGAAATCAGATGGGAGGATGTTTCTTTAGGCTCCAAAGACAGCTAATTACAACAGACAAAACACTAAGTTGAGCAGTCTAGAGCATGGATATAACGTTTCAGGAAGGTCTCCTAGTGCTACTGACAATACATATTAAATAAGTTTAAAAAACACCTAACGTGATAAAAAAAAATGAATTTAATTGAATGTTATTATGTAGATTCTACATTTGAATATAACCATATTATAAATCATACTCCAAAAACTTCAGAATCTACATACAACATGCCATCAAGAGAATTCATTTCTGGCAGTAAAAGTTATAGGAAGGTCATTCTCACGTTTAACAAACATTTATCAGGAACCCACCACGGACCAAGCACTGTGTTGGACACTGAGATCCCCAGATGAGCTGAAGATCACCCCTGCCCTGTTTACTCACAAGGCAGAGAGAGCAGGCGTGGAAACAGATAGGGACAGTACAATGGGCCAGCCCAGCAAAGGCTGCGTGCCAGGACACAGCACGGCACAGTGACTCTGCCTGGAAGAATCAGAGAGGGGTCAATAGACAGGGTGACCACCGAGATGGGTCATAACAGGAGGTGTTGACCAGATGGAGAAGGGATGAAGGCATTCTAAGCAGAGGGAACAGCATATGAAAAGATGCAGAGATGTGTGCTCAAAGAGCAGCAAGTTATTCCTGGGCTGAAGCACGGAGGGAGACAGTGAAGACACTGTCAGGAGGGAAGGCTACAAAGGTGAGTTGGGGCCATATGGATTTTGACTGCCAGGCTAGAGAGTGTAGAAGCTGTTCAGTAGCAACTGCCAAGACAACAAGGCTTTAAACAAGAACATGATAAATTAGAGCTGTGTTTTCAAAAGATACATAGGGAGAACAATGACCATGGGGTCCTGGAAGCAGTGAGGGCCATGGAATACCCCTTCCACCAGAGTGGAGTCAGACAGATGCCCTTCTAGTGGGAGCTCCCATGAGTTAAGCCCCATAGGAAGCAGGGCCACAATTACAAGGGTCCTGGTTGGAAATCCCCCCTTTCCATTTCCATTAGTGGTATGCGCCAGGTAGGACTGATAGGCAAATGAGCCCTCAATGGGAAGGGTTTCTAGGTCTTGCAATAACTTAACTGGCATGGGGCCTAATCCTCCCATATAGAATGGACAGCGGTGGAGGAGCCAATGGTGGCCCTCAGGGAAAGGAGCCAGGGACCAAGGTAAGCATGAAATCTCCAAAGCAGTTGTTTTGGGAAAAGGTCAGGTCCAGAAGCTCATGAGACACAAAACAGGTACAGTTTAGTTCAGTTCAGTCACTCAGTCGTGTCTGACTCTTTTCGACCCCTTGAATCACAGCATGCCAGGCCTCCCTGTCCATCACCAACTCCCGGAGTCCACCCAAACCCATGTCCATTGAGTCACTGATGCCATCCAACCATCTTATCCTCTGTCATCCACTTCTCCTCCTGCCCTCAATCTTTCCCACATCAGGGTCTTTTCAAATGAGGCAGCTCTTCACACCAGGTGGCCAAAGTATTGGAATTTCAGCTTCAACATCAGTCCTACCAATGAACACCCAGGACTGATCTCCTTTAGGATGGACTGGTTAGTTCTCCTTGCAGTCCAAGGGACTCTCAAGAGTCTTCTCCAACACCACAGTTCAAAAGCATCAATTCTTCAGCGCTCAGCTTTCTTCACAGTTCAACTCTCACACCCATACACGACTACTGGAAAAACCAAAGCCTTGACTAGACGGACCTTTGTTGACAAAGTAATGTCTCTGCTTTTTAATATGCTGTCTAGGTTGGTCATAACTTTCCTTCCAAGGAGTAAGCGTCTTTTAATTTCATGGCTGCAGTCACCATCTGCGGTGATTTTGTAGCCCAGAAAAATAAAGTCAGCCACTGTTTCCACTGTTTCCCCATCTATTTCCCATGAAGTGGTGGGATGATCTTAGTTTTCTGAATGTTGAGCTTTAAGCCAACTTTTTCACTCTCCTCTTTCACTTTCATCAAGAGGCTCTTTAGTTCTTCTTCACTTTCTGCCATAAGGGTGGTGTCATCTACATATCTGAGGTTATGGATATTTCTCCCAGCAATCTTGATTCCAGCTTGTGCTTCCTCCAGCCCAGCGTTTCTCATAATGTCCTCTGCATAGAAGTTAAATAAGCAGGGTGACAATATACAGCCTTGACGTACTCCTTTTCCTATTTGGAACCAGTCTGTTGTTCCATGTCCAGTTCTAACTGTTGCTTCCTGACCTGCATACAGGTTTCTCAAGAGGCAGGTCAGGTGGTCTGGTATTCCCACCTCTTGAAGAATTTTCCACAATTTATTGTGATCCACACAGTTAAAGGTTTTGGCATAGTCAATAAAGCAGAAATAGATGTTCTTCTGGAACTCTCTTGCTTTTTCCATGATCCAGTGGATGTTGGCAATTTGGTCTCTGGTTCCTCTGCCTTTTCTAAAACCAGCTTGAACATCTGGAAGTTCACGGTTCATGTATTGCTGAAGCCTGGCTTGGAGAATTTTAAGCATCACTTTACTAGCGTGTGAGATGAGTGTAATTGTGCGGTAGTTTGAGCATTGTTTGGCATTGCCTTTCTTTGGGATTGGAATGAAAACTGACCTTTTCCAGTCCTGTGGCCACTGCTGAGCTTCTCAAATTTGCTGGCATATTGAGTGCAGCACTTTCACAGCATCATCTTTCAGGATTTGGAATAGTTCAACTGGAATTCCATCACCTCCACTAGCTTTGTTCATAGTGATGCTTCCTAAGGCCCACTTGACTTCACATTCCAGAATGTCTGGCTCTAGGTGAGTGATCACACCATCGTGATTATCTGGGTTGTGAAGATCTTTTTTGTACAGTTCTTCTGTGTGTTCTTGCTACCTCTTCTTAACATCTTCTGCTTCTGTTAGGTCCATACCATTTCTGTCCTTTATCGAGCCCACCTTTGCATGAAATGTTCCCTTGGTATCTCTAATTTTGTTGAAGAGATCTCTAGTCTTTCCCATTCTATTGTTTTCCTCTATTTCTTTGCATTATTCGCTGA
>NW_011495071.1:5970620-5976783 GCF_000754665.1 Bison bison bison
CCCTTCTTTTTACAGCTATCTGTAAGGCCTCCTCAGACAGCCATTTTGCTTTTTTGCATTTCTTTTTCTTGGGGATGGTCTTGATTCCTGTCTCCTATACCATGTCACGAACCTCTGTCCATAGTTCATTAGGCACTCTGTCTATCAGATCTAGTCCCTTAAATATATTTCTCACTTCCACTGTGTAGTCATAAGGGATTTGATTTAGGTCATACCTGAATGGTCTAGTGGTTTTCTTCACTTTCTCCAATTTCAGTCTGAATTTGGCAATAAGGAGTTCATGATCTGAGCCACAGTCAGCTCTCAGTCTTGTTTTTGCTGACTGTATAGAGCTTCTCCATCTTTGGCTGCAAAGAACATAATCAATCTGATTTCAGTGTTGACCATCTGGTGATGTCCATGTGTAGAGTCTTCTCTTGTGTTGTTGGAAGAGGGTGTTTGTTACGACCAGTGCGTTCTCTTGGCAGAACTCTATTAGCCTTTGCCCTGCTTCATTCTGTACTCCAAGGCCAAATTTTCCTGTTACTCCAGGTGTTTCTTGGCTTCCTACTTTTGCATTCCAGTTCCCTATAATGAAAAGGACTTTTTTGGGTGTTAGTTCTAGAAAGTCTTGTAGGTCTTCATAGAACTGTTCAACTTCAGCTTCTTCAGTGTTACTGGTCGGGGCATAGACTTGGATTACTGTGATATTGAATGGTTTGCCTTGGAAACGAACAGAGATCATTCTGTCATGTTTGAGATTGCATCCAAGAACTGCATTTTGGACTCTTTTGTTGACTATAATGGCTACTCCACTTCTTCTAAGGGATTCCTGCCCACAGTAGTAGATATAATGGTCATCTGAGTTAAATTCACCCATTCCAGTCCATCTTAGTTCACTGATTCCTAGAATGTCGATGTTCACTCTTGCCATCTCCCGTTTGACCACTTCCAATTTGCCTTGATTCATGGACCTGACATTCCAGGTTCCTATGCAATATTCCTCTTTATAGCATCGAACCTTGCTTCTATTACCAGTCCCATCCACAACTGGGTGTTGTTTTTGCTTTGGCTCCATCCCTTCATTCTTTCTGCAGTTATTTCTCCACTGATCTCCAGTAGCATATTGGGCACCTACTGACCCAGGGAGTTCCCTTTTCAGTATTCTATCATTTTGCCTTTTCATATTGTTCATGGGGGTTCTCAAGGCAAGAATACTGAAGTGGTTTGCCATTCCCTTCTCCAGTGGACCACATTCTGTCAGACCTCTCCACCATGACCTGTCCATCTTGGGTGGCCCCACAGGGCATGGCTTAGTTTCATTGAGTTAGACAAAGCTGTGGTCCGTGTGATCAGATTGGCCTGTTGTCTGTGATTGTGCAGTCTGTCTGCCCTCTGATGCCCTCTCTCAGTGCCTACCATCTTACTTGGGTTTCTCTTACCCTGGATGTGGGGTATCTCTTCACGGCTGCTCCAGCAAAGCGCAGCCACTGCTCCTTACCTCAGGCCTGGGGTAGCTCCTCTCTGCCACTGCCCCCAGCCTCGAGCCTGGGGTAGCTCTTCTTGGCTGCCGCCCCCAGCCTTGGGCCTGTGTAGCTCCTCTCTGCCACTGCCCCCAGCCTCGAGCCTGGGGTAGCTCTTCTTGGCTGCCGACCCCAGCCTTGGGCCTGTGTAGCTCCTCTCTGCCACTGCCCCCAGCCTCGAGCCTGGGGTAGCTCTTCTCGGCTGCTGCCCCCAGCCTTGCAGGTACAAAGTTCTTATAAAACTTAAGTTGTGCATGTGTGCATGCTCAGTCACTTCAGTCATGTCTGACTCTTTGCAACCCTATGGACTGTAGTCCACCAGGCTCCTCTGTGCATGAGATTCTCCAGGCAGGAGTACTGGAATGGGTTGCCATGCCCTCCTCCAGCAGACACACTGATTCTCCAGGTCTCGAGAATCAGGGTAGTTTTCCAGAGCTAGTGGAAGGCAGAGGCCACTGCATTCCACTAAGTCTCTTAGTGGAAAGACTTAGTAAGTCTCTTCCAGTAAGTCTCTTCCCAAAATCTGGGACAAAATAGTCAAAAACAAAGATAACCATTTGGGGGCTCTGGAAATCAACCAAAGGCAAAACAACAAATTGAGAAGGCTTTGTTTACCAAAAACTAAACTGTTGGTAAGAAAATTGGGAGTCTGGAAAGTTCTGCCTGGGACCGCCCCCATTTCCACACCCAGCTGTGGTTCTTCTTGGGCAGGGCTGACCATAAAAAACAACAACCTTCACCACAGGAGAGGGCTGATTTGACTTGGAGAAGAAGGTGAGGAGTCCATGTCCAGCATTTGGCAGTAAAATGTTTGCTCAGTGTGAAAACAAATGGGTGCGACCTGCAGCTCTGCTGGACAGGGGTTGCCACCCCAGCTGGGGCAAGCAGGCAAGCAGCACACCTGTCAGAAACTCACTAGGAAGCCCCTGGAAGTTAGAGATCCATGGTAGGGCTGGAAGAGCAACCTTGGCTTGTATCCTTGGAGGCTGCCTGCTTTCAGGGAAGACCAGGATGGCCTCAGAAAGTAAAAAGCAAGCAAGACCTGAAAACTGCCTGGACTTGGATTATATACCTCCTCCCCAGAATCTGCACACAGAGGTGGGAGATACATCTCACACAGAGGTTAGTTCTGGCTCACGGTGTTTGTATATACCTCTAACTGACCACTGGCTGACCACTAAGCTATGCAGACCTGGAGAAAATCCTCAGGAAGCCAGGCTAAAATTAAAAAGAATTTTTAAAAAATTGAGTAGAAATAGCAGAAGTATGTACCACTGGGGAGACAAAGTCCCTAGATTAAGTCCAAATAAGTTATTAAAAAGAATCTAGCAACAACAACCCTCAAGAGTGAAAAATCAGAATCCACAGTTTGTACAACATATTATCTAAAATGTCCAGTGTTCAACAGAAAATACAACATGGAAAGAAACAGACTCACAATCAGAAAAGAAAAAGAAGACAATAGAAAGCAACTCTGAGCAGGCACAGATATTGGATTTGGTAGATGAAGATTTCAAAACAACTATTATAAATGTGTTTAAAAAATTCAAAGAAGCCATGTTTAAAAAATTAAAGGAATGCATATTGACAATGACTTAACAAATGGGACATCTCAATGAAGAAATAGAAACTATGAAAAAAGAGCCTACTAGAAATTGTAGAATTAAATATAGTAACAGAAATTTAAAAACACACCATATGGGCTCAAGAGCAGATTTGAGACGTTAGAAGAAAGAATCAGTGAATTTGAAGATAAATCAATAGAAATTATCCAATCTGAAGAACAAAGAGAAAAATTACTGAAGAAGAATGAACAGAGCTTCAGAGGCCTGTGGGGCCAGATGAACGGTACCAGCGTACGTATAATGGGAGGCCCAGAGGAGGGGAGGCAAAGGAAGGGGCAGAAAAAATACTAGGAGGATCAAGTGTTCCAATTTTGAAGTCCTCTTCACCACTCTGCTTTGGATGTGGAAGGTCCGAGGACACAGGGGAGTGAAGAGAGGCCCCGTAAGCCTCAACTCTGAGCTGCCTCCCGGGGAGGGGCAGTTGTACCAGCAACGTACTGGGAACCCTACTCTCGGTACATCCGCCCCCTGGCTGTCAGCCGAAGTCCGCCAGCAGTTCCATAGCCACAGTCTCACAAGGCAGAAAAGGCTCAGAGAAATGAACCGACTGCCCAGCCCACAAAACTGGGACTAGAACTCAGTTCCCTCTCTGCTCCCTCTGCCACTGCACTAGGGCATGCTCACACCCTTGTGGCCTGGGGACTCAGTCACAGGGGAGGCACAGGTGTGACTGCAGCTAGACAGCAGCACTGAGTGGGGGTCTGGGGTTCAGGAAGGGGCAGAGACAGGGTGAGCACAGAGGTGTCTCAAGCTTTCAGGACCCTCTCCTCTTTTCACTGCAAGGTGGGCCTCTTGCCAGGGGTTGATTGATTCATGGCGGTAGCGGGGAAGCGGGGGGTGGTGGAGGGCAGAGCTGGGCCGGATTCCCAAGACCTACAGCCTCCCTTGATTTACAGCCTGGAGGGCCAGGCCAGGCAGGCTGAGTCCTGAATTTGGCCAGAAATCAAGCTGGGTGGGCCTGGCCTTTAGAGGGTCAGCATCACTCCCTAAGTTCCTCCCTCTCAGCTCCACTCATGTTCCCATTCATCCTCCCAACTCTCCTGAAAAGAGGAGGCCAGATGAGCAGACAGTTTGAAGCCATGCATCTGATGAGCCAGGATTTGTGCCCTCTGCACTGACTCCAAAGCCCTGCTCTCCTCTCTACCTCTCTCTTGGGATCTTGCCCCAAAGAGTCACCCCCAACTCTTCTCCTGAGGGGCTGGGACCAGCAGGGCACATGCTCCATGTGCAAAGCTCAGCTCTGAGAAGATGGGAAATCTCTCCATCACAAAACCAGCTCCCAAGTCAGCCTGGAGACCCTCGCCCACTCCAGTGCCCTTTGCTCATCCTGCATCCCTCAACTGGGGCCAAAACCCAAGGAAGGAGGTGTAACTGCCCTTGGAGGCAGAGCCATTCAAAGTCAAATAGTGACCATTCAAGTGCCCCACCCACAGCCTTCTCTGCATGTCCTCACCCCGCCCGCAGGGCCCTGTGAACAAGAGCTCAGGGGCATATCCCCAGCACCCCAGGGTGCCACTGCTGTGGCTCTTTCCTCTCCTGTCCCCAGAGTGGAGCTCATGGAAGGCACTTGGGGACTGACGATGGAACCATATAATCCCTGGCCTCCTTTGGTGTCTTCTTTTATGTGAATCAGAAGATCTGATGTTTAGACTTTCTGAGCTTCAACATCCTCATTCTTGAAAGAAATCATTTTTCCCTGGTGGCTCAGACGGTGAAGAATGTACCTGCAATGTAGGAGACCCAGGTTCAATCCCTGGGTCAGGAAGATTCCCTGGAGAAGGGAATGGCAACCCACTCCAGTATTCTTGCCTGGGAAATCCCATGGACTGAGGAGCCTGGCACCAAGCTACAGTCCCTGGAGTCGCAAAGAGTGGGACACGACTGAGCGACTAACACTTTCACTTTCTTCACTTTATGTCTACCTTAGTGGCGTGGTAGTAAGAGCGAGGGAAAAGATATAATAAGGAAAAATATCAATAACATTAATTCCCATTAATAATTAACGTCATTAATAAGATCATAATAATAAGATCATTATTATTGATAGCAAGGATAAGTAGTCATATTACAAATAACACAGGTGCCAGAAGAAGGAAGGGCAGAGCCGTAGGGGAGAGAAAGGGGTGAAACCGCAGGACTCACTGAGGACAAAAGGTTGGGAAGGGGACTTTCCCGGTCGTCCAGTGGTTAAGAATGCGCCTGCCAACGCAGGTGATATGGGTTCGATCCCCAGTCCAGGGAGAGCCAGTGCTCTGCAGCAAGAGAGGCCAGCGCAATGAGAAGCCCATGCACCACAACACAGAGTAGCCCTCACTCGCCATAACTAGAGAAAGCCTATGAGTAGCAAGGAAGACGCAGCACAGCCAAAAATAAATAAATTAATACTTTTTTTGAAAAAAAGGTTGGGAAGGACCTGAAGATGATGAGAGTTGGGGTTTGAGAGGTGGAAGGAGGCACGAGCAAAGGCTGGGTGGGTGCTGGGCACCCAGGTGGGACATACGGGCTGGAGGGGAGAGGGCTGGAGGAAGGCGGGACCAGCAGGAGGCTACTCAGCCATTAAAAAGAATACATTTGAATCAGTTCTAATGAGGTGGATGAAACTGGAGCCTATTATACAGAGTGAAGTAAGCCAGAAAGAAAAACACCAATACAGTATACTAACACATATATATGGAATTTAGAAAGATGGTAACAATAACCCTGTATACGAGACAACAAAAGAGACACTGATGTATAGAACAGTCTTATGGACTCTGTTGGAGAGGGAGAGGGTGGGAAGATTTGGGAGAATGGCATTGAAACATGTATAATATCATGTATGAAACGAGTTGCCAGTCCAGGTTCGATGCACGATACTGGATGCTTGGGGCTGGTGCACAGGGACGACCCAGAAGGATGGTATGGGGAGGGAGGAGGGAGGAGGGTTCAGGATGGGGAACACATGTATACCTGTGGCGGATTCATTTCAAAATTTGGCAAAACTAATACATTTTGTAAAGTTTAAAAATAAAATAAAATTAAAAAAAAAAAAAAAAA